>NC_140585.1:462555782-463079887 GCF_964204655.1 Triturus cristatus
AAGGCCCAAATTCCTTCTTGTCCGCGATCTTTTCTCTGACTAGATCACCAAGCTTTGGGATCCAGACAGGCCTTGCTGGGACGGCCGGTTTTTCCCCAGTGATGGTTGGCTTCAGGAGCACGTTGCTTTGTTTCGCTCTTAGTTGATTTAAGTCCTGTAAAACAGCCAAACGAACTTTGATATCAAACTTTTTATTTTCAATCACTGTGCCTTGCATATCAAGGTCTGGAATCAACATTCTAGTTCCAAATAGCTCTTCATATGGAGTGACACCCCCTAGAGAACTTCTTGGCAAGTTGTTAAGTGCGTGCTGGACCCCATAAAGATGTTTGACCCACCCATCACCCAAACCTAATACCCTAGCTGTTATAGACTGCTTTATGTCCCGGTTTTTTCTTTCCACAACAGATTTTCCTTCAGGATAGAATGGAAAACAATACCGCAATGCTACGCCCAAACTGGCCCAGGCTTCTTTGTAAGCTCGAGAGCTAAACGCAGAACCCTGGTCAGAATGTAGTGTGCCTATTGCGTATGTGCCGATAAAGACTTGCAAATCTTTTATAACAGTTCGAGCATCAGCAGAGCGCTGAGGGCACATCCATAGGAACCTAGATTTAGTGCTCATGGGATCGCATTAGTCCAAGAGGACGCCTGCACGTAGATAGTCTAATGCAGTCTAATAATGGTGTCTGAACTGGGCTGGCTATGTTGTAGTCAGGTATCTGGTGGCGTTCTGTACTGCGATCTCTATTGCAGTCTATGCAGTTATTGAGGAAGATATGAATCAGTGTATTCATTCCTGGTCACCAGTACATCTCTTAATTTTAAAATTGTTTTAGAGATCCCCTGATGTGTCAGACCCTCTCCCAGATGTGCTTCGTAAATCAAAGCTGCTCTTCATTCCATGTTTTGTATTACCCTATTCCCCACTCCAGGGATTCGAGCAAACGGAACGCTGTTCGCATCAATTATATATGAGTGGACATTTTTTAGGTTACGCTTCACCGCTGCCTTTGCTTGAAGCATTGACAGCCAGCATTATTTCACTATTTTCGTTTTTGAACGAGTGATTGCAGCTACGGAAGCCGTTTGCACAGCCCCTTTCGTGGCTTCATCAGCCAATGAATTCCCTTCAACGTGAACGCCATCACGTTAATGACTCAGCGTGTGTATCACGTGAGTGTTTTGTAGTCCGTTTCGCAACTGAACTACTCGTTCCCAAAGCGTTTTATGCTTGATTGTGCCACCTTTTGCATCTTTGAAAACATTTTGAAGCCAATTCTGTAAATATTCATTGTATGATTGAACACAATAAAAAGAATCGCACACTATGTGTGCGGGGAATTCGCGATCCGTATTTTCAAGTGCCATTTTAAATGCTTGTAGTTCAGCTCGCTGAGCTGTACAAACTCCTAGAGATTGTGTTTTTGTGACCATTGGTCTGAATTTGCCATCGCGTACACAACCTTTAACGATCGCACTGTAAGCTTGTTTACTCCCCATAGCGAGTTGCGCAGATCCGTCAGTATAAATTATAAATTCGTACTGATCAAGAGGGAGAAATTCAGTAGGCAGAGGACATTCGTGTTCGTATTGCAGGAATGCTTGTGGTTTTAAATAAGGATCAAAAACATATTCGACATCAGTTGCAGCAAGAGAATTAACCCATTGTATCCATCTTGGATGTAAAGCTTTAGCATTCGGAATGCTAGCTTTAGTAACTGCCTCTAAGGCTGGTACAGGAGTCACGCCGATAATGCGTTTCCCCTGTGCTAGGGCTCTTTCTTTTGCTACAGCGGTTTGAACTGCTGTCAGAATCTTTTCTGTAGAAGTGAATTTAATTTCTGCTTGTGTATACAAGTGTGATTTGTATGCAATTGGTACTTTTTCACCTTCGTTAAAAGTTAAGTAGGTGAATCCGCATTGACCCGGAATGATTCGGATCGCTAAGTTGCGTACATTTACACGTGTTTGCAAGTGTTTAGTTGCTAACATGTCTGTTTGAAGGGAACGCAGAATTTCTGTGTGTTCTTGTGTCCAAATTGTGGCTTTGAAATCAGGTTTGATTATTTCATAGAGAGGTTTAACCCTCTCTGCGTAGTTTAGAATGTATGTTCTTCCAAAATTCAGGAAACCTAGAATCGACTGTAAGTTCTTCAGCGTTATTGGAGGTTGGAGCATCGCACACTTTTCTAAAACGTTGGCTGCCAGGCTTTTGCCTTTACTTGAAAGTTCATATCCTAGGATAAGGATGTTGAGATGGGCAATTCTGGACTTTTTAAAGTTGAATTTGTAACCCTCAGAGGCTACAAGTTCAAGTGTCTCTTCAGGTCATCATCTATCAGATCTATATCATCGACATATGACAATGCCTCGTCATCATAAATTTGTAGTAACTCTGTTACTCTTGCTGAGAATAACGCGGGCTGTTTTTGACCCCCTGTGGGAGTCGACAACATTGACGCTGCGTCCCCATTATTGAGAAAGCGGTCAAATATCTACTTTCAGGTGCAATATTTTGACAAAAGAAACCATTTGAAATGTCTAATGTGGTTTTGTACTTTTTACGCACAATGTTATTCATTAATGCTGTACTGTGTGCATTTTGCACTGCAAATGTTTTACAACAAGAGTTTAGGTGTCTGTAATCCAAAACTAGACAATATGTATTGTCTGGTTTGGAAACAGGAAACAAAGGATTGTTCATTGATGAGGTGCATGTTTCAATTACCCCTTGGTATTCAAGTTGATCTATGATCTCCCTGACTTGTTTTTAGCTTCTTGCTTAACCGGGTACTGCCTTTGTGCAGTTGGTTGATTTTTTAACTGGATTTTGTGGTGAGGTGAGTCCTCATCCCATCCTACATGATTCTTATATAATGCTGGAGGGCCAGGGCCACTGCCCATTTCCTGGCATAAGTATATTTTAAGTGTACTGGAACATCGTTGGAGAAGGCTGGCATGTCTTCGCCATGTGGGCACTCCCTGACAAATTCTGGTGGCCAGTCTTGTTCTGCTAGAAGTATATCAAAAACCCTTTGAAAGTCGCTCCCAAAAGAGTGCTTTCACTTTTCTTGGTATGTCTCCCTCCATCCGGAGTGTTATTTCAAATAACCTATGTGGAGAACTAACCCTGGTATCTGCAGTTTCAACTTGAATGTCCACATTCAAGTCCACTGTCTCCAGAAGCCCCTTCAGGTTCTGGCAAGCTACAGTAACTTCTGCTGCGCTGTCCAACATTGTCTGAGCCCATTCTCTGTTCTTGAGTTGTGTTCTCAGAATCCTCGGCATGTCTGATCTTCAGACCTGCTACTTTCTTTTTGGAGAATTGAGGTTTTGGTTTGTTTTTCTGAACGTGTTGATCGTCTTTGGACTTCTTTGTTCTCTGACCGTCCTCTTCTTTCGGATGTCTGTGATGATATCTGAAAGGTACGAGAGGAATGTGTATCAGTATCTTGATACCGGTCAGTTTTTCTCAAATTATCCCTATTCCCGAGGTTATACCTCCTTTCAGAGGGCTCCTTTTGAGGAGACCTACCGTGGGATTGAGAATCTTTTTCTTTTGAATGTTGTTTGTCATTTTCCCACTTCTTTTTAGAAGAGGTAGGATTGTTTTTAGTAAAGGCCTTTTCAGGACCTTCAGACAGTTGTGGTTTAACTATGTAATTCAATTAAATGTTGTATCTGATTAAGTAATTCTTCGTCTGACATTGTTTCAATGTCAGGATGAGGTGTGTAGCCGGCTAAAATCGGCCATGTTGCTTCTGGTCTTCCTAGTGGACCGAGCCTGGTAATGTGATTGTAATGTTTTAGGGTGCCTTTAAACCAGAGATCATGCTCCTGGTATGTGAGTGGAATTTCAATATCCTCGAAAGGAATATATTCCTCAGGTGGTTCATCTTCTTAGTAGAAGTGAAACGTTTTAGTTACTGGATTTGATTCTGGGAATACTATCCATGAATAGAATACTTCTGTCTGATGAGATTCATGTGCCTCTCACAAAAACTGCCCTACCACCTCTTGGTGTTAGGCCATGTTTGATAAGTTTTAGAGTGATGGCTCTCCTTAAATTTGGAGCGATGATTTTCGCATTTTCATCGGTTTTATCAAAACCTGCATAATCAAAAGCTGCTACGACTTCGTCGGGTACAGCTCCACCAGTATCGGTGTTTGTGCCGCTTTCGGTCATTGTTTAAAGAAAGTTTCAGAGCAAGTTTCAAGGGAACTATGATCAGGTGCACAATATTTTGTAACACTGTATCCTTCAACGTTGAACAAACCAAACAGCTAATACACAGGATTTTTGTTCTACTCCGCTATGGCGGATATTATCCCTACCCACTCCAGACGTCTTATGGAGTATTAGGAGTAGGGGTCTCTGAGAAAAGCACGACTGAGTTACTTCAGTATCTAGCATTAAATTAGTGCCTTACCAAACCGTTGGGCGCCATGTACTGTAGTTCCTATATCCCTGATAGGCTCTGCGCATTGGAATAATATACACTATAGTTTTGACACAGGACTGAGGTCAGTATGTCTTAATTACTTGTGTGTGCCAGCTAACTCAGAGGTCACTAGAAACTTCTCGAATATAAAAGAAGGGATTAGTTTCTGACAACCGCATAAACATGACAACTTTGTTTCCCTTAGAGTCGGAACAATCTCAGAACCGTGGAAACAATAGATAACAGTTTCACTCAAGTCAATCGTGCATGCTTCGTTTCTACAGAGTTGTACAGAAATAGAGAGACTGGCGTTTCAATAAAAAGGGGGTTTATTGAACAGTCTTATTTCTCATGCAAGAGATATGAACTGCTACAACCGTGAGACAGGATGTGAAGTACAATACGTACAGGGTTAGCAGTAAGATAAAATAATACTGCAATAGTATGGTTTTTAGCTATGACATATATTCATAAAATACATACATAAATAACACAGGCTAAAATGTGAATACTCATCTGATGCTTCTAAATAGTTCTACTTCAGTGTACCTAACCTAGGTGTAGTACAAGGTAAGAAGTAGGTGCTGTTTTCTAAAGTATAGCTAGCTATAGTTTTAGTTTTGCCAAAAGTTTCTTTAAGTTCTAGTCTGCTCCATACCTTAGAATGTGTGAGGTTGGAATCTCTTTCCAGGACTCGATATCTAACACCCCGCAAGGGGAGTCAGAAACACTGGAGCTGGATTCTCTGTAAGGAGGATGACAGCGTCTGGTCAGTGCATCAGGCGGGAACTCTATCTCCTTCCGAACTTGCCGTGGACAACCGCAAGTAGGCAGTCGAACTGGACCGTACCGGAACCGTGGTTTGCCATGGTAAGTGCAGGTATATTTAAACCTTGAAGGTGTTTAGGAATGCCTGTACTGACGTAAAGGTCGGGCATCGGAACGTCATGAATGAACCCCTGAGGAATAGATGTTCATGCATAATAAATTAGTTCTTGGAGAAATGAATATCCAAGCAAGGGAAATTCCTAAAGGCTTAAGAGTCTGGTTTGCCTAAATAAGGGCTGGATTTTCTATGCCTAAATAAGGGCAATATGAATTGTACCTATACAAGGGCATAAATCGGGAAACCTATATACGGAATCTAAATCTACACACAACACTGACTGGTCTCAGAGAGGGGACGAGGTTTATAGTTTTACTTGGACAGTGCAGCGGTCTCCTCTGTGGCCTGAGACACCACCCAGCTACATACTACGGGAAGTGCACTGGGGCAAGGCCTCTGTACCTTGTTACTGAGTACATTATGGTTACATTCAGAGGGGAAGATGGGATGGACATAAATGTAGGACTACATAGATCCCTGTTAGAGTATGTATGAGAAGTACTGCACTGCCAGATGATGCCAAGTTTTTAATATTTATGTTTTTCTTTGATCATTATATCACTGTTACTGGTTCACCTTGCTAGGGATATGCAGTGCCTTTAGCATCTCAGTTGCATTCCATGTTGCGGCAAGTATTTTCCCCACATCTGCAACTTGATCTATGCACCATATGTATTCTATATGTGAAAGTACTGTATACTGATGCTATATCTGTACTGAAATAAAAACAAGTAAAAAAATAAAATAAATAACAAACCTGCAATTTCTAAAAATTTCTGTGACAGAATACTCTAGAAAATGGCAAACGTCCTAACATACAATGGTAAGCACACCCTTAATCAATTACATTCACCCCAAGTACCGGATAGGTATAATTACTCTAGATTGTAGATACCACACATATATCACTTAAGTAATGATTAGCACAAAATAATTTTCTAATTTATGTTCCGGGTCACACTAAAATACACAAAGTCCACACTGTTCAGATTCTTCAGTTAGGTGTTTTTTATTCCTGTTGTGGTTGCATCCAGCTCGAAAAACTGCCACTATGCCAGCACGTGTTTCATCTCCCCTTAGACTTTATCAAGGCGATTGGCAAAACGCTGGTTGTCCATCCGTATTATAATGTGGACCAAAGTTGTCTATCTCTCACGAATGAATATGTATCCAAAGCTTAAAACCTGATTACTTGTCTTCAAAGGGTATCTGAATTCTCTCCAGAAAAAGAAAGTGCACTCGTCACGCACTACGACTGGGTGTTAGTGACCTCGGAAAGATGAAATTCTAGTCCATCTCCTTTCCGTATAAATCAAAGTTAAAATGCCAGTAGGGAACCCTGATAAGCTCCTCTCCGTAAAACGATAGCAGTATCTCCTCCAACAGATTCTCGTTCTCCGAACGAGAATCTGTTGGAGGAGATACTGCTATTGGGAGGAGCTTATCAGGGTTCCCTATTGGCATTTTAACTTTGATTTATACGGAAAGGAGATGGACTAGAATTGCATCTTCCCCTTATTACTAAACTGTCGAAATATTACTGTGAGCAGACCGCCGACCTCTCCCCCAATCACAGATTGCAACTCATTCATTTCAAATTTCTCCATCGGCTATAACCACACCAGCACAATTGCAATGCATGGGCCTGAAGGAAGAGGCACGCTGTGAGAGATTCTCATCGCCATAGGTGACGTTTATGCAAATGTCACTGGGAAAAGGTACCGAATACACATCACTGTCTGGAGAGAAGTCAATAAGCCCACTGTGTATGTAGGCATGTTATATATGAAGTGTCTTACCTCACCATAAATTCCTGACATTTCTTCCTGCCCTTACTACGATTCTCTATCGAAGACTAGCTGTTGATAAGACATCACTATGTAACATGTAGTGATGTAATTATGTGCTGGATTTGCTCCTCTCCTCTCCCCTTGTTTTCCCCCTCCTAATCTCCCCTTATCCACCTGTTTCTTGTTATTGCTACAAGGCCATAGCCTCTGGTTGTTTCTGCACTTTCTAATCCAATAAATAGACTAAAATTGTTTAAAAAATGTAATACAACAATATATTTTAAACACATTGGTGCTATGTTTCAGTATCATTAATGCATGAAAAATTATGTGTTTGAGAAATATCTTACCATTTATGGTTTGCATGGGTGAAAGTGTCTTGCAAATGATCACAAATTAAAATGTATAACGTAATCCAATAATATACTTTATATTGAAGTCATTGTCCGTATGAATGAATGCAGATAGACATAACCAATGTTTTTAAAAATCATTTTTGCATCTACTTTTGTATTTATTAATACACTTCTCTTTGAGGAATATATTGGGGAACCATCAGATCATGACAGTTTAGGGTAAAAATAATTTCAGTTCCCAGTGTTATTCTGGTGCAATATATCCTCAAACTGAAAGGAATATACAATTTTCAATGTAATAAAAACTGAAACTAGTAAGGCTGCCTCCTCAGGCATATCATGCCAACACCATAGTTAAAATATAGTTGGGCATCTACAACCGACGGATCTATGTTGTGTTGGTATTTCAATCATGCAATTATGAGGTTTTTATCCTCAGCTGTGTCAATTACTGTAATGTTGGGGTCCAGGCCATGCAACATTACTTCTTGGGAAGATTAAGGCTCAAAGATATAACGATGCCCTTCCAGTGAGGTAATTGTGTGGTGTCACTTTCACTTCTCCTGGCATTTTGGTAAATCATATCCAGTTCACCAGCAACTAACTGAAAATGTGGCTCAGCTGCCTTCCTCTTCCTTGTCTGCTCTACGCTTTTGGAATAATTGGGAGCTGTGGGGGTTGGAGAAATGTCACTTTGAACAGCAGCTTCCTTAACTACTCCCCTGATTCTGTTACGGTTACCATATGTGTTTATACCTTCCGGCAAAGCAGATGTTTTCCAAAGGTCGTATTTGCAACAACCTTTAAGCTGTTTACTGAACTAAAACTGAAAAAAAGTAACAAAAGGGCACCACCATTGCACATTCAACAAGTGTTTCATGCATAGTACTTATGTCTTTATCTAAGATTACACAGTTTAAAACATGCCTATGGATTGCAGAGGAGCAAAAGGTTCGGTCAGAGCAGTAGAAAAGTGCAATTTCAGTTGGCCTTTAATTCTCACTTGTACAAGTTGTCTTTAATGCCTCGTACAAATCTCTTCTTCAATGAACTTGAACTCAACGTTAATTGGAAATACATTATTTTTGCCGATCCACTGAATAAACTCAAACATGGTAAACAATTAAGTATTAGAAGTAATACTAATACCATTGCCCTCACCACCCTATTACTCACATATCTTCAAGGTCAAGTGTGTAATGCTGGGTTTTAAATAGACAATGTTTAAATAGAAGTAAGCATAAGGAAATCAAAAACATTTAATTAAGATGTGGATCATGAAAATGGCAAACAATGATAACAGAAGACTGATCACATAACAGTAATACAAATTTACACAAATTGTATTAACTCATCGTAACTACTGGTCAGAAGCTCAGTGTTTGAACTGCAGTAGTTACCTAGCTATTCAATGGCTGTGGAGAACTGTCTCGCTTTATTGAAGAAGGAGAAAGGGGTAAGACAAAACAAACGTTTTATATATAGTGAGAGTGAGCAATCATTGACTGACAGAAAAGAGAAAAAACACTAAACAAACTTTGAAAGAAAACACGTATTGTGTGCATATAGATCAAAATGAAAGTATGATTAGAGATCGTGACAGCTAGTTGATCAGTGGACAGGTGCACATAAAATGTAAACCTCTTCATCGTGGCAAAACATATTTGTTCAAGGACTGGGTATGTTTTCTATAAATGTATAAAACAAATGATGGCTGTATTTTGCATTCATCCACTCGTCAGGAAGAATCTATTTGATTGATGTGCCTATGTGAGAATTTGTAACTTGTTACTTTAAAAAATGTTTTTATGGAACTATAGTGTGTTCCATTTATACAAATTAAGTAAAGTATTACTGTGTAAGGAAATGTTGGTTTATTTTGAACAGGTAGTCTAAAAATAACTCATCAACACACCTTAAATTCTAAACAATATCAATGGGGGCAGTAGACAAATGTAATCATATAGGTTAACCCATTACTCCAAATCCATAGCCCTAAAATCAAACTCTTAACCCTATTATCCAACCTTATAATATAATCCCATACATTCAGCCATTTAACTGTAACCCAAAGTCTTAACCCAGTAGCCTTCATCCATAACCTTGTACCTAATCTTCTTAACCAGTATTTTTAAAGTCTTGAGGAAATGCCCCTGTGCGAGAACAAAAGACTTTAGTATACTTCAAAACAAGTGTTAAGTGTGTTCCCTTTGACATATATGGTACAAACCCTGATCACATTGATTTCCCACTATTATACCATCTTTATAAATAAGGGAAATTCACACATTTTTACTTTTAAGCTTTTGGACTATTCGTCTACATCCAGAGAATAACGGCATGCAGTACAGAGTACATACTGCAGCACTTCAGACAGGAGCTAGCGCAGAGATCGCCCTGCACAGATGCTATACTAGAATTGACATTGCAACTGGTGGTGTAGTTTGGTTGGTTGAAGTGACCACAAGTGGCAATTCCTCAGTACATGGAAGGCTAGGTTAATGCTACTTTCTGTCCTTTCCGACCTCCTCTCCTCTCAGAGACACAATAGTTGAGACATGGACCTGACGCAAGTATTTTCTGGAAAGTAGTGTCTAGAGTTGAGACCCAAAGCGTGCACCCTTCAGAGAATCGGTTATTAACCAGAGAATAATGGTTTCATATGTAACATTTGCCAATCCATAACTTAATTTGCATTAAATATTTATTAAGGTAGGCATGATGCAATGGTTAAAGGTGGTGTGGGCAGACTTCTCAAGTTTCCATGGTCCAAGCTTAAGTAGCTTATCCAGATTGGTATTTGAATTCTGGGACCGATTTAGTAATGGGGATAAAACGACAAAGTCCCAGAATGCAAACAAAAAATCATGGACTGAATGAGTTCCTATCGCATGGGCAACCTGAAACCTCTGTGTGGACTCCTACTCGGCAGTGGACAACCATCAAGGACCGAGCAATACTTTTGCCTGTATACAACGTGTACTAAAATGTACACAATGATGCTATATAAACCCCCCAAACATGCTGTATGCAAACCAGAATTAACACAGAATCAAATAGAGTCATAAATACATTTTCAAAACGCTTTTTTAGTTTTCCGCATTTTAGTATCGATGTTCATTATTAGAAATTAAAGCATGAAAAACACACCTATAAAAGGTCACGTTTTTCCATAACTTCCTTGCTAAATTACAGTTTTGTTCAAACTATTTTGCTATTTACTGTAGAATCAAAAAGTATTAAAGAACGCCATTCTAGAAAGGCTTGCCATATATACCGAAGTGCATCTTGGTTGACATGCAATGCTGTTCTGAAAATGTATTTAGGAAAGACACCACAGCCTCCACCTCTGACAGCAATAAAGTAGAGACAGTTATCCACAGCACTAGACAGGGAGGTCGTTGAAGGTTACCTATCTACATGACGGCTAACAGTTTGCTTAAAGGCAGCGACAGTTGCCCCATGGTCCAGCAGGGGCCCTCTTTTGTAAACTGTGTTACTGAATGCATACCCATCAGCAGGCGGATAGTCTGGTACTGTGGGTGGCTGAAAAACACAAAATATAAAGTGGATTACAGGAGGAAGCATGCTTACTATGCCACTTTTTATTTCTACATCACTGCATGGTTAACAACATACATCAGTACAAAGAAATGCACATCCATCAGGAAAACCTCGACAGTTAATAGCATTATTTAAGCACAGTTATGCCCACATTCAGTTCGCAGTGTCATTAAGTTATGCACTGATGCACAGTTATATATGGAATACCACATATATTGTACACATCTTCTTATATTATTGAGGGTGTTTGGGTGCATGATAAATGTTCTGCTTTGTGGTGTTTATATCAAGGTTAAAGTCTTCCAGATTTGCACCAAAGTTGTGTGGATGGGTCCTTCCACTCACCAACAGACCATTTCCTACTCCTGTTGAGACTTGTCCCTGTCATTTTGAAGGTTAATTTTTTTAATCCAATTATTGATGCCTTCTTAGGAAGACTGTATATTACGGTTAATGTGATCAGTTGCGCATCAGAGTATGTGTTTGTGTATAATACAGTGTGAGTTGGTGTCATGTGGCCCAACTGGTAGATGACGGCAGGAGGATACAAATATAGACAATGAAATAAGACTTGGAGGAGATTTAGGAAATGCAGATTATCAGCCTGCAAAAAACACTGGGGTAAAAAGCAAGCATAAAGCAGGGTAAACCAAATGTTAGTATGTCACAAACCTTCTGGGGAGCATCGGCTAAGGGTAACCACATAGCAGATGCAGGTAATGGAGAATGTTGCACTTTTTCAGGCTTTGCAGTTGGAATTGAGTTGTACGGAGACACCTAAGAAATGGAAAATATATTTGCCATCAGTTGTAATGACAGTTATTTCCACAACCATTACTTGATACATTTCTTCAGGAGTACATTCATAGCCGATGAGCACACGAAAATGCTTCCTACTCAAAGAATAAAGGCCATCGTCACCCAATACATGAGAAAGTAAAGTTAAAACCTCCTTTCCATTTTCTCTCAGTAATTGCACAATTTATTGATGATGGACGCGGTGATCCATAAGTGTACACAGCTGTACCGACCACAGTGCCCCCTTGAAACACAGAAGATAGTGGCCAAAGTATTGAAGTAAACACATGATAGTCTAACTAAATGGAAGATGTAATAGTAGAATGGATTTTAGAGCAGGGCAGGTGATTAGGACTGTTTCAATTATACGTATTCTAGATTCTCTAGAACACAGTCTAAAATTAGGCTTTCTAGATCCCCTGATCCCAAACACTTTGTTGATTTGTCAGAGTCAGCTGGACTGCAACACCCTGCAACCCCCTGAGCAGTATTTGCGTGAGATACGTTTCAGGTAATGATCAATCTTGTGAAATGTCACAATGAGGATCAGTGGGACCATAACCCTCCATCATGATATAAAGACACAGGCAATTACAATCATATCCTAATGCACAGAATACAAACAATAACTATAATAAAAACAAAAAGAACAGTAGCTGTGTAGTTCACGAGTTACTCTGTGAACAACAGAAACTATTCCAAGATATTGGTTGATCAGCTTTTTATCAACCCCACTCTCCTATCTTTGGCTTACAATAAAAAACTCCGCGCCAGAAGAAAAACCTAACTTAACTTTCCAAGACAGTTCACACTCATAACTGGTTTGACCAATGAATTACAATTCATTTATTTATTTTTAAGATTTATATAGCGTGAACTAGACCCAAGGGCATCAGAGCCCTTTACAAGAGTTGCATATAGATCAATTACAGCAACTATAACCATAGGTTAAGGCTTAACAGGAGTTACATGTGCATCATTTACAGCATTTACAGTAGGCATAGCAGAAGCAGGAGAGAAAAGAAGTAATAAAATACAGGGTAAGAAGCAGGTAAATAGGGCACATTTACAGGAGGTGGTTCGAAGTGGGGAGCAAATGTGGATACAGGATATGGAGGGGGTGGGCTATCCAGATGGAGTTGGGATCAGGGTCAGATGGCATTGTGAGATTGTTGGATGGGGTACTAAGTAGGTCAAGCAGGGTAGGAACGTTGATAAGTCTCAGTAGGTGAAGGCTGAATGCGTTTCCAGTTAGCCTCCAGCAAAAGCAGGTGATTCAATTCTGCATGGTCTATCTCAATCTCCTGGAACAAAGTTCTTGTCTAGCTCTTCACACTCTATTCCTAACATCTATTCCATTATCCGGTCATTGTTGAATCTTTCAGAGTAAACAATTAGCAGAAAGTGGTCAAATGCCATTTACTTATTTTCATTCTGTGAAAAAGAGCTCTTTGAATTATAATACTAAGAGAAATGAAATTAACAGCTTACATTAAACATTGTTCATGACTCAACAATTATTTTAGTACAGAGAAAGCAGCTCAGATTAAATACAGCGAATATAGTCGAGTGACTTGTTTATCATGTTGTAAGAAAACTGGACATTAAACAAACATTCGTTCTATATTTGTCATTCACCCATAAATGATTAACAGTTGTAACTTAAAAAGGGGGATACCTAGAGGAGGAAAACATGATAACTATAACAATAAAAGAGGAAAAGGCAAGTATGCTAGAAAATAATCTTAAAGTTGAAGGAAAAGGAATATGCTACTTACCAGTATGCATCTGTTCTTGGCATGTAGAGCTGCAGATCTATACACTGTGCATAGATCGCCATCTGGTGTTGGGCCCGGATGTTTGCAGTTTGTTTTTCCTCTTGGAAAGTCTTTGGGAGTCACGAGGTTGGTGACTCCTCCTCTGGTTAGCATTGCGCATGGGCTTCGGCTCCATCCTCAGATTGTTTTTCGCCAGCAGGGAAAGATGGAGCGTAGTAGTAACAGTAATGAAACCCATGTGTATTGTATCTAAATAAGATAAGACTGGAACGGATACAGGTAGCCGGGGAGGCGGGTGGGCGTGTATAGATCTGCAGCTCTACATGCCAAGAACAGATGCATACTGGTAAGTAGCATATTCCGTTCGAGGCATATGAGCTGCAGATTATACACTGTGCATAGATTATATAGCAGTACCCAACCCTAGCGGCGACCACCGGCATCCGTTGCAGTCGTTTGAAACAGTGTTTTTAGTACGGCTTGGCTCACACTAGCTTGTTGCTTGGTTTACACATGTACACAGTAATGTTTTGTGAAGGTGTGCGGTGTTGACCATGTCGCTGCCTTGCAGATGTCATCTAGTGGTATGTTCCCTAGGAAAGCCATAGAAGCCCCTATCTTCCTTGTAGAGTGGGCTTTAGGGGAAACCGATAGCGTTCGTTTTGCTTTGTGGTAGCAAATCTGTATGCATTTTACAATCCACCTAGCTATCCCTGATTTGGAAATAGGGTTGCCTTTGTGTGGTGGGGAGAAGGAAACAAATAGCTGTTTGGTTTTTCTGAAAGTTTGTGTTCTCTGGATGTAGTAAAGTAAAGCCCTTTTAACATCCAGTGTGTGTAAGGCTCTTTCCGCAACTGTTTGGGGTTGCGAGAAAAAGACTGGTAATTCTACCGACTGGTTTAGATGGAATGGAGAAATGGGTAGAAATTTGGGATTGGTGCGGAGTACAACCTTGTTGTGATGCATCTGAAGAAAAGGTTCCTGTATAGTGAGTGCCTGTATTTCACTAACTCTTCTGAGGGAAGTGATGGCCACTAGAAAAGCTGTTTTCCATGTGAGAAATTGCAGCTCGCACTTATGTAATGGTTCGAAAGGGGGTCCCATTAACCGTGTGAGGACTATATTCAAGTTCCAAACAGGTGAGGGTGGCACTCTGGGTGGAATTACTCTTTTGAGGCCTTCCATAAAGGCTTTGATGGCAGGCACTTTGAAAAGTGAGAGGTGCTGCCTATTTTGTAAATAGGCAGCAATTGCAGCGAGGTGTAACCAAATGGAAGTATATGCTAGGTTACACCTTTGTAAATGGAGTAAATAACATAGAATGTGCTGTATGGATACATTTAACCCCTTCCATGCTGCGCAAATTCCGCCGCTGTGCTGACGGAATCTTGCGCGGGCGTGGTCATGACGGAACGGTTCCGTCATGAGCACAGCTCAACCGTGGCTCATGACGGAACCGTTCCGTCATGAGCACCGAAGGGGTTAAAGGATTGATTGCGTTGTTGTGGCAGTAAACAACAAATCTTTTCCACTTTGCTGCATAGCACGCCCTAGTAGTAGGGCGTCCAGCTTCCCTGATAATGTTCATGCAATCAGGGGGAAGGTTAAGGTATCCAAATTCTAGGACCTCAGGAGCCAGATCGCAAGGTTGAGTTGAGCTGGGTCCGGGTGCCTGATCTCTCCATGGTTCTGGGTTAGGAGGCATGGCAAGAGGCGTAGCTTTTGGTGTGGTACTACTGAGAGTTCCAGCAGTGTGGTGTACCACGGTTGTCAGGCCCATGTTGGAGCTATTAGGATCAGAGTTAGGGAATGCTGCTGTAGCTTTCGCACCACTAATGGAATTAGTGGGAGAGGTGGAAAGGCGTATGCAAATTTGTTTGACCAGTTCATCCATATCGAATGGCCTTCGGACAATGGGTGTGGATATCTGGCGGCGAAGCTTGGGCATTTTTTGTTTTCGTGGGTGGCGAATAGGTCTATGTGCCCCCACTTCTGAAAGAACGGGTGAAGAACCTGTGGGTGAAGTTCCCACTCGTGGATCTGCTGTGTCTGTCTGCTCAGCAGATCTGCCACGGTGTTTTGTACTCCTGGGACGTGTTGGGCTAGGAGAAAAATCTTTTGTGGAATTGCCCATCTCCATATGCTCTGTGCTAACAGAGAGCTGTGGAGAGTGTGTGCCCCCCTGTTTTTGAATGTAGTACATGGCAGTCATGTGGTCTGTGCGAATGAGGACTGCTTTGCCTGAAATCTGCGCCTGGAAGGATTTTAGGGCGAGGAAGATCGCCAGTAACTCCAGATGGTTGATGTGGAGTAACTTCTGTTGCAGCGTCCATGTGCCCAGTGCTGTGAGATGTAACAGATGAGCTCCCCAGCCAGAGAGCGATGCATCTGCCGTTAGGATTATTTGTGGGACCGGGGCCAGGAACGGTCGACCACTGTAAAGGTTTGTGGTGTTCCACCACTGCAGAGAGCGATGGGTGCGACCGTCTACCAACACCAGATCTGTCAGTTGTCCCTGGGCCTGGTTCCACTGGCGCGCCAAGCACTCTTGGAGTGGACGCATTCGGAGTCTTGCATGGGGCACTATAAAGATGCAAGAGGCCATCATCCCTATGAGCTGCATAAACACTCTTGCTGGGAGAGAGTGTTGACATAGGAATTTTTGACGCAGCGCCTGTATTTTTGCAATCCTGGCAGGATTGGGATAGGCTATGGCTTTTGAGGTGTCTATGGTGGCACCGAGATATTGTTTTGTGTGTGATGGTACCAGGTGGGATTTTTGATGGTTCACCGTGAAACCTAGCTGGTGAAGTAGTTGGACCGTAGCGGCGGTATGTTGCACACATTGTTGGTAGGACGTGGCTTTTATCAGCCAATCGTCCAGATAGGGGAAGACGTGAATGTGCTGTCTTCTGAGGTGTGCAGCCACTACTGCCAGGCACTTGGTGAAAACCCTTGGTGCTGTTGTTACCCCGAATGGGAGCACCTTGAACTGGTAGTGTTGTCCGTCTACCACAAACCTGAGGTACTTTCTGTGAGACTGGTGTACTGGAATGTGAAAGTACGCGTCTTTCAAGTCCAGAGTGGTGAGAAAATCGTTCTGGGACAGAAGTGGAAGAACCTGTTGGAGGGTTACCATGTGAAAATGGTCTGAATGAATGTAGGTGTTTAGAGGTCTGAGATCTAAGATAGGTCGTAGGGTCTCGTCCGTCTTTGGAATTAGGAAGTACAGGGAGTAGACCCCTAAATTTTGTTGATTTATGGGGACCTGCTCTATTGCTCCTTTTTGCAGGAGGGAGATCACCTCTTGTGTTAGTAGTGCAGTATGTTCTTGAGACATAGGGCGGTGCCTGGGTGGAATGTTGGGGGGTGTAGATGTTAATTCTAGGCAATACCCTGACTGAATAATTTGTGTCACCCATCTGTCTGAGGTGATTGTCTCCCAGACGTGAAGGAAATGTTGTAGTCTGCCTCCGACCGGAGTGGAATGGTCTGGAGGGAGCGGGGGAAAGTCATTGGGCAGGAGGTGTGGCAGAGCGGGCGGTATTTGTTTTGCCTCTGCCCTTATTATTATTGCCTCTGTATCCGCCTCTTTGATAACCCTTCGTGAAGGTAGATTGAGGAGGGGATTTATAGGACGTGGATGCACTGTCTGAGGAGTAGCCTCTGCCCGTGCTCCGAAAGGAAGAACGGCGAAAGGAGCGCCTGAGAGTCTGTGTTTGTAGGGCTCCCATAGATTTCGCCGTGTCTGTATCTTTTTTCAAATTTGAGGGCTTCGTCTACTTTCGGGCCAAATAGATGATCTTGGTTGAATGGGTGATTTAATATAGAGGCTTGAAACTCTGGTTTGAACCCTGAGCCAGGCATGGCGACGGAGAAGGACACTGGTGTTTATGGCCCTGGAGGCTGTATCTGCTGCATCTAGGGCACATCGTATCGAGGTATTGGTTATTGTCTTTCCCTCTTGAATAAATTCATTAGACCTAGTCTTGTACTTTTCAGGGAGATGGTGCATGATGGTCTCTAGCTCATCATAATGCGCCCTGTCATATCGGGCCAACAGTGCTTGCGTATTGGCAATACGCCATATATTGGCCGCTTGTGACGCAGTGCGCTTTCCTGACGCATCTAGGAGCTTGGACTCTTTGTCAGGTGTGGGCGCCTCGCCTGACGCCTGAGAATTTGAGCGCTTCCTAGCTGTAGATACCACTAAGGAATCTAATGGTGCAGGGCCTTTAATGTAAGAAGGGTCTGTGGGGGCGGCTTTGTATTTCTTCTCTATCCGAGGGTTTAGGACCCTGGCCCTGACTGGGTCTTTAAAAACCTCAGGGGCATGTTTAATTACGCCCCTTAACATAGGTAGAATGGCAGTGGACCTATGTGTATCGTCAATGGTGTCTAGGAGAAAATCCTCCTCAACTGGGTCGGTATGTAACTCCACCCCGTGGTAGTGTGCCGCCCGTTGTAACAAATGGTGAAAACCCAAGGAATCTTCAGGAGGGGATGGCCTAGATGGATAAAGGTCATCCTGTGGGACATCTGGGATGTCCGGATTGTTATAATCATCCTATGGGTCTGGAGATCCAGTAGGGGTGGGATCTTGTGGCACATCTGCTGGATCATAGTAAGGGTCCCCCAAATCATCTGGGACAGGAGACAAGGTGGGGGAACGATGAGGTGGAGGGGGTGGAGGTGGAGGGGTGGGGGTGGAGGTGGAGAGGGTGGAGGAGGTGGGGAAGGCACCCTGAAAGGAGAGGTAGCAATGTCCTTTCTCTTTGGAGGTGAAGGTGGAGCTGGCTTGTCCAAGTGTCTCTTTTTTGAAGACAATGTCAAGTGTCCAGTCTTTGGATCCTTGGTGAGGGTTTTTTGCAAAGGATCCGGTGTGAAAAGCTCCTGTGACACTGGTTGTTCGGTCGGCGCGGAAGTTTTCGGGGCCGACGGCTTTTTAGGTTTGTCGAAGCCGTGCTTCCTTGGAACCTCCGTTTTTTTGGTCGGTGCTGAAGAAGATCTCGGCACGGGAGTGTCGGTGCCGAGGGTCTTGTGAGGTTTGGTCAGCGCCGGAGGAGCAGGTTTCGACACCGAAGACTTCGGTGCCGGGTTCGGTGTGGAGGTGGAGGCCGATTTTTTCTTCGGTGCCGAAGGGTGTTTCTCGGCACCGGTGGTCGGCTGGCTCGAGCCCGAGCTGCCGGAAGGCTTAATAGGCTTCTTTACCGGGCCCGAAGGTGGGGTGTGAGAAGCAGTGTCTTTGGTCTTGCCTAGGCCCGGAGGCGAAGGTGTGACCGAAGCCTTTTTCGGTATCGGCGTGGGAGGGGGAATTGTACTCACGACCCGCTGCGCCGGGGTGATGTCCTCCACATCTGAGTCGTCGGCCTCGGAAGCGCCGA
The DNA here is from genome assembly GCF_964204655.1 of Triturus cristatus. Classification (NCBI taxonomy): domain Eukaryota; kingdom Metazoa; phylum Chordata; class Amphibia; order Caudata; family Salamandridae; genus Triturus; species Triturus cristatus. The sequence goes on from NC_140585.1 coordinate 462,574,784, forward strand.
CGAGGTAGTCGTCCTCCTGTTCGATGTCCTGCTGTCCCGGAGCTTTGACGTCGTCCCCGAAGAGGTCGACTGGAGCGGAGGTCAAGGAGTGCGCCATGTTGCGTCTAGCCTGTCGATCTCGAATGGTCTTTTTGAGCGAAAAGACTTGCAGGCGGGACAGTCTTGGGCCTCGTGTTCTGGGGAGAGGCAGAGGTTGCACACCTCATGGAGATCGGTGTGGGGAAACTTGGACCCACATCGAGGGCACTTTTTGAAGGGAGTTCTTTCCATCAGCCGAGACCGGAGCCGGAATAGGCCCGAAGGCCGCCGTCGACCACCGGAATCGAAGAAGTGCCGAAGAGAAGATGAGTAAGATGATTTATATCTTTGAAGAAGCTCGATGAGCGAGGATTTGTGCGTCGATCGGTGAACTGGGGAGTTCGGAACCGGAGCGTGTAGTATTACATCCGAGCCCGATGGCGGAAAAAAAAAATCTGAGGATGGAGCCGAAGCCCATGCGCAATGCTAACCAGAGGAGGAGTCACCAACCTCGTGACTCCCAAAGACTTTCCAAGAGGAAAAACAAACTGTAAACATCCAGGCCCAACACCAGATGGCGATCTATGCACAGTGTATAATCTGCAGCTCATATGCCTCGAACATTTTCATTAACAACAGTTATGAAATATTTTGAAGAGATGCAAACCAGCTATGAAACACAACCGAAGCAGGAGGATAATGGATACATAAAGTCAGAGCAAATACATGGCTAAGGATAGGAATTCTGAGAAAATAAAAACAAGATAAAGAAACTGAACATAATACCCCAAACCTGATGGATCCGAATCAGCAGAACCATACATTTTCCTGTGGCAATTATGCTACAATATCTTTAGCAAACATCATTGCTTTTTTCACGTTTTTTTACAGGTCCAGGCTAACTTTGGCCTTGTGTGTTGAGGTTAGCTTGCTTAGGCTGCAGCAATCCTTTTCAAAGTAATGAATAGTATTGGATCTGCTTTTAGGTTAGGGGATTACTGTATACCGCTTTAGTCAATGACTAGCTATGGCTGCAGCTTCCTTGTCCTCACAATCTCCAGCAGTGCCCAGTGTTTACCGATTTGGGGAGAAGTCCTGTACAATGCTTCATTTTGTATTTATATAATTGGCACTAGTCTATTTCCATTTACCCATCTCTCATTCAATAATTTCATCAGTGGGGTTTGCAAGGGTTGTGAGGTGTGGCTCTTCATTGCTTTTGAGCCTTATTTAAAGAGTCTCCTTTGCCCAGCCATTGATTGTCTGCCTCATTTAAAGTTTGAGTGAATTCTGTGTTTTCAGCAGCAGAGCCGCCATCAGAAAAATCCTGTTTGCCTCACTACCGGTGCAAGAAAGGGTTTGTAGGGCAGCCCAGTTTATGGCATGCTTTCCGAAGCTATTTTCACAGCCTTTTTCCTTTCTGGACAAGTTAGAGAGATAGAAGACAGATAAACAGATAGTCAAATAGATACTACATAATGAATAACCTGTAGTAAGGTTCAATATTGCTTTCAAAAGTTTCAGGTGATGACAAATCATCTGGTCGAAGGCTGAATGGTTTAGAAATGTCAACTGAACACCAGGATGGCAAAATAGGATAAATAACACGTTAACAGTAATGATTATTTATGTATTTTGGGGGAATTTGCTAAAAAAGGGCTACTTTCCCCAAATTGCAGCGAAGAGTGAGGAATCATTGGGATTTGTTTTCTTTACCGTTGTTGAATACATTTTTGGCAAAATTAGAAATGGTGAATGTCAGTAGATTTATACATTTCTGTGGCAGCACCGTTTACCACAAAATTATGGATTGACCACAAGGGGTGCATAATTTGTTAAGTGATTTACGCTACTAGAAATGTTGCTTCTAAATCAAATAGATGAAAATGATACTGCCAGAGAATTGACACAATTTGCGTTTTTGCTCGATAATTTAGTAAACCATGTTGCATAATCCTAGTAGCCATTACAATGGTAAAGCTCTGCAACTTTTTGGGGGGCTGACATATCATGATGGTGAAATGTTATTTCACAGGAGACTGTGAAATGTTTGCCATATTTCATGGCCCCCCGGTGATTTTTTTTTTTTTTAAAGTGACATAGTTAGAAGTTGAAATAAGAACCACTGTTTAAAAAATGAAAAACCAATGAAATTCCCCACTTATAGTCAGGGCCACTGGAATTATGCAGCAGGAGAGGGCCAAATTATGTGGCCGGGGTGTGTTTTCCAAAACTATAATTTATAGTTTAGTGAACTGAACTACAAAACCCATCCAGTCACGCACTGCTTATGACCTCAGACATTACATCACCCTCATGACCTGTCAAATAACATCATTGATGACATCTCAAATATTTGATAAGGAAGAAAACCGAAAATGTATGGAAATGTCATCGCATTTTAGCTTGCTAGAATAACCATAATTTGTACGGCAAAATGAACCAACTAATTTTGTTAATAGCTAAAGGAAACGGCTTGAATTTAACAGTTTTATTTTGCTACATGTTTATAATGGATATAGAATGTTAGCACTCAAGTTATTCATAAGAATACTGTGGGAATCTGCATTACGAAGGCAGATCGAATAGTCGAGTCTTCTCCTGCACTGTTCCTAAATAGTGGAACCACCACCTGCCAGTATACATAAGAGCCTCTTCCACACTCGTTGAATTTCGTAAGAATCTGAGGAACAGGCTTTTCGAGTAGTTCCACTAGGCTCTAGGTGTGCCTAAATTCACTAACTGCTGGATGCCCTTCCGGGTGAAAATGTGCTCTACAAATCTGCATAACATGATAAACCCTCTACCCCAAGAAGAGATATAATGCAAGTCCTTAGATGACTGTGGCAGCCAAGCAATCCAAGGAATACAAGAATGTAACATAATATACACGTACAATTACAACATATCTGCAAGACTGGTTGATAAATCTATCCTCGACTACTAAAATACAATGGGCAGACATTTCCTTTTTTTAACAATATATTCTTTCAGTTTAATCACAGAACCCTAATCAGGATTCCACCACATTATCTAGTTGTTACACTTCTCATCCAAAAAGGACAAATAATTTTTTGCCCACATACTAAAATGTTCCAAAAGTTGTTCATTACTTCAGAAGTCATATTTCTATACCATCCAGAGGGCTTCTTGCAGTTCTAGATACAATTATGTCTGGTACTCTTATGTCAGCCTATGTTTATTTTTTATCAACAGTGTAGTAACTGCTTCCTCTGTTGAGAAGAACAAGTATTTACATCTAACCGAGATGAATGACAGTCAAATGGGTTCGTTTATACAGGTGCCAGTCTTCAAAAATCTTCTCAGGAGTATGTCTTAAGCACAAGTGTTAGTTGAAAAACTAAGTCTTTTACAGCCGCTTTAACAAACCTATGTGTAAATAATAGCTTACGTTTATATATCGAGCACCATAGAATTAGTAATGTAAGAGTGATGGAGACACACTTGGTTTGCATTATTCATTTTTACATGACACAAATGCAGTTTATATATTTGCAGCTTGAGACAAACGCAGATTAAGTGATTCTTCAATAACCCATGATTTATTCCTAAATGCCTAAATCAGGATTAGAGAGCCAGACCTCCAGTTTAGGAATTTAGCAGCTAAGTCTTACCTTCTGGTCATAAAAATTAAATGGAGGACATGAACATGAAGTTAACAGTCGTGGCTAAAATCAGGAGAGAACTTGCTTCTTAGTTACTAAGCATATTTCAAAATATACTGATATTTCATCGCAGGACCAGTTATAGTTATTAGAGACCAAATACCAAAACAACAAAAGTGAAAAAGTAGAATTTGATCAACACAAGAAATATTATGCTTTTCATATATTCCTGCCTCTCAACTGAGTTGCTCTTCTGTAATGATAGACAGAAACTTAAATGTATTTGGTTAACCATAGCTATTGTGTCACCAATTTTCCAGTTTAACAAAGATTGGTTTAGAATGCCATATACTACTTTAAAGTAGCCCAGAGAAAGTAAAGTCATTGACAAAATGAACTTGTCATATAAAGTCAGATCTCTGGTTTCTAAAACCACTGCTTTTCATCATGCTCAGGATTAATTTTTTTACAATCAATGCATGAAGAAAAGGAATAATGGGATGCAAAGTGAAAGAACAATAGACAAAATGGACAAACACACAAAGGAAACAGACAAGAATATTAAGAAATATATTATTCCTGGTAAACATACCTTTTGTGATGTGTCGGGTGAGGACACCCATGTAGAAGATATAGGTGATGGCGTTTGCTGAGCTCTTTCATCTCTCACATTTGGAGTTGAGGTGTAAGGAGCAACCTAAGAAAGTGCAATTCAACACAATTAAACGAAGGTCAAAGTTCAGTACATACTAGACCACTAGATGCAACTTGTGGTCATCCTGGAGGTATAAAAAGTAAAAGTTTTTAACAAACAGATGTTAAACGAAAAAAAAGAAAGTAAAATTTCAAGAAAGCTGTTCACCGGTACTGGCTTTGCCATTACCTGGACGGCAGTTTTATTTATTTATTAATGTATGATTTTATAGAGTATTAACATGGCCCAAGAGCATCAGAGTACTTTATAAGAGGATAATATCCAACAGTCATCCAGATCATTCATTTGCAATAAAATAAACGAAAAGAGGAAAATAGACAATGATCTCCAAGTTTCCTAAAAGAGTATGTAAGAGATCATAGATTTCTCCCAAGTGTCTTTCGAAGCGTTCTCTTTTAAAGGTAGCTTGGCATGGGGTTGATTGAAGGGTCGAAGGAAGGGAGTTTCAGATTCTCGTTGCACTTCCAGATAATGATTCATTCATTTAACTCTTACTTAAAGGTAGGAGGCTCCATTAGAAGGGATTGCGCATTTCTCAAATCCAATTGTGCAGCAAAGATTTTCGACTTTCCAGTTATTTTGGTGGGTGAAGAGAAATGCAAGGCTTTGTGTGTCGTGCAAGCAATTTTAAATTGAACTCTCATCTCTGTTGGAAGCCACTGCAAGGCAAGCTGGGCGGACATGGTAAGAATTCTTGTGGCCATTAACTAAAAAGGCCACAGCCTGCAGAACTGCTCTAAGCAGAGCTACATGTACTTTAGAAATGCCAGAGAGGAGCAATGGCTAGTAGTGTAGTCTGGAGAGACACAGGTCTTGAAAAACTACTTTTAAGTACTATTTCAGAATGAGCTGTCGGATCCCCCAGAGGAGCTTTAGTTGGAATGAAACACTCTGACTTTGCCACAATTGGACTTTGGAGGATCAAGGGTTCTCTCCCCTCTCGTAAAGGTAGGTTCTACTTGTTCAGAGCGCTGAGGCAGTAAGAATCCTGTTTTTGCAGGATTAAGATTTAGATGGAGTGGACATCAACATCTGAATATTTCCCAGGGTGTTGACAGAAGGAGGATGTTGTACACAGAACAGACTTTCAGGAAGACCTGGTTATCATCAGTAGACAGGTGAAAGATTCTAAGGAACTCGCATAGTGGTTCACAATAGAGGTTAAACAGGGCTGGTGTGAGGATCGAGCCTTGAGGAACAACTTGCAGGTAGACTTGCTTGGATATAGAACTCCCAAATGTCACTGCTCGTAAACGGTTCATCAAATAGGAGGTGAACTACCCCAAACAGCCCTAAAGGTGCGTGGCTATGATGTGATGCAGAAAAGAGAACAAACTGTGAAGGGGTGGCTGCCAGATGCTGCTTACAGTCAAGACATGTCAAAACAATATGCTGACACGGTCTGTCCCGCTGCTCTTCCTAGGGACATATAGCCTTCATTCCGTATCTATTTGTAGTGCAAGGTCACCACCATCATTACTGCATGCCTCTGGGGCTGCTGACATGTCTCCACACAGCCTAACCGAGCTAATTGTGCTGTTTATTATGGTCTAGTGATGTCAGAACAATGGGTACAATACTTGAGGTGAAATGTATGTACTGGGTCTGTGTTTGTTTTTCTATGCAAAATTTTAATTAAAAAAACAAAAAAAACGATTGGAGGTTAACTAGTCAAGAACTACTCCTTCGATGCCAACTCGATTTCTTAGGTTGCTGATCAATCTACGAGACTGCATGCATCCAAAACAGTTGAGAGTTCAAGGAGAACACGTAGACATGGGTTTCTGGAGTCCAGTATGTGGAGTAAATCATCAATCTGCAGGCATGCCGTCTCAGTGCCGAATTCTGTCAGAAGCCTACCTGACTGTGGAGCTTCTAGGAAGTTAATGGCATTGATGTGGTATAACCGCTGGGAGGCTATGCAGCCTTCTATCACCTTACCTAAGAAGGGAAGGGTAGAAAATGTACAGATGTTTTTTAGGTCATTGGGATATTTTTGAAGAGAGGAGAGATTGGGGCAACTTTTAGGTAGCCAAGAAAAACTCTTTGCCAAAAGAAGACTTTACCAGGGTGAACCAATGGGGGAGGAGCTGTTCTGCGAAATCCTTACTGATAAAACCAGGGATAGCATCAGAAAGGGGGCTGAATAGGTTCCCCTTAGTCATGGTCTTCAGTTCTGAAACTAGGTCAAAAAGGGACCAGAAGTGCTGTGCTTTGGGATTTAAATTATGCTTGGGTATATTTTTTAATGGCAGGCAGTGATAGGCCTCTATGCCGTTTACTTGTTTGTCAAAGAACTACACAATATAATTGTGCATGTCGACAGGAGTGATTGGTCTAGCTTAGATGAAGAGTTGTTTGACTGCTTAATCACATCAAAGATAGGTTTATGTCCGTCCTTTGCAGCGTCAATAAGGGGCCTGATAAGAGTTGACTTGCCTCTGAATATGTGATCTTTGTAGCTTTTTCTCATGGTGTTCAGAGTACAAGACTTGGTAAAGAAGGTGTTTTCCTTAATTCTTTCTCAAGCTTTTTCAAAGGTACTTCCTTTCTCCATAAGGGTCTTTTGAGCAACATGGCAGAGAAAGTTTAGGTCTGCTGTGATTGCCCTTTAGAGGTGCAAATTCTATCAGCGCCTCCATGCTGTAATTAAATATGTCAATGTCAAGAGGCTAGATTTAAATGAGCATTGTTTGTAAGGGGAACAATATTAATATGATTTGTGTCACTGACCAGTTCTACAAAACACTGGCAAAGCTAGTGGCGGACAGCTGGAGGTGGTCAGATGTGTGAAGGAGGAAAAAGAGCCAGGTGGGGGGGGAGGGAGAGTGAAAGTGAAAAACCAAGAGGAGGTGTAGGGAAGGAGAAGGTGACGAGGAGGCAGTAAATGGGAGTAGGTAAAAATAATAATTAGGGGATGCACTGATGGGGAGAGAGATGGGGTGACAGAGGGTGAAACCTAAAGGCTCCAGGGGTCGAACAAACAAGAAAAGAGAGGACCACCATGGAATCAGGAGCAAGGAATTGAAATATACAGGGAAGCTATCCCATCTTAGGCAACGGGCAGACCCAAACCCCATCCTAGGTATATGTTAATTCATTGGTTGCAATGCACCCTACGACAGACATAGAAAGTTGTACCAAAACTACAAAATATAGGCACATGTAATTTCTGTAGTAACGTCCAGGACTCACAAAGAAGTAAGGTGTTACTACCAGAAAGCTGTGTAAAACAATGCAGATATGATCATAAATCAAGAATATGATTAATGTGCTACATCGCCTACACGCATGCAAACACACTTTTCTGAAGTTTAAAGGAAATTATATAACAATCAGTCATACTTTAAGAAGGGGGATCTGGCAAAGAGCAGTTACAGGCAGAGTGGACAATGGCAGAAAACTGAGCAGTGGTATGCGTGTGACAATGCATACCTGCACACAGAGAAATACACTACCACACAGACTCAATTAACAGAGCTTCAACCAACAATCCTTCACAAGATCCTGAATCTGAAGATTTAGACTAGAGCAAGAAGAACTGATTTAACCCACATATTTCTTTTGGGTTACAAAAGTCAAGGCCTTGTCCAAATATACTCTACTCCCTAGTTGAGCTGTGCAGGAGACAAGAGTGACACTGAAAGACCCACAGACACCCATCTCTATTTAAGTGGGTCCCACAACTGAGAAAGTGAAGCAAATAGGAAGCAATTATTTGACAATCAGACAGTCTTCACAATGTTAAATGGGGCTCATTTGTCAGTAAATATGGAATACTCCTCTTCCAAATAACAATGGACATATTTCTCTCAAAGGAGTCAAGAACTGATAGAGGAGTTTACGAAATGACCCATTGTGGCCTCAAATTATTTCTTTAAAATGTAAATACCTTAAGTGCATATCTTGTACATCCCTAGATAGTTATGTCAAATCCCAAAATATTTTTTAAATGTACCTCCTTTCCTAACCTTGCCTCTCATGCACACAAAGAACAAAAAAATCAAACGGGTCTTCTGTTGTTAATGTCTGGGAGTAGTTATCAATATTTTAGGAAAGTAATAGTGACCTTATTCATGGTACCTTTTTCATTAAAATGTGTTGTTTCTTGGAAATTGTAGTTCAAATGTTAGCATAGACTATCTTGTATAGTGAAACTAGGTTTTAAAACTCGCAAAAAGTAGTAGTAAGGACGTGAGCAGTTTAACTGATAGCTCAGTGTGTGAGTGTGTAAATGTGTGTAACCTCCAGATCCCTCAGAGGTTAACAAAAGAAAAGAAAATTGGAGTACCTTTAACGTTTCTCATCTGTGAAGGTATTTCCAGTGTGAAAAAATTAACTGTGCAAGCAAAGAGTAAGATAACAATTTTAATGTATAATTGTATATAACTTTTTATACATCAATATTATATATACACCTGCATGAACTGCCTTTTTAATTAACAAGATCAAACCAACTGTGTTAATGGTTTTGATAATACATAATCAATAATGACAGTTACATGATAGCACCATACCTCAGTTGATAATCTTCTCATTTCTTCTTTTCTGTGCAATTCTGCTGCATTTGCCACAGACTCAGCCAAGTGATTCAGATCTTGCTCCATTGGAACACCCATGAAGCTCAATAAAGGTGGTTCCCAACCATTTCTGAAGCGCGGTATATAAGGAGGAATGAACTGATCTTTTGGCCAATCCACTCTGTTGACAGACATAAATAATCAAAGTAAATAAAATCAACGTGCTTGACATAGATTTAGAGATGATTATGTATCACCTATGAACAACTTTTGATTTCTGTTGCAAAGCTATTATTTCCAATACATGTCACATACTTAGAAGGGACTTTAGGGCAAACCCCTGCTCAAGGCTGATGGCTTTGTTGTATTTCTCCACGGTCTGCTCTTGATTCTATATCTTTAGTCCCTATTCTTTTGCCACGCTCCCCACTCAGGACTATTTTGGCCTCAGTGATTTGACCAGATGAGCTATTTCCTTCCACTCTTGCCCTAAGAGAGCTCTTTTTCCATACTCAATGGGAGTGCATATGTTTCCTTGCTCTCTCCATCACTTCTTTTATTTGTATTGTGTTTAAGATGGCTCGGCAGCTGCATCAAGACACATCTGCACATGCATCACATGCACACATAGACATCAGTGACCAACTTGGAATGGGTTTTCATTAATAGAACACGTATTCCAAGTTTGCTGCCATGCATATGGTAAAAACAATTACAATGCAAATAGTGCAGCCCTTTTAGAGCCCAGATCTATTTACTTTGCCAATGCTAGATATTAACTTTAAATGTGGTGGGTGTCATTAAAACTGAAGAAGGACAATTCACATAAAGACAATAGAGACAAGAGTTAGAATTCATCACTTTGGACCAAAAGTATCTTTTGAAAATTGGCCTATTGTGCAAGATCTGTGCACACCTTCAACTATTAACTTATTTCCAGATGCCTCTTTCAGGCACTGTCTTCAGCTATTTACTGTCCGGGTGTATGATTCAGATTCAAATCCAGCACTTGCATTTAACAGCGTGTGGGACTAATTTTCCCACTATCACATCTCAGTTGGCACCTTTCTCTTTGTGTCCACTGTTATTACTGCCATGCTTCTAGTGTATTGATGCTCGTTCCACTGTGAAGGACACGTCAGGGATGCTGGATCCTGTTGACCTTGTACACATCCGCTCCTTTGAGTGGACTCCAGTGGAAAAGGTGGCAACCTATGCCACTTGTAGACTAAGGACACAACTGGAAAAGGAAGACCGAGCACACTCTTTCGGGGAGGGTAGCCCTAACCCCAGAGGTTCATGCAAGAATGGCCACCTTTTTTAACAAATACATGTGCGACCCAAAAAAGGACATCGACTACTCCTGGAGGTCTTGCCAAGACAAATTGCTGGATGTTGTTGGCCCCCTTACTAAAATATTGGATACGGCTGATGAAGCCAGGGCACTTCTCATAAGATGATCCAAAACTGGGGGATTTGGCCACTTCAGAGGCGGGATCGATTGCCTAAAGGGAGTTTGTTCGGCAACCCCCCTCGATAAAGAATTTGGGACGTTTGTTGTAAACTGCACCTCCATGGAAAAGGCACAATCCTCTATGTTGCATATTATGCCCCAAAGGTTTTCCCTGGGGCTGCTCATGGGAGAAGACGTTAGGTCAGAAGCTTCTTTCCCCAAGTGCCAACAAGAGGATCAAAGCTCTCGTCGAGGACACTGGCAAGACCAATCAAAATTTGGCAGCTTCTTCCCCTCCAGTGGCTTCAACTGCCAGGGAGCCAGAGGAAGTTCCAGGGGCAACACACATGGATCTAACTCTGGTAAGTGTTCTATCTTCTTCCCAACTAGAAATAGGGAGGCAATGGGCACAATTCATTCACAACTAGACAAAGGATGCATGGGTACTGCAGACGTTATGGGGTTCCAAAGAGAGTTTTATGGTACACTGCTTTAAAGATTCAGACCCACAACCTCTTGTGTTTTTCAGAGCGACTTCTCTCTTCATCTCACAGGAGATAACATGCCTTCTCAGGAAACAGACTAGCAAATACCATCCACTCAAATGGATTTCTGAGCAACCTGTTCTTAGTGGAGAAAAGGGATGGGGGTCAATGCCCAGTCATCAACGTCAAAGAGTTTTATGAGTGGCTGGCCTTCTGTCACTTCAAAATGAAAGGTATACACCTTCTACGGGAAATTCTGAGATCTCACGACTGGATAATGCGTCTTGAAGGATGCCTATCTGATAATCCCGGTCTTTCCCCAACACTGAAGGTTTCTGTAGACCCTGTGGGACGGCCGTCCTAATGCGTTTACGACCCTTCCATCTGGCCTCTCTTCCAACCCTAGGTGCTTCACCAAGGTACTGCATCTGGTCTTGGAACGGCTTCTGTCGGAAAGTAGGATCTGCTTCTAATGGTTACCTCCACTTTTTGCTGGATGTAATGCGGTTTTTGACTAGTCTGACTGAGATCCTGCTAATCAGGACCCTAGTCTATATATTTTCTACCTAAACTGTTATATTATGTACTCGGGTACACTACAGATTGAATACTGGGGTACCCTTGTCAGTCCCCAGTATATGGTACACATGTAAAACACACAAAAAGAGGTAGAGTGAAAAGCGGCCTACATCTATTAGCAATTGCAAAAGCGTTCGAGAGAGCACACATACTCTGTAAAAACTGCCCTCACCCACAACAAGTTGTGGCATGCTTCATCATAGGGCTGCTACTAACGCCTCTGCGCAGAACCAACGCTAGAGGCGGAGCAATAGGGAGGGGTAAACAATACAACAGTGATACAAAGAAACGAAAAAGGCAGGATCTTTAAGTGCAGAAATAATGAGTTTTAAAACTGGCCCAGGGATATCTCTATAATAGTTTTATTCCTGGATTCCCTAGTCAGATTAAAAAGGTATATATATATATAAAAGAATATATACCCAATGGATAGTGGTGGGATGAGTTAATTAGGTGCTCACCACCCCTCCATTCTGCATAGCGGTCAACATGTTTCTGCCGGTTCAAAATCAAATCTCCGGCATTCCTCAGGACAAGTTAGATCCCTATGCCCTTTTTACCAAACCCCTCTTGCTACCCACTCTCGTGGGTTATACTCCACCTGTAAGTCTGGAGTCTTTTTCGTAACTTACATACTTAGATAAAAGACACAACAATAACACCAATTGTTTTCACATCCGATACAGAGAAAGTATTATATAATGTGTGCTCTCCAACAAACTCAAGCAATTGCAAACCACCCAGTCGGTGTGACCAAAATCTAACATATGTGGTGCGAAATCCACCATCATAAATCAGCGGGCATTGAGATATTTCCATCATCAAACATGTCACTTTCTCATGGACTAGCCTTTGACGAGGAATTGATCCAAGGTATCTTAGATGGACCTTCACTACTTGGGGGAAACAACCATCAACCAAGTTTTAACCCAGGGTGAGGGTTGGGATACCCTAATTGAGCTAAGGAAAACTCATGTAAAGGCTATTCTACATGGAGCAATACTCACTGAATATTTAAGGGCCAACGCTGCACCTCGAGGCTTATTGGTTACCAACGAACCCCTTATCTTCCTGGAAGATTCGTCTTTCAGGAAAGATTGGGCCTTGATTGCATGGAAATGCACAAGAGATTGGTTGGTCCTAATTATAACAACGGCCAAGAGAATTGTAGACACATTGCTCATACAAATACAGAATAGTGAGCAGGGATTGAGAGCCAATGTAGTCTTGGCCACATATAAGAGGAAACTAGAGGAGACCAATATAGAAATAGGAGAGTATAAGGACTACCTATTACAGTCAAAGATCTCTAAACTACAGAAGGACCTTAAGAAATTTTCAAAAGACAAAGTATATCCATATACGACGGAAGACTATGTGCAGAAAAAACTGGAAGAAGCAAAGAAGGGACACCAGGGAGACCGGAGGAGTTCGGACTCCATGAGTTCAAACAGTGATGGAAGTGAAAGTGAGAACAGGCCAAGGAGGAGGGGGCATGGTAGAGGTAGGGGACAGTATCAAGGCCAAGGGTACAATTTTAATCCTATGTACCATAATTACCAAGGCCATGGATTTGGCTGGCCCCCTATGTATCAGCCCTTCCCACCCATGCAGGGCCCCAATAACATCCAGAATTTCTCACAGTTACCTGGTTCCCCTTTTTAGGCAGAGGCAGGGGCCGGGGCAGGGGGAGGCAAAGAGGCAACCTGGGTGTTCAGTGGGAAGATCTAAATCAAAGAGTTACCCGGAGCATGGCACGGGACCCAATACCGGGAACCAGCAGGGAGACGACCTAGTAATGAATCTTGCGGATCTTCCTTTGACACCAGTACAACAAAGGGTACTTAATAAGGGCCTGGGATTTGTCCCTACAAACATCATGGATAGTTTCAAGGTGCGCCAGGAACTCTCCGACTTTTTTAGATCAGTGAGATTAAAGGTCTTCTTTTCAGATCAAGAAGATAGATCAGAGAAAAGAGGGGACACAAACTTTCGCCCAAAGTCGACTTTCACACCTATGAATTCGGTACTACCAAATGAAGTTGCCACTTTTGAGAGAGCGGTTGTTTCTGATATCGACAAACTAGGTAACAATCAGAAGTACCCTTTCAGGAACATTACGAGAGAAGAAAGGGAAGCCCTAGATGACTTAAAGAAAAATCAACATATAACTATAAAACCTGCCGACAAGGGGGGAGCAATAGTTATCCAATTGAAAGAAGTGTACGAACACGAGTGCAGAAGACTATTGAGTGACGAGAGGAATTACAAGATTCTTCTGAGTGATCCTACTCCAGGATTAAAGAGAGAGATTGGAATGATTATAGAGGAAGCCCTAAATAATGACTGGATAACAGAACATGAGTCTGGTTTCTTATTAAAGAAAGACCCTGTTACACCAGCATTTTATACTCTACCCAAAGTACACAAAGTAACCAGACCACCACCAGGAAGACCTATTGTGGCAGGTATAAACTCCATATTGGAGCCCTTGTCACAATTCTGTGATTTTTTCTTTAAACCTTTGGTTCAGAGTAGGAGGGCATACCTCAAAGATACAACTGAAGTACTCAATCTCTTAACTGATATGGCCTTCAACCCTGAAGAGGAATTATTGGTGGGATTGGACATAGAATCCCTATACACCAATATTCCGCAACAAGAAACTTTAAGAATGATTGAGGAGCTTCTATTTGATTTGGATTGGCAGTATCAGACCCCTAGACCATTTATTTTACATCTGGCTGATTTAGCCCTAACTCGGAACTTTTTTGAGTTCAATGGAGTGCTTTATTTGCAAACCCATGGTACTTCAATGGGTAGTGCTTTTACACCAAGTCTAGCGGGTCTGTATGTTGCCACCTTTGAGCAAAAATACATCTTTAGCTCTGAAAATCCATGGACTGATAACATACGTGTCTGGAAACGGTTTATAGATGACGTCCTCCTTATTTGGAGGGGTAATGAGGCATCTATAAAAGAGTTTATGCAATGGTTAAATGCACAAAACCAATTTTTACACTTCACCAATACTATTACTAAGGAAAGTCTTCCTTTTTTGGATCTTGTTATCTCTCCAATGGAGGGAAAACTGTCAACGAAAGTCTATCATAAAACCACGGATAAGAATGGACTCCTGCATTTTGGGAGCTTTCATCCTAGAGCCCTGCAGGAAAACCTACCGGTGGGTCAGTTCCTGCGGCTTCGCAGGAACTGTTCTGAACCGGATGAATTTAAGGCAGAGGCAGTACGCTTAGCAGAAAAATTGGATGACAGAGGTTATCCGAAACAAATAGTCAGGCGAGCTCGCAAGCGAGCATGGAATTGCCCCAGAGAGGCATTGTTAACTAAAGTAGAAAGACAAACAAATAATAAAACAGTTTGTGTGACTACTTTTAATACATCTTCCACGGCTATCAAACGCATCATCTTAAAACATTGGCGCATTTTGAACTCCAGTGGCCTGAAACTTGAGAAACCCCTCTTTGCATTTAGAAGGGGCCAAAATATTAAGGATCAATTAGTACACTCTCGCCCACAGAACAGCGCCCGGGGGGCCCCCCGGGGAGGTGGACTTATAACACCAGTCACGGGACATACACGATGTGGGTCATGTGATGTCTTTTCCCTGACCAGAAACACAAAAGAGGTTGATGTGGGTTTGAAATACCCTTGGCAACAGCGAGTACATACCAACTGTAACTCGTCTAATGTGATCTACATGATCAAGTGTCCGTGTAATCTTATTTACATTGGGATGACCTGTAGAAAGGTCAAGGTGAGGATTATGGAGCATAGGAGCAATATCAGGTGTTCCAGGACCAATACACGCCTCACGTTGCATTTTGCAGAAAAAGGGCACACAATACAGGACATATATTGGACTGTGTTGGATAAACCCACTGTCAAACCATCAACGAGGGACCCCTCACAATTCCTCTTCATATGGGAGCAGAAGTGGGTATATCGTACAAAGAGTCATGAATCTGGACTCAATGATGATATACAGTGGTCTGCCCTAGGTAGAAAATGACCCAGTACTGGGGGTCGTATTCAATTGACTAGAGGACCTGTGGGGTGAAGGAATATAGAGCTAAGAACACTCTAATTTACCTTAGGGAGACCATGTTTTTCAAGGACATTTTAATGTCTTGTCAATTGACCCTCTTTTTTTTTTACTCAATTGAGGGTGTTAATTGAAGTTCTTCGAATGGGTCTGGACATTTTATATACATTGCTCAAGTTGAGAGAGGGTTGTATTCCCCCCTCTCCTGAACATGGCCTGAAAGGTTGGGATTAGCGCTTCTTTTCTAAGTGCAAGCACCAGTAGCATTAACGAGTAACCGACACGTAATATTGAAGGGAGAGCTTGGGTTTATATGGAGTATACGCTGATCCTGGTAAAAATATAAAGGCTAGTGAACTTATTCCCCGACGCAATGCGTGCTTTGTTTAATACATGCATCACGTGATGAGAAAGCGGGGAATTTTGAATACGTAGGCAGTATACGCTAAACCTTGGTGAATTAGGGAGGTTAGCGGTCTAGCCCCAATGGTGATACGTGCCTTGTCACTCGCATGACGTTATGCGTGCTTCGTCACTCGCACGCATCACGTGACGAGTGAGCGGAAGAGAAAACGCGAAGGGTATGGAAGCCAGAGGCATCTACACGGCACCAGGAGAGACGTATTCCGTAGGCGGCGCAACACCTCTTGATGAAGTAAGGGGGATTGGGCCAGAAATTGAGGGAAGCAGAATATTTTTGCTACATCCACTCGAGTACGTAATCTCAGCAGAGAAGGCTCCACTCGAGAACGTAATCTCAGCAGAGAAGGCTCATGTTAGAAGGATAAGCTTTTCTCCTTTACCTTGGGGGGCGAATTATGAGCTCAGCCAAACTCACAATAAGAGTCCCCATAGCCCCACGTTCACACGGGGGTGTTGAGAGGGGAATTGTTGAGTGTTTCTAAATACGAGCAAGATATTACGTATAGCACATACTTGATATAAACTCTTCGCCATAACACTAGGGGAGAACATCATCCTAGTAATGTGTGTATCACTCGGAGTGAAATACAAATTTAAAAATTGAATACATTTTGTGATTTCCCTCCCACAGTGTGTGACTACAGAGGGTCGCTCTCTACTCCAGTGCCTTTTCTAGCAACTTGCTTAATAAACTCTGGAAAGAAGTGGGAAAGGCTGGACATTGTATGACCCTATATGAGTGTATAATCTTTGATTAAGATATGGGAAGTAACTCCTTGATATCTTTTGACAGCATGTTGGCGTGTTGGAATGTGTTTTTTCTCATTTTATTCAGCACGTGACTTCTTGTGTATGAAGTATATATTTTTTAGTTTAATGGATATTAAGCACAAATTATGTGATTTGGATATACCATTATGAAGGCCATTGATTGCCCGCTGATTTATGATGGTGGATTTCGCACCACATATGTTAGATTTTGGTCACACCGACTGGGTGGTTTGCAATTGCTTGAGTTTGTTGGAGAGCACACATTATATAATACTGTCTCTGTATCTGATGTGAAAACAATTGGTGTTATTGTTGTGTCTTTTATCTTCCAGTTTCTATTTGAAAGAGTAAGTTACGAAAAAGACTCCAGACTTACAGGTGGAGTATAACCCACGAGAGTGGGCAGCAAGAGGGGTTTGGAAAAAGGGCATAGGGATCTAACTTGTCCTGAGGAATGCCGGAGATTTGATTTTGAACCGGCAGAAACCTGTTGACCGCTATGCAGAATGGAGGGGTGGTGAGCACCTAATTAACTCATCCCACCACTATCCATTGGGTATATATTCTTTTATATATATAAATACACCTTTTTAATCTGACTAGGGAATCCAGGAATACAACTATTATAGAGATATCCCTGGGCCAGTTTTAAAACTCATTATTTCTGCACTTAAGGATCCTGCCTTTTTCGTTTGTTTGTATCACTGTTGTATTGTTTTCCCCTCCCTATTGCTCCGCCTCTAGCGTTGGTTCTGCGCAGAGGCGTTAGTAGCAGCCCTATGATGAAGGATGCCACAACTTGTTGTGGGTGAGGGCAGTTTTTACAGAGTATGTGTGCTCTCTCGAACCCTTTTGCAATTGCTAATAGATGTAGGCCGCTTTTCACTCTACCTCTTTTTGTGTGTTTTACTTAATTCTTGAGGAGGATGAGGTAGGGTTTGTACCTTCACCCCCTTTTCTTTATTGTGAGTACTATGATACACATGTACCCAGAGCATAGGTACCCCAGATGCCTCCCATGGGCTGAAGCATGTATTATGCCACGCATGAGAGGCCATGCAAAATGGAACTACAGGCCTGCCATTGCAGCCTGTGTAGGTTGGTGCATGCACTGCTTACTTAAGATATAGGTTTACTATAACGAAGAGTCACTGCACTTAAAACCTACAAGTCACCCCTATAGCAGGCCTTTACAATCCTGAGGGCATGGTGATTTGTTCTAAGTGAGAGGGTGCCCCTGCATGAGCAGGACACCCCTGCAGCCTACAGAGTCCATTCTCCCGGGTTGTCAGTAAAGCAGCCATATATTACTATAGAGGGGCATACTTGACCGCGTGATGACCAACTCTAAAACGGCTGCAACAAACCCTATTGTGTTTGGTGTCAAACATGTTGGAATCATACTCCCACACCAGTAACCGGTGTGGGAGGTATGATTTCACCCCTCAGTAGAGTGCTTCATGGTATCCTTGGTGTTCCCGGTACCAGCCTTCTAGCTCCAGACAGCACAAAATGGTTGCTGCAGACCAGAGACATTTCTGCCCTCCTGCTGCTGAGCCAAGCTTGAGCAGGAGAAGGCAGAACCCTTAGCATCCCTTCACAGGGAGGTGTGACAGGATTTAGTGTATTATGGCTGGGTGGGTGCAGTTTCCAGCGACTGAAAGTCTGCATTAGGGGCACATTTGGCATCCCTGTGCATAGTCCAGTTCAAACCAGTCCTGGAAACCGTTGGCTCCTGCTCTGGCACGCAACTGGACAAAGGACATGGGAGTAACCCTCCCTGGGAGGATCCCCTGAGTCTTTCCAGCCCTCTCCCGTGGGTACTTAAGGGCTTACCTGGGGCTAGGACCATAGATTTGTCGTGGACAAGATTCAGAACTGAAACCACTGCAGTTCGACCGTCTGGGCACTCTTGACTTCGCAGGACTTCGTTGGGGCCGGACTTCGTCTCCCTCTCAGTCTGCTGCATCGTCTGTGCCTGTGCACCGTACAGGATCTGTGTAGGACCTATGGACACCTGAAGCTATTCTTCCTTGGAGTGAAGGAGTTACGCCCCTGCATTCGCAGGCACTTCCACACTGCTGACCGGTCTGCTGATCCAGAGCTCCTACGGACTCCGAAAGGCTCAGCAAAACAGGCGGTGGGTTTCTATGTCCCTCGAGGTCTGAGCTGGCCTCTCACCAAGTTGGAGGTCTGCAATACCTGAACCCCTGTGCTCCGCATACTTTTGTAAGTGCATGTGCTTGAAGGCAATTCCTTAACAAGTGCTTTGGGCTCTGAGTAGCCCCAACCTCTGGCATTTTCTTCCACAAAGATCTTCAACCACCTCACACCGTGTGCTCCGTCGACTGTTTCTAGGTCCTCCTGTGACTCCTGTGCTTCTGGCCTGTGGTTCTAAGTGAGGGTCAACTTTGCTTTTCCTAGACTCCCCTGGTTGCTCCAGGCCTGTCCTGACCCCAGTGTATGTGGTGAGTCTCCTAGACCTTGCTGGACCGAACTGTATACGTCCTTGACCTTCTGTGAGGGTTGCTGTTGCCAAGGCTTGTTGATGCTCCCGCCGGACACCGACCCCTCAGCACTTGACATCCTTCATGGGACAGTTCGCACTTAGCTCCTGGTTGTCCTAAATGTAGCCTGGTCCCTGCAGCTGCAGAGTCAAGGTCACCGTCAACTATCCTGAAGCACCTGACATCGGTGGGCATTAGTCTACCCGGCCCCTGGTCACTCAAATGACTCAGACTCTGTCCCTTTCAGCTACTCTTCGACAAGAATCCACGTTTGGATTCCAAAGGACATTCTTCTCCCTTCCAGCAGCGGCTCTTCTTCGAAGTTCTCCATTGGGTTCGACGGCGGTTTCCGACGCCACTTCACACCTATGCACCTGGCTTCCCTGGGTTAGGTAACTTGGGTACTTCTGTACCCACGGGTGGGGTGGGGTTTCTGCGTAGTCCACTGGGAAGGGTCCTTAATCTTTAAAAATCCAACCGCGACTTACCCATAAACTTGTACAGAGCACGCGGTCATGTACTCGCACTGCACACTCACTCTGTGGGGTCCCCATCTACTCACCTTGGGTGGTTCCTTGGGGTCCCAGCAATTAAACTTCCTCTCGACATTGTCCTGACTTGAGTCATAGTTCTTATACCACCTTTTTAGTATATGGTTTTGTTCCCCCCTGGGGCCCACTGTCTATTAGTGCTATTTACTGTGATTTCTTTGCAATAGTATTGTGTGCTTTGTGTCTATCTCCGTGTACTAGAGAATATTCTATAATAAATACATATTTTTATAAATACCTTGTGTGGTTCCCTTTCTTTTAATCTATACTATAAGACTGCATTCTGGTACAACAAGCTGCATTACACTCCTTCAAGACTAAGCCTGACGGCTGCTCTCCACAGCTACACCTTGGATAGCTTTTTAAGACCTCTTAAATCATCATAAGGGTTGACTGGACTTGTGCAAGGTGCCCACTTACATTAGTGGACAGCAAATACCATGCAGGCCAGCCTCCGACAGCTTCACTCACTAGGGATACACCTTATAGTTTATTTTGACCACATCCTCATATTGGACCAATGCCTGAGACTCCCATCAGAACAGTTACAGGCAGCGGTGTCTCTCCTCGAAAGTCTCTGCTTCATCATCAAGGAGAAGAAATCTTTGTGCCCTCTCTTGTCGAAAGCCTGGTCTGTTGGTACCATCAAAAGATATAAACGAGTCTGGACAAGACACATGGGTTGGTGTATGCAGAGGTACGTGGATCCCATGGGGTCCGACATTGTCTTCATACTAAATTAATTGTCTACCTTGTTGTCGAAAGTAACGGCCTTCAGCGGGACATACTCCAGTGGACGAATCCACAAGTTATGCGTTGTGAGATGCATCAAACCTTATGAGGATATGACTACAGAATTTAGACCCAAAGGTGAGAGACAGCTCTTGATCTCCCTTTGGAAACCTTTCAAGGCGGTTTCCTCTACTACCATAGCCAGGTGGGTCTGATGGACAGGAGGCTGGGATTCACACCTTGGTATTCAGAGCCCATCCGGCTCAAGGAGCAATAGCCTCAAAGTCTTTTTATTTAGGAACCAGACTGGAAAACATTATGAATGATGCAGATTGCCCTCTGATTCAATATTTAAAAGGTGTTACTTCAAACCGATATGGGATCTCTCTGGTGGTCAACATACTTTGAAAGAGCATAATCCTTGCCTCCGGGTCCTGACGGGGATTCAAAGATTTCCTAGCTCCTGTAATAAAGTTTCAATGTTATTGAGGACACAGTGATGAGGATTATCCTACCCAGTGATAAGAAAGATTGTTGCCCTCCCGAAGGTAAGATATGGCCCTAGGAAGCTGATCCCTATTGTATGAGGAGTAAGTAGTTTATCCATCAGTCAATCAATCAGGATTTATAACGCGTGGCAACTCACCACTGAAGGTCTGAAGGCGCTGGATTTGCTAGCTATTTTGCGGTGCTCTGTTCATTTGTCTTTATGCTTTTTCTGAATTCCGGGAGCGATGCGGTGTTCTTGGGGTGCAGGGGAAGGTCAATTCAGGCTTTAATGTCAGGTGAGAGAATCTCACAACTGTTGGATCGGCAGATCTGGGGGGGGGGGAGGGTCTGCAAGGAAAAGGGAGGAGGATCACAGGTGTCTGGTTGGTTAGTGGAAGGTCATTAATTTGTTGAAGTATGCTGGTCCTTTGTTGTGCAGGGCTTTGTATGCCTGGATCAGCATCTTGAACTAGCATCTCTTCTAGATAGCTTCTTGAGGTGCGGGGAAGGTCAAGGATGAGTTATCCTGCTGCATTTTGTATTGTCTGTAGTCTCTTCAGGAGGTGTGCAGTAGTTGCTAAGTAAAGAGTGTTACCGTAGTTCAGTCTGCTGGTGATGAGGGCTTGAGTGACGGTCCTTCTGGTTCCGATTGGGAGCCACCTGACGGCGCATGTGTGGGGAGTGGAATCAGAGGGATGAAACTACATTTACCTGTTTCTGCATAGATAACTTGCTGTCCAAGATTATGCCGAGGGTGCGGACGTGGTCTGTTGAGGCAGGGGAATGGCTGAGTTCAGCAGGCCAGCAAGTGTTGCTCGATGGCGAAGTGTTGTTTATAAAGATGAGGACTTCTGTCTTGTCAGAGTTGTGCATCTGTGGAAGTTGGTTCTGGTGGTGAAGGGGTCTTGTGAAAGCGAGAGGATAAGCTGGGTGTCATCAGCATTTAAGATGATGTGAGTTTGTACAATCTGACTGTGTTGGCCACCGGGGTGGGGGTGTGGGGGGGTGTCATGTACGACTTTAAGAGGGTGGAGCGGAGGGACGATCCTTGTGGATGATGCAGATGGTCTCCTAAAGTTCTGAGGTGAATGAGGAGGGGGGAGACAGATTTTCTGAAATCTTCAGGTGAGGTATGAGGCAACCCATTAGAGGGCGTCTCCCTGGATTCTGATTTGGTGGAAGACAGTGTTGAAGGAGTATGACAGATCCAGAAGGATGAGGGCTGCTGTTTTGCCTTGATCTAGTAGGGCCTTGATGATGTTGGTGGCTGTTATCAGGGCTGTGGTTGGCTCAGAATCCAGATTTAGAGGGTTCCAGGAGGTTCTGATGTTCCAAGTGTTTGGTGAGTTGCAGGTTTTTTGAGAACCTTCACTGGAAAGGGGAGAAGGGAAGATGGGCTGGAATTTCTTCAAATCTGGTGGGTCTGCAGATGGTTTCTTGAGGCGGGGTGTCACTTCAGCGTGTTTCCAGTCCTCAGGGAAGGAGGCTGTGGTGATGGAGGTGTCCAGGTCTTTCTTGAGCTCGTAACCAATCGTCTTGATACTGAGGTTGAAGATGTGATGGGGGGCAGGGGTCAATGGGTGCTCCAGAGTGTACGGGAGTTCATGATGGAGATTGTGGCTTGAGTTGTAAGAGAGTCCCAATGGGTGAGTAGGTGTTCGGGGTTTGTATTCGTGGGTGTGAGTAGGCTGATGGTGTTGGCTGCAGGGGGTAGGGGTTTGAAGTTATCGTAGATGGCTGAGATCTTATTGTGGAAGCAGTCCACCAGGCTGTCACGCAGTCCTTGGGAAGGGTGATGTCATTCCTGGTGTCTGGAGAACTCCTTCACGATGGCAAAGAGATCCTTGATGTGGTTTGTGCTGACTTCTATGCAGTCTGCCAGAGCATTTTTGTTTGTCTCAGGAGGTGGTGGTACTGGCTGAGTGGTGTTTGGGAGGTGGTATGTTCGACTGTCTTTTCGCTAATTCGCCACTTCTTTTCTAGTTGCAGACAGTTGGTTGCAGAGGTTTCAGCTCTGTTGAGAACCAGCTGGCTCTTCTGGCCGATACTTTGGGTTTGCCTGGCTTGGCAAAGGCGATTATGTTGGTGCATTCTGTAACCCAATTCTTAGCAGCCTGTTCTGGGTCAGTTGATGTGTCTGGGAGGTGGGAGCGGAGAGCATTGTTCCTCTGATCTTCTGATACCTTTTTCCAGTTTCTGCGTGTGGAGCTGAGGGGTGTGGTGCCAGTGTTGGTAGATCCTCAAATGGTGAAGTGGACGCTGTAGTGGTCGGTCAAGGTAATCTGAGATTTGTAATTGTACTTAACTCTGTTGCTGGATGTAAAAGTGGGGTCAAGTGAGTGTCCTGCATTGTGAGTGGGGTTGGTGACAAGTTGTTCAAGGTTGATGTTGCTCATGCTTTCCAGGAGGCCGGTTGTGTTGGTATCATCGGAGTCGTCGAGGTGGAAGTTAAGGTCTGTTAGGAAGATGCAGTGCTCAGCACAAGCTGGGGCGTGATCCTGGTGGTCTGTATGCGAGGGTGTCTCCGATGGTGCTTTTTACATCTGTTTGAAGTTGGAAATGAAGATGCTCCAATTGGGCAGTAGGGTCATCTAAGGAGGTTGTGCAGCAGATGTAGCTGATGGCAATTATACCTTTGAGCTCATTTATTTGGTCCCAGTGTGTTATCTTGTAGCCTTCGGGTGTGGCAATGATGTCTGGCATGGAAGCGTGGTTCAGCCAGGTCTCTGGGAAAAAGATGACGTCCGGGGTGAGGGATGAGATCTTGTTCTAGATTGTCGTGGCGTGTGTTTGCCAAGCAATACTTTTCAAATAATGTTTGGTTTAATATTTTACTTAGATATTGTTACACCATGTATTGGTTTAAATTAAGAGTATTGTTTCTGATGTTCTTGACAAGAGATTATAGAAAGCTATGGATATAACCACCAATTTATCAGTATTAGGAATGGAATCATCAAAGCCAGAATAACATGCAAGGAAGAGGTGGATTCAGTCATGTGAAAGAGGGGGCCTAAAGACAGAGGAAGAACCTTTATTTATGATGGAGGACTAGGATTGGTTATGTGTTTCGCATCACTTTTCCAAATGGTTCATGGGAAAGGTAGTTTGAGAATGTTAAAAAGGTGCTGCTAGTGAAAATAAAGAGAAAATAGAAAAGCGTAATCCTTGCCTCTGTGTCCTAAATACAATTGAAACTTTCCATTACGAGAGCTAGGAAAGTTTTCCTTGTGCCATGCACTTAAGTAGCCTTTCAAATGTGTCCCAGGCCTGCCACTGCCCAAATTGCCATTTGGACCTGATAAATTAAACCATTTGCCTGGCCTAAACCGTCCTTTTTAAGTCACCTAGTGTAGGCCATAAACAGCCCATAGAGCAGGGTGCATGGTGTTTAAAAAGTGGGACATGTCGTTGTAAATTTTACATGCGTTGGTACTAAATTCGTTTTTTACTATTGCAAGGCCTACCTCTCCCATGAGATAATATGGGGTTAGCTTATTAACTTAATACGCGATAATGTTTGACTGGGAGCAGGTAGGGGAGCCATGTTTAGGGTTTACAAATTGTACTTTAAATCCCTCTTTAATGGAGAAGTTGAATTTTAAGTCTCTAAGGGTTAGTTGGCAGGCCTCCTGATCAGCACCTCAGAGACAGAAGAGACGTCAATCATCTTGAACCCTGCACCAGAACTCTACCTTATGTGAGTCCTAACCCCTCCAAGTGGAGCTAAAGGTGCTCTGCCAGCCCAGATATGGTCTTCAGCTAAACCAATGCAGTGCAGCACAACTCCTCGCAACCCTGCAGGTCATCAGAACCACCGCTGATGCTCGACACGGGACCTTGCATCGCAGCCCAAAATAACCACAGTGCAATGCATCTTCAATGTGGGACATTGCAGCGCTCCGCAAACAGGATTTAAGATACTTTAACAGGCCTTAGATGGTCCCTGTAGCTGGTCATCGCAACCTCCACTGCACTACAGATCCTTGATGTAGGACCTGTCATATAAGGCCCGAATTACCACCGTGTGACATCTTTGAAGCAGGACCTCACAGCGCTCCGCAAACAGGATTTAAGGTACTTTGTTCAACAGGTTTAACTTGATCCCTATAGATGGTCTGTACTCCAGGGTGGTCAGACTGCACTTGTGACTTTTTCCTATTCCGGCGCAACCAGATAACCACGGTTATCACTTTGTGCTTGTAAGCACTGTTACTATTTAAATATTTAAAACAGCATATCTCCAGTTTTACCAATGAGATTTTTGTCGTTTTGGTGTCAAATAATTGACCAGATTTTACTCTGTATAAATTGATGTGAGTTTTTTCTTTTGTTGGGTCTTCACTTCAATACTCTAAATGCAGCATATATAATTTACACATCGCCTCTAATTAAGCCTGACTGCTATTGTGCCAAGCTACCCGAGGGTCGAGCACAGGTTAATATAGGGCTTGCTTGTGTTTCACCCTAACAAGAACTGTGATTGCTGCTTGATTGGGGGTTCACCCACCCCCCCAAAACCAATAACCCAATTTCCTACAGGAATGGTTTATTTTTAATATGTAAGGTTTGAGATAGAACCCAATAGTGTTATGCGCTAAAAGTGGTCACCTGGTTGCGCTTGACGAGTACATTGGTAAGGATTAAGGCTGACTGCGATTGAGGACAGGCTGGTCCAGGTGAAAAGTTTTACCATCGGATTTAGTCTCTGGAATGGAATTCAAAAAACCTCAGCGAGCTGTGGCCGAAGACGTCTTCACATTGTCGGACAGGCGCTGTATGAGGTCTCAATGAGGCAGCTGATTTGTGTCAGAAAAGATCAGAGTGGGAGAAATGTGAATTTTACACCCAGGGGTGGTCTCTCGCAGGCTGGAAACTTTGTGTGCATTTGCCCAGTGAAGATTTCTTTCTTCAGACTTAAATAACATTTTTGAAGCTCAGATTCTTCGTAGCCGAAGAGGGCTCACCTTCTCCATGCACTCCTGCTGAATCAGATTCCGTGCGGCGTAAAAGAATATAGCTGAGGAACGTGAATATTTGGCCCAGCGGCAAAGTACTTTCATCGGATTGGCAAGTCTTCCTCGTTCCCTGCCGGTTCGCACAACAAAATGTTGGCAAAATGTTTCTACGTTCTAGGTTCCAGGATTTGTTAGGTGTACACTTTGACACAACTGTCAAGGACCTTGTAGACATGACTTGGGGGTCAAGAGTCACTCCAGCATAGGCCAGAAGCAGGATCCAGGTCAGGTATTGTTGGAACTGGTCACATGGGAATGCAAAAAAGGCCTTTGGAACCTTTTGTGCCCCTGCAACCCAAGCAGAAGTTCAGCCTTATGACCTGTGAAGTACACTCCTGGGTTCCAAGTACAAGAGGGAGAGCAACTCCAGTCTACAGGGCTCCTATCGGTTCACAGCCAGCCAGTCTCGTCTCTTCTGAAGAGAGCAGAGGAGGGTGCGGGGATGCAACATTTATGTCCAGTGCCAGCCTGCGGTTGGAGGATACTCCTGACCACTCCCTGACCAACGGGTTAAAAGTTTCCAGGGATGATCCTATCAACGTTTGCAGCACTTTCTGAGGCGCTTACTGCAAACAATCCAACAATGCTTTTCTCTGCCCAAAACCAACATGGAGGAATATTTCTTTCCTAGTGCAGAGCTCCTTTGACCACCCTAGAGGTATGGCCAAGGAACGGAGCAACCTCTCCCTCTGTGGTCACTCCAAACCAGTTCTGGGGGCAGCAACTCTTCCATTTAGGCCTGGTGCATGGTTGGCTAGGGGAACATAGGCAGGGGGCAGGCTCAGGTGTTCGCTACATCTGCCTGTGACAAGCTAGATCACAGGACAATTAAGTTACAGCACAGCCCAGATGGTCAGAATGCCAGTGAATCAGAACACCGCCACGCACCCAAGGAATTTGTCTCAGCTCTAGGTACAAGTTCACACCTTATCAAGTGGGTTATTCAGCTCCTGGGTGAGAGTTGGAAGCTCATGCAAATGGAATCTAGAAGTCTTAGGCAGTTAGCGGGAGACTTTTCAAAAGTACCTGTTCTAAAATGTTTATTTCATTCTTGACTTTACCACTAAATTAGGTTTGTTATAAATATTTTAAAAAGTTCAAGAATGAACAATGAGGATGTTTGGTAAGCAGAGATAGCAAGAATAAATGAGAGATTGTGTCTCACTGCTTTCCTATTGAACAGCTAACCCTGCTACAGTGAAAATGGCCTTTTGGGCCTTTTCACTATAAGGACATGATTAATATTAAACTTTGACGTGCCCTGTTCTGAAATATCATGCACCTTGCCATAACGGGCAGTAAAACCTACTTAGGGTGACTTACAAAAGAAGGGGTTAGGCCAGTCAAGAGGGCTATTTTGAAAGATGGAATTTTTCATTTAAAACCTGCTCCACTGGGCTACACATGGCAAGTCTGCAGACAAGTTTCGTCTGACGCCACATTGGGTGGCACAATGTATGCTGCAGCCCACTGGTAATATTTAACTTACAGGCCCTAGGTACACTTTAGGTACCATATAACAAGGACTGATAGGCTAAAGGGAGAATGCCAATTTCATCAAGTTGAAAGGAGGAGCACAGGCACATTACGCCTGCTTAGCTGGGTTGAAATGTACAGAGTTCTACTGGCAGCAAAAACAGTCACGAGCAAAATCTGGAGGTGCACCTCGCAAAATATGGTAATTTCCAACACTATGTATATTCATGGGTATACTTGGAAAGTAAATAATGGTCTGAACGATAGAGGGTAATTGAATGTTGGTTTCCTAGAGGAAACAAAAAGTGACAAAACACAAACAATAAGAGCCACTATAACCCACTCTGTAATTGAGAATCAGATGCAATTTCATTTGAAAATGCATTTTTTGGTTTTGCTGTTAATATTGTTGCCGCCTTTTTGTCATTCAATATTACATACCATAGTATATAACACGTATGTGATGTAATAATCACAAGTATCAAGGAATGTTGGCAGAATTAAAGTCCAAAAGAGATCTGTAGTTTAAGAATATGCAAGATCTGCTGATCTTTCTGTTCTCTGAAGGTAAGATTTAATTTAGGTACTCAAATTTACACAGCTCTTGTAGGCAATGGAAGGATATTCATGGATGTGTATTGACTAAATATTTAAATCTTCAACTCTTCTTTAATATTGGTAGACTAGATTATTGAAGTTCAAAATCCAAATCCAGCAAGTACTGTTACGAAAAAGTTACTTACCTTTGTTAATGCTCATTCTATTGGATTCTCTAAATGCAGCAGATCCTTCACCTTCACAATTTCCCATGAGTCAGACTGGATCGGACTTTTTTCCCTAGCAACGACTCCTGCATGTCAACAGGTGGATTTTCAGTTATCTTGTACCACCCCAGAAATGGTCCTACCTGTGAACGTAGCTGTCAACAGAGTAGTGATTCATGACTGTATGTACAGATATCTATGTCACAGCATAGCAGATGTCCTGGACAGCCACTCCCCTTGCTAGCGTAGTTGTTGCTACTTTGTCCCTGATGTAACTGGCCTCCAGGGATTCAGGGGGCATCTTTCTGGCCAACCTATAACATACCTTTATCCAAATAATTATCCACCTTAACAGAGTCCTCTTCTGCATTGTCGTTCTGCCTTAATTGGTCCCCGTAAAACCAAAAAAGAGCTGGTTGGCCACACAGTGGTCCCTTCGAAGGTCAATACAAAAGCTCAGTGCTCTCTCAGGGTCAGGCCAATGAAGCCTCTCCTCCTCTTTTCAGAGGTGAGGTGCAGTGAAGTCGACCAGTAGGATAATTTACTTTTTTGACATAAAAGTAGGGGTGAGTGGTAAACTCCACTTCGCCAGCAGAGTTTGTGGCATTTTGCCACTCAATATTCTGCTTGGAGAACGTAGTCAGGCAAAAATGACTCCAAACCTGGCAGAGCGAAGCTTACCACCCACCAGCTGGAAACAAACAACAGACAAACTAAACAGATCTCTGCACAATGATCTACCTTCAGAACAACTAGACTGCTATCTATTTTTTGTTCGAGCAGGACTATGTCATATGTAGAGAACCCAAAAAAGGAAAGAGCAGGGCAATATTCATGCAATGTGAAGTTGGAACCATACTCAATATGACAGTGCATCCATAATGGCTCATCAGAGGTTTGGGATAACTGGATAATCAAAGCCATTTAACCAATTCAAAGATGGCACGCAGACACGGACCCACCCAAGTGTGCCATTTGTGATGTGCAACTGAATCTCCCGTTGCGCACTCCAACTATCATTATCCAGCCGGCCTGTGGCCTCCAGTAGATCGTAGACAGCATTACATGTACAGGTGGACCCAGGTAAAATATATGGGCAAACCAATCGGGTCTCTTCCCACCTGCTCTGTAACGTCACGCTGTGTCTTGTGTGTGGAATTGCTCTTGAAATGTGGGCCTGCAGTGCGGAGGGTGGGTGAGAGATGGCTTACTGCTTAAACTGCTTTTAAAAATGCACATTTGCTGCGGAGTGAAATGTTGCGTGCTCCAGCCAGGCCTACATAAAAGGGTGACTTACAAAACAAACAATACATAGAAAGATTTGGCCTGCAGAGGATCAAGTTGGCAGGTCCCACATCAGACCACAAACCTCTCCCAGCATGAGTGGATTTTGTTCAGAGACATCTGTTTGCCAGATGACACCCACTAACTCAGGAAACAAAGCAAAGAAAGTCTGATTTCACAGTTCAATCGCCATGCTGAGAAGTGTAGCTTGTGGAGCTTGTGGAGACGCAGGTGTAGATCTCTGCCTCTTCAGCTAAAACAGAAATGCCTCCCAAGGAGGTAGCCGGATCCGAAGACAAATATTCAGGCTCAAAAGATCTGCGTACCGCCCTGTCTTTGCTCAATCCAAGGCTAACAAGATGATTTGGACCCTGTCCTTATTTTCTTGCAAACGCAAGGCAGAAGAGGCAATGGTGGGAATACATACAGGTAACACGTGACCTAATGCAAACGGAACGAGCATCCCAGTGACTCATGGAGGGAACTCTAGCATGCAGAAGTAGCCATCCTGCACGTTCACAGAGGGGGCAGAGATCTAGCCAGGGGATGCCCACAATTCAATGATGCTATTGACATTTGTGCTCAACCAGCTGACTCCTGCTTAGCTCATCTGCGCAGTGGTGGTCAGGAACCCTGCAAGGTGGATGGCTACCAGAAAAATCTGGGGCTGCTCCAGCCATTTCAAAAGACAAAAGGCCTTCTGGCACTCCAGAATCCCACTCCCTCCTTTTTGTTGCAGTTCCAGAAGGTGGTTGTTATGCCCAGGAGGACGTGCAGCAGTCTGTTCCTAATGGACAGCAGGGAGGATTTCAGTGCCAGACATATTGCATGACTCTCCAAAAGACTGAAATGGAGCCAGCACAACACTCAAGATGATAGGTCTCTGTTCTCCACCTCTCTCTTGGGTGACCCCCTTCACCCCAGCAGTGATGCATCTGTCAAGTCTGGGTGAGGAAGGGAGAGTGGCGGGCTGCAGGTCAGGTTGGTGTTTGTTTGTTACCACAGAAGATCCCAAGGCATCCCCTAAAAAGCCTGGATAGAACTGACAAGACTGCCCCATTGCTAGAACCACTGAAATCTGAGATTCCACAGCAAGGTCAACATTTGCCATCTGGCATAAGAAACCAAGAGGATGCACAAAGCAAGTAGCCCACGGTGCTTCAAAGCCATCCTTCCTGAGAACCAGGCTAAGCCTGAAACACTAGGATCACATCCTGAATGCCCAAGACTTGCTGGGGTGATAGAAAAGCCTTGAACAACAGAGTATACAGAATAGCCCCTATGAACGAAGTCTCTGCATAGGGCTCAGGTAGGACTTCAGCCCATAGATGGCAAAACAAAGGAAGTCAAGAGAATGGCGGTAGTCTAGCATTGATCTGTGAGTGAAGCAAGCCCACATGAACACCGTGTCATCAAGGTACAGGAATACATGTTTGCCTAACTTTCAAAGATGAGCTGCGACAAACACCATCACTTTCATGAACACTCGAGGGGTTGAGGTAAGGCCAAAGGGTAACAAGGCAAATTGGAAGTGATCGGACCCCACCATGAACCCAAGGTGGCATCTGTGGGACTGCAGGAAGGGTACATCAAAATATGCATCATGCAAGTGTAGTGCCCCTCATAACCTTCTGAGTCCAGCAACTGTTTGATGGCATCCTTTGTCAGCAGGATTTTGGCTTCCTGCATTAATATTGAGGTGTGGTCTGCCAAAATGTGTCCTTGCATGACGGAAAGGGGAGTCAATGAAAAGCAGGGCATAGCACTTTTGAACAATCTGTAAAAGTCCATTGGTCTGAAGGGATAATTTACCAGCCAGATGTGGGTGGGGAGAGGCAGGCTTGCCCTCTACCAGCTTACTGCAGGTCTGCATGAAAAAATCAAAGCAGCTTGGGTGCCACTGAAGCTTGGGAGAAGAAAGTAAATGAATACTTCTCCTGCTTGAATAAACAGGTAGGACATCCACCACATCCTCGGCCTTGAAAAGGTTGGACTGGTTGCTACCCCAAGAAAGATGGTTGACAATGCTGATAATCTAGATCCCTGGAGTAACCTTTACATTTTCTGCACTGCTGGTGAAACTGGCAGGCTGGCGACAATAATCCCAAGGATAGTGCAGTGGCACAACTATCTATAAATTGCTTACTTGCCAAGTCAGTCTTTTGTCCAAAAAGTTGAGATCCATTAAAGGGCGTGTCCATGTTGTCCCCAGAATATCCAGTGGCCCACAACCAAGTGTGTCATCTAAGCCCTGTGCTGGTGCTGATAGCATGGCCTATCCAATGGGTGGTGCCCAGGTCAGTGCTCGGCACATGTTTTCATGTATACTTCCAATCTTGAATTGTTTAGGTAAAAAATGCCATAAGGTATTCAAGAACAGCCAGCAAGATATCACTGATCATGTCCCACAAAGCGTGAGCGCACCTGCCCAGAAGGCAAATCACATTTAAGAACTATAAGGCTAACTTAGCTGATGAAAACATATTCTTCCAAAGTGCATTAATACGTTTCGATTCCCTGTCTGGGGAGTCTGAGTCTGAGTTGAAGCCATTTGGATTCACCTTACAAGTTGAGGCCTGCACCACAAAGCTTTCAGGCATAGGATGTTTTGTTAGACAATTAGGGGTCGATCTGCAACACCTAACCAAAGAGCAACTAAAATCTGAAGGCAATATTGTAAATCTTCAAAGTGCTAGAATATTATGTTCCATTGGCAGTAGCAAATGGCATATTATTTGCGTGAACTGGCACAGCTTCAATGGTCTGGAGGACCACAGGCCGAAATTCCCATGATAATGGGCAAGACCATAGGAGATGGGTCAGGGAACAAGCCTCTCCACATCCCCTAAAGCATAGGGTTCATTCCAATAGGTTCATGGAGCGCAATTTAGCAGGTGTGAAATACCACTGGTTAACACGTTACTTACCTATGGTAAAGTTCTTCCCAGTGGAAAAACTCATCTTACCACAGATTCCTCTGCAATAGAGTATCCTCAGGCACCAGACTGGAGGCAGTAGATTTTTTAGCATAGTCCCAGCATGACAGATGGCATTGTTCGGGTCTGCGTTAACTCCATTACATGCCAGAAATTATGACTGGAGTCGCATATAGGGAACACCCATGCATGCTGCTGTCAGTTTGTTTCTGGACATTGTGTGTGCCTTCTGCCCTAAAGCCCAAAAAGTAATTATTCATGCCATTGTGCAGATCTCTATATGGGACCTTTATAGATGGAAAGGAGTTCACTCCACACAACAGGGAGATGAAGGAGCAGTGAGGAGTCAATGGTTAGAGTATCCACCAGAAAGAGTTACTGAAGCACAGTAACTTGTTCTTCTAATTGATACTTCTGCCCACAGATGCTTCAGCTGTAGAATTGATGCCAAAACAGTACCTCCCCTGTCTATGGAATGACTTAGATCCAAAGAGTCCTGCAGGAATGAATTACCAAAATGCTCTTCCATTTGAACCTGGCTGTCAAGGCAATTAAGCTTTGTGAATGTGTGCCCTGATGCCCAAATAACAGCATGACAAATATATATATATCAGGCACGCCACATGCCAGCACAGTAGTAGCAGCAGCGAGACCACAATGCCTCAGGAGGATGCTTCTTGCCTAACCTGTAGCAAATCTTGAAGCAGAGGACTATCCAACTGGATAAGGTCGTCTTCAGTACTGCTTTGCATTCGTTTGCCCAAGAGAACCCCACAAAGAGCCGATAGTCACCTGATGGTCTTTGGGTGTGTAGAAGCTCAACACTCCTTTGGGGTCAAACAACTGAGTCTCTCCTCAATTTTCGAGGGCTGAGGTGGTGTAAAGAACATAGGGAATGTGATGACCTGTCAGACGTGAAAGTGACTCACAACCTTATGTAGAAAGGGCAGTTTCGTACTCAACACCAGCTTGTCCTGTATCAGGTGGTGTAGGGCAGTTGGATTGACAGAGCTTGAAGGATGGCCTGAGGTTATCACAATGATAGACTGTTTTCAGGGTCAGGAGACAAAGGACAGTTGTGTGAAGGCTCAAACAGGGACATGAAAGAGGACATTAGAAAAGTGAGCACCAAATTTAGGTTCCACTGAGCCTTACAAAAGACTTTGGAGAAAACACGTGGACGAATACTCTAAGAAAATGCATGACATCAGGAGATTTCATCATGGATGGCTGGTCATTAAATGTAAAAATGTTGAAAGGTCTAACAGGCAACCTTTAGCCGTGCCCACTACAAGCCCTTGCTGGACCAAAGATAGAACAAACAGTGATAGTTTGATCTACAATAGGCCTGTGTTACAGGCAGAACCTTGTCCCACCATCCAGTGCAAATTTTGAAGATGGGCGCCTGGCTACCAGGATGACAGCCAATACTTTGGGAGATCAAATGTGTTCAACTGCCAAAGCTCAAGCTACACGCATGGAGGATTAGATTGTGCAGGCCAGGGTGCAGGACCCTGACCTGCTGCTGTGACAGGAGATCCTCTCGAAGTGGCAGCCTGATAGGAGGACAGATGCACATGCCCAAAAGTTAGGGGAACCACCCACTCCTGCCCCTATTTAGAGCCACTAGGATGACTTGGCCCCAGTCGTTCCTGGTCTTCGCAACTCTGGACTGGCGTGACAGTGGTGGGATGGCAAAAAGGAGTCCCATGCTCGACTCTAAGTGGAATGAATCTCATAGAGAGTATTATCAGATGGCGTTGAAACTGTGTTCTTTGCGGTTGTGAACAGATTGTGCAAGTGTTCTTCCTCTTATTGGAAGACTCCCTGGGCAACCTCTGGGTGTAGTTGTCATTCATGATGCACTGGGTGTCATTGGCCGAGTTCATCCACCCTGGCGTTTAAAAATCTCGCCAGGTGATGAACGATTTGGGAAATGCTCGGACAATTCAGCTCCAGAAGCCCATGGCCTCCTTAAACAGAGCCCAGGACCCCACCAAGCACCGATTGGTGCAATAACATAGTGGTGGTGTTTTATAAAGGGTTTGAAACAGCTTCCCCTTCATGGACAACATGAAGGATTTTGACGCCAAGCAAATGGCCCAAAACGCCACCAAGTTGATCTGCGACAAAGTCCAGAGTCCTCTGGTCTCTACCTCTCCCAGATGACCTACCCAACTCAGAAGAAATGCTTCCATCATCACCACCCGCTCTGGATGGGGAAGAGAGAGGGGTATGCCACTGGTCAGTTGAGCAGTCTCCTCTAAAACTTGAATGGAATCAGTTCTCTTGGTGCAGGGCCCATTTAGATGTCAGATACCACTGCAGGGCCCACCTATGCTATCAGGCATGGTTGATTAGCAGAATGATAACAGGCCAAGTACCCACTGAGACATTCTCAATGAAACCCAGGACCGAAGTTGGAACACTGGGATCATAGTCTGAATGTCTTGAAATCGTTGATCCAGAGGGAAGACCTGAAAGTACACTGTATCTAGTTTGGCTCCAAAAAAAAAAAAAAAACCTCAGCAAAGGAGTCAGGTGTGACTTTGGCAAGTTGATCGTGAACCCTAGTAGTAAGGTTCACAGTCATCTGGAGGTGGTTTACGATAGATTGTGGCAAGCCGGCCTTCAGTAGCCCATAGGGGAAGACTGGGTCCCCCAACCTCCAAAAGTACACCGCGACCACCACCATCATAATCTTTCAGACCAGTTGAGAGATGTTGGCCAGGCTAGAAGGGAGCCTGGCAAACTGAAAATGCTCTTGGCCCACTTTGAACCGCAGGTACTGTTTGTGGGCCTGCTGGATGGGGACATGGAAATATACATCCAGCAGTTCTAACTCCTCCAAATGTACCATCCAGTCTTCTGCATTCAGGGCAGATACAACCTATGCCAGCATGAGCATCTTGAATTTTACCTTCCACAGAAAGAAACTGAGGGGTTGAGGATCTAAATTAGAACTGAGGCCTCTGCTGTTTTCCAGCAAAAGGAAATAGTGAGAGAAGTACCAAGTCCAGATCTCCGAGACTTTCTAAATTGCTCCTTTGTCCAAAAGAGTCTGAACTTCCTACAGCAAAATAAACAAATGGTCCTCCGAAAGCTGCCCAATGAGGGTGGAAAATGCCAAGGGATGTAACAAAATGGGAAGGGCATAGCCTCGTTAGACCAAATGCAGTACCCACCTATCCGATGTCGCTTGTCACAACTGATCCTTCCTCCCACAGAGTGCTTGTTTGCTGCTAAGGACAAGCTAAATGGGTTTGAATGATTCTGCTGGAGAGGCTGGAGACTAGGATGTTCATGGTCTCTGCGAGCCTGAACACTGTCTACTGGATCCCTAAATCCAAAAGCACTGGGGTGTAAGTTGGAGTGGTGGGTTTTAATGTGGTCTATAGGCAAAACCCCTAGTGATTCCTCTAATTAGGCCAAATTGTTGGGTATACTGTCTTCCGAGTTTGGAAAAATCGAGAGCGTGCATAGTAGCTCTAGTCTTGTTACATTGCACAAGAAGGAAGTCTACCTTCTCGCCAAAGGGCTGACAGCAGTCAAAAGGCATATCCAATACAATAGTTACGCCTGAACATTACCAGAAAACCCTGTGGATCTCATCCAAGCGAGGCACTGGAGCACACTAGTATTGACTGCTCTGTCTAAGTAGTCTGTTGTGTCCAAACCTGATCAGATGACCTACTTGGCCGCATCTTGGCGATCTGGAATAGTCTGCGCCAAATTAGTGCAAAATTATTCAAGGACTACTTGTAAGACTTCAGAGACGGAGTCCCAAAATGCATGAAGTACCAGCCTAGTAAGTAGCTAGCACTGACTGATCTAAGGGCAAGGCTAGTAGAAGAAAATATTTCACCAAATGTCTTAATTATTTTTATCTTTATGTCAGGGGTAGCAGGAAAATAATTTGGGTTAACCCTGCTAGTTGAGGACTGTACTCAGGAAGAGAATGGTGCACTTGGAAGGCAGGGTCTCCCAAAGAGGGTCTGTGATGACGTGTCAATTTTTATTTATTTTTTAAACAGATTTTATTAGTAGTTTTTACAACATATACCATACCACTAACATGGTGCTCTGAGCATTAGTGAAGACGTGCCACTTGTCTGTTTATGGGTAGGCAAAAGCAGGATTTGGTCCATGTGCCCATGAAGGTGTCGGTTACAGCTTTGAATGGCAGTAGGGGTTCAGATGGGAATGGTCCAGGTTGCAACAACTCCATGAGAACATTGATTTTTACCCCACCAGAAGGCAGCTTTAGATCGAAGACTTCAGCCGCCTGTCTAATGTCCATGGTGAATGAAGCAGCCTCTGTCATGGTCAGGCCTGGTGGGGATCTGCTTGGTGACTTACAGCTTGTCTTTGTGTTGCTTGTTTGCCTTTGGGTGCTTTAGGGAAGATTTCTTGTATGACATGGAGTTGGAGTCACCCTTAAAACAGTATAGACACCTCATGGGGATCTGACACAGATTTATAACAGTCACTACACAGTTTATACGCTGTAATTTTGGGAGGGGGCTTATTTCCTTGTATGCTGGAAAGACATTTTGAGGGGGAAAAAGTTTGTCAACGGATAACAAAAAGTTAGGAACTGATATCATGATGAGCACTTCGGAAGTGCCTATAAGGTGCTTCAGCCGTTACTTCCAGGGAGGAGTGAATTGTATGGGGAGGTGCTCGTGGCCTCTTACTGGCTATGCTGAAAAACCTTCCAGCTCTAGTTTGGTAAGAAATATCAGGCTATAGATCAGATTTAGTATTTTAAATAGCGTTTTCTTACCACACATTTAGATCATGACTGTGTTGGCTCTGACCAAGACGTCCTTCCAGTGATCTGCTGTGTTCTCTGAAATGGGAGCTTATCACTTCCCTCTAAAGTATTGAGAAGTTGATTCAACATTGTTATATGCCCCTTCATCATCATAACTGCACAGGAACATTTTGAAGCACCTCCGATCCCTAGTGTCACCTGCTTTAAAATGAGGCTGTAGGACTGAAAGTCTGACGTGATAATATCCGATTGTTTTTCTCTCATTGTCTGTATTCTTCCTTTGTAGAGCATACTATAAGCCACACTAGATACTTTACATGTCCATTCAGAGATCACTCATAAATCAGTTGCACTTTACCCTAATCCAGTAAGTTCTCTAAAAAATAAGCATTTTTTTTTTTTAACTCGTTAAAGGGTCTTCGTAGGGTCATTCATAATTTATTAATGGTGGTACTCATGGGGACTCCAGCATCAACACCAAATCTTAAACAAAAAATGAAAATCTAATTAGCAAATTAGTGGAACTTGTCACAAAAGCCCACAAAACATCCTTAGCAATTCATAATCAATTGCCGTTAAAATTGGGTACTTAATTCTTCAACTTCAGGAATTAAATACAAGAATCAATGTTGTATACAGCAGATTAGGAAACACTCGGGTGCTCTTTTGCATTAATACCAAATGGGCAGAATCGGAGTACTGAAGGGATAGAGTAAAGGACAAGAAAATTTGAAAACGTTTAAAAAAATCATTCTATTTGCAGGATTTTGACGAAAGTTAATCATTGGAAACATGGGATGTTTCATTAGTTTTACCCGGAGTGGTGACACCTTTCCTTATCTAAAATTCTACTTCAAAGGTATTACCTTTTTGACTGAAAAAGTGTGATTTCATTTAGTATGATATGATTTATAGTGATATATTTCCTGTAACATAAATCCAAGTTCATATTCTTATAGCATAATTCCGTCAGTCTCAGTAGAACTTCATATTCAGAAGATACGCAACAATATTAAAATATACACATACTACTGTGTGTGTTTTAGTTTGGAAAACTATCATGGAATACTAAATTTGATAATAGCCTGGAAGCACGCATAATCTACATTAAAATTTCTGTTAGTGATAAACAATGGGCTTGCAATTTGATACACTTTTTTCACGAACCCCAATGCAGTATTAACAACAAGGTCCTCTTACCTTGCCTTATTCCAAGTGTCACCCATGGACAACCACAGCAGCCTTTCTTGATTTACCACTGTGTGGTTTAAGAAATCTATTGCATCTTTCGTTAAGAGTGGGCTTAGCACAGTACACGCAAGTTCTGGTCCTCCAGTAGACTGCACCATCTAAGGGAAAAACAAGGTTTAAATCAATGAACACACATTTAAACTGACCTCTCTGTTCTCCTTAGGTTTTTCAGCCTGAGCCTGCATTCCAGATAAAATCACCATGCAAAAGAGTGCTGCTATCAGACACTGGTCAGACAAAACATCAGGGACAGCATAAGATACATTATGCACCCTTCAGCCCCTTATGTTATTAAAGGATTGACACCTTATGCCCCAGGAGCCTCTGAAAGGTAAAGACATGGTAGACAAAGGTGTACTTTCTCTTCCAGCCGCTGCCTTCCTGAGCTCTTATGATAAGAGTAGCAAGCGCAGTGGCAGAAAATGGCAAGCCAGGGGTAGCAGCTGCTACACCATGTGTCGCACCCTCCCCATTGATAACCAGGACCTATATATAAACACACACTTTGAGAAAGGCTGGGATCAGCACTTCTTCCTTCATTTGGCGAATAAACATTAGGAAATATATTGCATATATATATATATATATATTTTAAAATCCTATCACATTACAAGTCACAATGTAGCTGAAGAGTAGCTGCACACAAGTAGACAACTTAATAAATTAAACTTCAAGGGGCCTTTCCACAAAGGTAGTTGTGGCCGTAACCTCAACTGTACACCCATAGATACATTTTTTACACCTACCAGCATGAAAAAATGCAGAGTAGTAAATTCCACGCAAGGAGTGGGAAGTGGGGCTTTCAAGGAGTGGTTCACCTTGGAAGTTTGGGAACTCCCATAAACATGTACAACGATGAGCATCCAAAACTTCTCTCTACCCCCTTTCCACCCTGGAAAAGGCCAGATACATATTGAAACCAAGGACTGGTTTAACTCCCCTTTCGGAATGGGAAAGGGGATGGATTACCAACACTCTCCGCTGAGAAGAAAAAAATTAAAAATAAATTGTGCCTTTGCGCAGGAGGCATTATTCCCTCTGTGCACATAGCTATGTTATGTAAAAATCTACACAGCAGAAAAAGGAGTCTGTAAAAATAGGCACATGGCATTCCCAGCTGTACACATGGTGCAGCTTTTCAAGAGTACTACTAGGAATGTTGGTAAATTCTAACAAATTCACAAGTAAGTTGAGGCAGAGATCCAAAATTGGGCCCAAAGTGTCTGTATGCACAATCTATGCGCTCAAAATCTCTGAGATTTATAACGGTGAAAAACCACCAACCAATCTAATTGCAAACAACATATATATCAAGTAATACAACTTCACATTAGAATCCATGTTGCCAACTGTCTGCCCAGCTCTTATCAAGCAATTTAGTCCTCATACAATAATAGAAAATCATTTTTTAATTGGGGATTTTATTCAACCATTAAACGGAAAAAAAACAATAGTAACATTAAATACATACAGAATGAAAATCCCATCTCCAGTCAAGTGGTTATTTAGAGTGGGAAAAAAGGATGTGTCAAAGAAAAGATAAGGGTGGGTGTTGGAAATGGCCCTTATTGCAGGGCTACCCCAAACATTTTACCTTCTTCCTCCTATTTTTTCTGACCTCGTTTTTGCTGGTTGCAGGGTTTTGGGCACTTTACCACTGCTATCTAATGCTAGAGTGGATGTGCTCTCTCCCTAAAACATGTTAGCATTGGCTCATACTCAAATGGCATATTTATTAAGTCCCTAGTAAAGTGCACTTCATATTAGGGGTGGGCGGAATTTGCGAAAGTGACTTTCGCAAATGATCGCGAAAATGTTAAAAATCTCCGCAAACACGCGGAAATATCGCGAAGATGCGGAAGTATTTTTCCCGCCCGTTCGCGGTATTTTCTGCGCGGTCGCGGCTCGCCAACTTACCCATGCGGTTGCTCGCGAGCGCGGCCATCTTGTTTTCACTCTTCTCGCGGTGCATGAAGAAAGACGTGATCGCGCGACCAATGACATTACTGCGGGCGCGAACTATCGCTAGACAGCGCAAATGGCTACCAACAATCCAACATCTCGTGGAGAACGCGACTGGATCTGGAAAACTTGTTGGCGAACGCGGGGATTCAGGTAAGGCGATAGCGCGCCTGCGCGCGAGAATGTATTACTTTACAGCGCGAGCAAGAAACAAATTATCGGTAAGCTGCGGAATGCGGAAATTTTGACATTTTCGCGCTCTCCGCAGAACGCGAAAATGTAAAATTATCGCAATTTCCGTGAGCGGAACGGAAATTTAGCCCAGGCCTACTTCATATGCTCAGGGCCTTTAAATGAAATGCTTCTTTTGGGTCTGCAGCACTGCTTGTGCCATTCATATAAGTAGCCCTGAACCATGGCTCAGGCCAGCCACTGCAGGGACTGAGAGTGCAGTTTACTGCAGTTTACTGCCACTTCTACTTGACATTTAAAACCACTTGCCAACCCTTAAACCCCCATTATATTACACATAGGTCACCCCAAAGTTAGGCCCTAGGTAGCCCTATGGGCAGGGTGATGTGTCAGTAAAAATTAGGACATGTACCCTTATGTTTGACATGTTCTGGTAGTGACAATCAGCCTATTTCGTTTTTCACTACTTTGAGGCCTGTTTCTCTCAAAGCTAGCTTTCCCTTACATATTTTTATGTGGTAATTCCTGATCCTAAACAAGCCGCTTTTTCATGATTGGTATGTTTAGAATGGTAATGATAAACCCTCCTTACTGGTGAAGTTGGATTTCACATTACTATTTTAGAAATGGCACTTTTAGAAAATGGGCATTTCTCTGTGCGTATCACTGTTTGTGCCTGACAGCCTGTCTCTAATACACGTCTGGGCTGGTGTCAGCTACGCATTATCTCTAGACAGCCACAGGAGAGTTGGGTGTGCATACAGATAGCCTTTCTGGGCAGGAAGGGGGAGAAGTGGCTCACGCCTATATCAGAATAGGTTGTGTTCTGCCCTCACTCAAAGGGATGATTTACCACCTACTGGTAGTCTGGAGCCAAGGCTGGGCTGAAAGGGATCCTATGAAGTTAACCTATGAAATCACCCTCTACATCAAAGGCACTTTTGGGTATAAGTAATAGGGCTCTGGCCCTACCAAATCAGTGTAGTACCGGGCGTGGAAAGAACTCTGCTGGAGTAAAGACTGTCATGTAATCTACAAAGCTCAGCGCCACATGCTGACCACAAGCATCACCTCTGAGCCCAAGCTGACACCGCAGAGCTGAGGCAAGCCCTTCTGACGCAGCACCTGCATTGCCACAGCGAACAAGCTTCGCCCGTGATGATTCATCTATAGAAGCCGTGCTGCACACCGTAGGCTGCAGGAGGAGATCAACATGACTTCGCTGGGCCTGCTCTGATCGCCATAGGCAACCCAGCACGGCCTGGCAGCGCAACACTTTTCAAATAGGATGGTCCCAAAGGACAAGAAGACCGCTCTCCCATTCACAACATTACTGTGTCCTGGGTCGCAAGGTCCTCTGTGGTCATCCGGCTTGATGTGGCGGCTCTTAACTGTTTGTGATTTACCAGTCACGAGGGCCCCGCAGTAGATTCCTCGTTTGGACTGTCTGAACCACACAGTAAAGAACCTGAACCTGCCGATCCCCTGCTGGGATCTCTATCAGTAACCTCGGCCTAACAAGACCGCAATAAAGGCATGAACTCCAAGTTCCTTTCCAGCACTCTCAGTAAATACTCTCAGTAAACAGAAGCAAAAGCATTTCTTGC
This sequence comes from Triturus cristatus, assembly GCF_964204655.1. Lineage (NCBI taxonomy): Eukaryota > Metazoa > Chordata > Amphibia > Caudata > Salamandridae > Triturus > Triturus cristatus. The sequence continues at coordinate 462,616,986 of NC_140585.1, forward strand.
ACTGATTTTCCAGGCGTATTGACATAACTTGAAAAGTCTCAATTGGATGTTTGTCATTTTGGTCTCGTTTTAATCAAATAAGGAATATGCTACTTACCAGTATGCATCTGTTCTTGGCATGTAGAGCTGCAGATCTACACACTTTTGCATATATCGCCATATGGTGTTGGGCCCGGATGTTTGCAGTTTGTTTTTCCTCTTGGAAAGTCTTTGGAAGTAGGTCGGTGACTCCTCCTTTGGATGGTATCGCGCATGGGCTTCGGCTCCATCCTCAGATTGCTTTTCGCCAGCAGGGAAAGATGGAGCGTAGTAACAACAGTGAAGAAACCCATGTGTGTTGTATCTAAATAAGATAGACCAGAACAGATACAGGTAGCCGGGTGGGCGTGTGTAGATCTGCAGCTCTACAGCTCTGCATGCCAAGAACAGATGCATACTGGTAAGTAGCATATTCCGTTCGAGGCATATGAGCTGCAGATTACACACTTTTGCATAGACTATATAGCAGTTCCCAACCTTAGCGGCGACCACCGGTATCTGTTGCAGTGGTTTGAAATAGTGTTTTTAGTACAGCCTGGCCCACACTAGCTTGTTGCTTGGTTTGCACATCTACACAATAGTGTTTAGTGAAAGTGTGCGGTGTTGACCATGTAGCTGCTTTGCAGATATCATCTAGTGGGATGTTCCCTAGAAAAGCCATGGAAGCCCCTATCTTCCGTGTAGAATGGGCTTTAGGGGGAACGGAAAGCGTTCGTTTTGCTTTGTGGTGGCAAATCTGGATGCATTTTACAATCCACCTAGCTATCCCTGATGTTGAGATGAGGTTGCCCTTGTGTGGTGGAGAGAAAGAGACAAACAGTTGTTTGGTCTTTCTGAAAGGTTGTGTTCTTTGGATATAGTAAAGTAAGGCTCGTTTGACATCTAGCGTGTGCAGAGCCCTTTCTGCAATGGTCTGAGGTTGCGAGAAAAATACTGGTAATTCTACAGATTGGTTAAGGTGAAAAGGGGAAATGACTTTAGGTAGGAATTTTGGGTTGGTACGGAGAACAACCTTGTTCTGGTGCATTTGAAGAAAAGGTTCTTGTATGGTAAGTGCTTGTATCTCACTGACCCTTCTAAGGGAAGTGATGGCTACAAGGAAAGCTGTTTTCCATGTGAGGAATTGCAGTTCGTATTTATGCAAATGTTCGAAGGGAGGCCCCATCAGCCTTGTGAGAACGATATTTAAGTTCCACACAGGTGAGGGTGGTACTCTGGGGAGACTTATTGTTTTGAGGCCTTCCATGAAGGCTTTAATGGCAGGTACTCTGAAAAGTGATAGGTGCTGCCTGTTTTGTAAGTAAGCTGCAATTGCTGCGAGGTGTAGCCGAATGGAGGTATAGGCTAGATTACACCTTTGTAGGTGGAGTAAGTAGCATATGATGTGTTGTATAGACACGTCTAGAGGATTGATTGTGTTGTTATGGCAATAAACAACAAATCTTTTCCACTTGGCAGCGTAGCAGGCTCTAGTGGTAGGGCGTCTAGCTTCTCTGATGATGTTCATACAGTCGGGGGGAAGGTTTAGGTACCCAAATTCTAGGATTTCAGGAGCCAGATCGCAAGGTTGAGCTGAGCTGGGTCCGGGTGCTTGATCTCTCCATGGTTCTGGGTTAGGAGGCATGGTGAGAGGTGTAGCTTTTGGTGTGGTACTACCGAGAGTTCCAGCAGCGTGGTGTACCACGGTTGTCTGGCCCACGTTGGAGCTACTAGGATCAGTGGGAGGGAGTGCTGTTGTAGCTTTCGCACCACTAATGGAATGAGTGGGAGAGGTGGAAAAGCGTACGCAAATTTGCCTGACCAGTTCATCCATATCGCATTTCCTTTGGACAATGGGTGTGGGTATCTGGCGGCGAAGCTTGGGCATTTAGCGTTTTCGTGGGTGGCGAAGAGGTCTATCTGTGGATGCTCCGCATTTGAAAGAATGGATGAAGAACCTGTGGGTGAAGTTCCCACTCGTGGATCTGTTGTGTCTGTCTGCTGAGCAGATCTGCCACGGTGTTTTGGACTCCTGGGACATGTTGAGCTAGGAGAAAGATTTTGTGGGGAATTGCCCATCTCTATATGCTCTGTGCTAATTGAGAGAGCTGTGGAGAGTGTGTGCCGCCTTGTTTTTGAATATAATACATGGCCGTCATGTTGTCTGTGCGAATGAGGACTGCCTTGCCTGAAATCCGTGGTTGAAAGGATTTCAGGGCTAGAAAGATTGCAAGTAACTCCAGATGGTTGATATGGAGTAACTTTTGTTGCGGCGTCCATGTGCCCTGCACTGTGAGGTGTATTAGATGAGCTCCCCAGCCGGAGAGCGATGCGTCCGTTGTTAGTACTATTTGGGGAACCGGGTCCAGGAACGGTCGACCTTTGGAAAGGTTTGTGGTGTTCCACCACTGCAGAGAGCGATGGGTGCGACCGTCTACCAACACCAGATCTGTCAGTTGCCCCTGGGCCTGGTTCCATTGGCGCGCTAAGCACTCTTGGAGTGGACGCATATGGAGTCTTGCGTGAGGCACTATGAAAATGCAAGAGGCCATCATCCCTATCAGTTGCATAAACACTCGTGCTGGAAGGGAGTGTTGAAGTACGAATTTTTGTCGCAAAGCCTGAATGCTTGCAATCCTGGACGGATTGGGGTAGGCTATTGCTTTTGAGGTGCCTATGGTGGCACCGAGGTAATGTTTTATGTGGGAAGGTGTTAGCTGGGACTTTTGGTGGTTCACCGTGAAGCCTAGTTGGTGAAGTAGTTGGATTGTGGTAACGGTGTGGTGTACACATTGGTTGTATGAAGTGGCTTTTATCAGCCAATCGTCCAAATATGGGAAGACGTGAATGTGCTGTCTTCTGAGGTGTGCCGCCACCACCGCTAGGCACTTGGTGAATACCCGTGGTGCTGTTGTGACTCCGAACGGGAGCACTTTGAATTAGTAGTGTTGTCCGTCCACTACAAATCTGAGGTACTTTCTGTGAGCATGGTGTACTGGAATGTGGAAGTATGCGTCTTTCAAGTCCAGTGTGGTGAGAAAGTCGTTCTGGGAGAGGAGCGGAAGTACCTGCTGAAGCGTTTCCATGTGAAAATGGTCTGAGTGTATGTATGTGTTTAGGGGCCGGAGATCTAGAATAGGTCGTAGAGTCTCGTCCCTTTTTGGTATTAGAAAATATAGGGAGTAAACCCCCACATTTTGTTGATTGACAGGAACGTGTTCTATTGCCTGTTTTTGTAGGAGGGAGATTACCTCCTGCTTTAGCAATGTGGAATGTTCTTGTGACATTGGGCGTTGCCTGGGTGGAATGTTTGGGGGGTAGATGTTAATTCCAGGCAGTATCCTGACCGAATTATTTGGGTCACCCATTTGTCTGAGGTGATGGTCTCCCAGACATGAAGGAAATTTGTGAGTCTGCCCCCGACTGGAGTGGAATAGTCTGGGGGGAGCGGGGGGAAGTCATTGGGTGGCAGAATGGGCGTTGTTTGTTTTGCCTCTGCCCTTGTTGTTGTTACCCCTGTAGCCGCCTCTTTGGTAACCTTTTGTAAAGGTGGTCTGAGTAGGGGACTTGTACGATGTGGACGCTGTGTCTGAGGAGTAGCCTCTGGATGCACTCCGAAAGGATGAGCGGCGAAAGGAGCGTCTGGGCGGGTGAGACTGTAAGGCCCACATGGATTTTGCTGTATCTGTGTCCTTTTTCATCTTTTCTAAGGCCTCATCCACCTTTGGCCCGAATAGATGTTCCTGGTCAAAGGGATGGTTAAGGATGGAGGCTTGTACTTCTGGTTTACACCCAGATACCCTTAACCAAGCATGACGACGGAGAAGGACGCTGGTGTTAATGGCCCTGGAGGCTGTGTCTGCTGCGTCTAGGGCACAACGTATAGAGGTGTTTGTGATTGTTTTACCCTCTTGAATCAACTCGTTGGCTTTACTTTTATATCTTTTCAGGGAGATGTTGCATTATGCTCTCTAATTCGACATAATGAGCCCTGTCATATCTGGCCAGCAGTGCCCGAGTGTTTGCTATACACCATATGTTGGCGACCTGGGATGCTGTGCGTTTGCCTGAAGCATCTAGCAGTTTTGACTCCTGGTCAGGTGGTGGTGCATCACCTGACACTTGTGAGTTTGCCCTTTTGCGTGCCGTAGAGACCACTAAGGAATCTAGTGGTGCTGGTCCTCTGATGTAAGAGGGATCTGAGGGAGCAGGTTTGTACTTCTTTTCGATACGTGGGTTAAGGACCCTGGCTCTAACTGGGTCTTTAAAAACTTCTGCCGCATGCTTTACCACCCCTTTGAGCATGGGCAGTATGGAGGTGGACCTCTATGTAGTATCGAATGTGTCTAGGAGGAAATCTTCCTCCACAGGGTCATTATGCATGTCCACCCCATGATAATGTGCTGCTCTTTGCAGAAGATGGTTAAACCCTAGTGAATCTTCTGGTAGAGATGGTCTAGAAGGGTAAATATCATCTTGAGGGACGTTGGGGATATCTGGTATATGGTAATCGTCCCATGGATCTGGAGATCCTGTAGGGGTGGGGTCTTGTGGCACATCCCCTGTATCATAATATGGGTCCCCGTGATCATCACCGTCTGGAGACGGCGTAGGAGAACGATGAGGTGGGGGTGGAGGTGGGGAAGGGGGTGGAGGTGGGGAAGGGGGTGGAGGTGGAGGAGGAGGGGAAGGTATTCTGAATGGAGAGGTAGCAGAGTCCTTCCTCTTTGGAGGTGGAGGCGGAGCAGGCTTCTCCAAATGTCTCTTCTTAGTAGAGAGCGTCAAATGTCCAGTTTTTGGATCCTTGGTAAGAGTTTTTTGCAAGGGATCTGGTGTAAATAGCTCTGGTGAGGTAATTTGGTCCGTAATTTTAGGTCTTTCCGTGCCGGTTTGATGTTTAGAAGCCGGCTTGGGACCCTCCGGTCTCTTGGTCAGTGCCGAGATGGGCTTCGGCTTGGTAGTGTCGGTGGCCTTGTGTGGTTTGGTCGGTACCGAAGATGGCGTCGGTGCCGAAGGGCTGGGTTTCGACCCCGAGGGTTTCGGTGCGGAGCTCGGTGTCGAGGTGGAGGCCGTCTTATTTTTCGGAGCCGAAGTGTGTTTCTCGGCACCGCTGGCAGGCTGGCTTGAGCCCGAGCCGCTGGAAGGCTTACTTGGCTTCTTCACCGGGCCCGAAGGTGGGGTGTGTGAAGCAGTGTCTCTGGTGTTCCGGATCGTTGATGTCGTCTCCGAAGATGTCGACTGGAATGGACGTCGAGGAGTGTGCCATGTTCCTTCTGGCTCTACGGTCCCGAATAGTCTTTTTGGATCGGAAAGACTTACAGGCTGGACAGTCTCGAGCCTCGTGTTCCGGGGAGAGGCAAAGGTTGCATACCTCATGAAGATCAGTGTGGGGAAATTTGGACCCACATCAAGGGCACTTTTTAAATGGAGTTCTTTCCATGAGCCGGGACCGGAGCCTGGGTAGGCCTGAAGGCCGCCGTCGACGACTGGAACCGAAGGATAGTGTGTCGATGAGAAGGCGCTTTGATTGAAGAGAGAGTGATCGAAACAATACAGCGATTGGGGTGAGGATTGCGCGTCGATCGTCGAACTGGAAGCTGTTCGGAACCGGAGCGCGAAGATCACATCCGAGCCCGATGGCAGAAAAAAACAATCTGAGGATGGAGCCGAAGCCAATGCGTGATACCATCCAAAGGAGGAGTCACCGACCTCGTGACTTCCAAAGACTTTCCAAGAGGAAAAACAAACTGCAAACATCTGGGCTCAACACCAGATGGCGATCTATGCAAAAGTGTGTAATCTGCAGCTCATATGCCTCGAACATATTCTTTAATTTTATAAACCCATGTGGAGTCTTTTTGTGGTGTATTAATTGTGTACGTGTGTGAATGTAGCACAAAAATGTTACACATTGCCTCTTTTGATAAACCTGCCTGCTTCGAGGTTATATTTTAGTGCACTTAGCTTACCCTAATGAGAGTGATAGTCCATATCTGGCCTGGGTGCATACCTCAGCCAACCAGGAACCCCATTTATAACAGTGTGCAACTATCCATACCATACAATCTTCCAATCTCAGAGGCAATACATGTGTACTCTACGTTTAGCAATGCTAATATGATATGGCTGGCATACTTATAATATCTCCATCCCCAGCAATGCCTGAGGTCTCTCCTATGATAGCTTCTTTTGCTAGGGTTCACATTGACAACAATATCATCCCTGCGATTTACCTTATTTCAAGCTGCAGCTATTTTCAAAATAGACTGTACTAATATTGTATATTTATACTGTTGTACTTTGCAAGGTTTTCCACGGTTCTTATCACTACTATTCTTAGTCTAATGTTATGGATTATCTACTATCAAACACTGGGTAACAATGCCCCTAACATCTCTAATCCGTTAAGAAGGTGAAAGCCCTGCTGTATAAATCTCTACCACAGTGGATCACTACTAGCCACACAGCTACTAGACCTGCTTTGGGGTTTCTTTCACAGAGTTGAATACCAATGTTAGTGGAAAAGGGCTAATTGGCAAGGAGATTTTTTCATAAAGTTTTAAATATTTGAGTCTAGTGATCTGATATCGGCACACATTCCCGTGACAAATCATTAAAGTCTTCCCTGCGTTGTCCAAAATTTGGACCACCTTTAGGTCAACTACGTTTAGTCCTGCGGATGTGTAATATAACCTATGAATGTACTGTAAATATTAATCTGTGCCTACTGTTCAGCAATACTTCTGCCATTTGGGAGCCACAGCACAGCAAATTGCATCTGGGATTGTACTATATAAATCAGTCTTCCATTTGTCTCTCGCCCTCGCTTCTGGCATCACACGTCTCGGACAGTATACCACAGAGCTTAGCTATTAGTCTTTGTAAGAAGTTGGTTTATTGTTTGAGGGGGGTGTAAATCCTTCTCAAGCAAAAAAACAAAACGGTCCGGGTGAACCACAAAAGTCAGTAAATTAATCTGTGCTTAAATCTGTGGTAGCTTAACTTTAGAGGCTATGTATAATTTATTTATGCAGCACTCAAACAGTAATAAAGTGAAAACAAAACACAAGAAACATCTCAAAACAATGTAGAAAAATAGAGCACATTTCAGCAAATAAAATGACACAAAAATGAATTAAATCCAATATGCAAAATCAACATTTTAAATGTTTTAAGTGAACAATAGCGACAAAAAGAGCAAAGCACGATAATAGGGCAAAGTCAAAAGTTAAATATGACCACAATGGAGCGCAGTTCAGCTCCATGAGGTGAATTGGGTCCAGTCTGAGCTTACATTGGGACTTAGAAGAACCAACGAGTATTTCATGGGACTGGATACCCTTTCCGATGGGCCCCGCTGAACAGGATTTGCTGCTGTGGAGAAGCATGTGACGGGAGCTACAGCAAAGTCAGGCCGTGCAATGATGTACTCTGGGAAGATCAGTTAGCATGTAGGTTCCAGTCTCCTGTCGGTTCTCAGGACACTTTTTTGTGAAATATTTCTAAGTACCAAGTTTCAAGCTTTGGCAGGAGAAGAATCTTAACCACTACTTGGGGAATCAGGACTCACTCCAGGCAGAGGTCAGGTGTATCAGGGTCTCTGGAGCATACTATGTCCCTGTAGCTCAAGCCAGCCAACTAGATCTCGGAGTCACTCTGGTGACAGTAGGATAGCAAGGCAGTCAATTCAGCAGCAAGGCAGTACTTCTGGAAACAGGGCAGTGCATCTTCTGAATCTTGCACAGGTCCAAGAGTATAATGAAGAGTGGTTCAATATGTATACCTGGTGCCAACCTTCATGGGTGTGTAAGTGGGGGGGAGGAGGGTGGACATCCTGTGCTATCCACAGATCTGATTCTGGAAAATTCTTCCCTACCCCGGTTAAACACCAAACTGCCTGGGGTGACAAACAGCTTGTTTCAGGTTCTTTTGTGTGTGCTGGAAGCACATCCTTTGAAGTGTAAGTGGGGTAGGGTATAGCATTTTATAACTGCACTACAGGGTGTAATGGCACGCCTGAGACATGTTTTAAAGTGCTACTTTGGTGGGTGGTGCAATGGGTGATGCAGGTCCAGTAGTAGTATTCTATTTAAATGCCCTGGGTACATGAAGTACCATATATTAGGGACTTAAACATAAATTAAATGTGTCAATCAGGGGTAGGCCAATATAACCATGTTAGGGAGTGCCCATCAGCATTTAACACTGGTTAGCAGGGGTAAAGTGCACAGAGTCCTAAAGCCAACCAAAATAAATTCAGAAAAGCCAGGGAGGTGAAGGCAAAAGGTTTGGGGGAAGATACCAAGGGAAGGATCTCCGGTTTAACAGGCACTAACAAATAGGAAAGCCCATCTTAATGACACATCCTCTCTTCTCAAGCAGTCTCCCTTTTTAATCGCTTAGAAGTGCAACTGCATTTTGACTTTCAGAATACCCTAAATACTTTTCTAGGTCAATATTAAAAATGTTACACTATAGTAACAGGGCTATACCATCTCAGGGTGAGACTCCACTACAGGAAAAAATAATACCACTCCCTTTTGGTAAGAAGTTAAATGCTTAAATATCTGTAATTCTACATGCATAATTCTAAAACATACAATTTTATACAAACAAACATGAACACAAACACTATAAAATCTAAAAATACTTATATTGAAGGTGATAACCCGAATGCTGTTTCACTACAGGGCTGATTTAACCATCCTAATTTCACTGTAAGATCACAATTTATACAGAGACCTTTAGACCCTCGTCTTCACTATATTGTGGGATATGAAACCAAGAGAGGTTTGTTGGGAACATGACAATGGAACTTATCAATATGTAGCCTTGGTACTCATCAACACCAAGCTCCACCTTAGAGTCATTTCCGGAAGGCATCAGTTAAAGCTTTTCCTTCACTACCAAGTTAACTGGATAAGCTTTTTTTCTCAAAACGAACCCCACAAAAATATATTAATTTGGCTCTACTCCAGGAGCTTCCAGCCATCTAGCCAATCCTGGCTAAATCAACTTTCTTCTCTAGTCAGTTCACATACTCCGCTCTATTAGCAATGAATTGTAACAGAATCAGTTTCACTCTGTAACCAACACAACAATGATGTACCTACTATCATATCTCGTTCCTACATATTTATCAAGCCAAACTAGGAAACTTTTTTTTAAGTAAACCTTCTGTATAAATGTTTCCATGGAAGAGCAGGTCCTGACCCACTTAACATACCAAGATTTTTTTGATTTTGAACCACCTACGTTTTGGACCTCTGCTGCCAGAGAGCTTCACTAACTAAGTCTGGTTCACTTTAAGCTCTGCTAAAATTGATACAAGTGCTCACCACCAGTGCCTGCCTTTTAAAATAAGGTTTGCTGCAGTACAGGTGGGGTAAGAGGGTGTGCGCTCTTATTACATGTGACACGTGAAGGCGGAGCAAGTGGGACTACTGTGTAACATAGCCCGTTTGCTCAGAAGTAGTTTGTCACAGGTGGAATCTTGAATAGATTGGTTATTGGCTTATAATTTAATATACGAAAATGATGTCAGGAACCACAAAACAATGAGAAGCAGGAGGATATAAGTGATTTGATGCACACCGACCTGTACCCAGAGTATAGAACCTCACAACTCTGCTCAACTCTCTCCTCCATGTCCGTTGGGCTGTAGACCTGCATGATGGTAGGCTAGGTGCAATCTTCCAGAACTGCTAAGAGGTACGCTCCTGACACGGATTCATATTTAGTACATCTTTTTCAATGTAGAATGGACGGTCCCTCTAACCCCTCCGTGGCTACCATGATCTAAAACTTGAACCATATCGAGGTCACTACTCTGTACCATTTGAAGGTCGGGGACATCTGAAAACACAACCCAATAACAAGCATTGACATAGCCAATAGGTCTCGCCTTTGGGACCCTATAAGGGGTTAGTCATGCTGTCACTTGGCTTAGAAGAACCAAAGTAGGATATAGCACAGGGAAACCCAGGGATTTTCCATGAGGTCACATCAAGCGTAAGGCTGCGTTGGAACAGTAATAACGAGCACCCGGCTCTACCACAGACTGCAGTCAATTAAAAAACATACCATGAAACCGGGCGCCATGGTAGGGAGAGCGGCGCCCATGTACGTTAATGGAAAAAAAAATTAAACCGGGCACCGTGTTTACATTTGCTCCAAGCGATTCTCTAAACAGGCCTGTAAATCGTGTTCTTATGGTCAACACTGCAATCACATTGCATGCAAGTCAAGACATGCGCGGCATGGCACACCCCCAAAATGTTTATTATTATTAATATTTCTAGTAATATAATATTATTTTAAACACACGGTCGACATTGGCTTGCGCTGCATTGGTGCTGAAAGCTCAGATTTGCTAAAAAAAAACTGTGGACTCCATCACATTCTCAAAAGTAAACGCGCTGGCTGAGATAATCTTTTATTTTTTCCACCCGCACCTTGTAATGCGTTTGCCCTCATCACTATCGGTTTAGTCTTGTGCATCACTGTCCGTGTTCTCTGTCACACCAATATAAAAATACTATTTAAAATGTAGTCCTCTCTCATGTGGCGGGCTTTACTGTATTTAGTAAGCTGCCTGCAGTGGTTACGCTTCTGAAATAAAACGAAATAACAGAAAGTTATTTAATCCTGCCGCTCATGAATGACAGACGTGCGAGGCTGAATCCCTATAAAAAACAAGCATTGCGGCACCGACGCTTTACTTTTAATGTTGAAAGTAAAGCGTGAGTGCCGCGATTATACCAAAAGTAAAGAAATAGATTTTTTTTTCTATTTCTTTACTTTTGGTATAATCACGGTACCCGCGCTTTACTTACAACATTAAAAGTAAAGTGCGGGTGCCGCGATTATACCAAAAGTAAAGAAATAGAAAAAAATATCTATTTCTTTACTTTTGGTATAATCGCGGCACCCGCGCTTTACTTTTAACATTAAAAGTAAAGCGCCGGCCTGGGAGGTCGGCCCGGATCCGGGCCGACCTCCCAGGCCGGTGGTGGCTCGGCTGCTGCACTACAGGGACCGCGATATCATTCTCCAGAAGGCAAGATCCATGGGCCCCTATCAAGTGGAGAATGTCCCGGTATCAATCTATCCGGATTATCCCATGGAGGTCCAGCGCAGGCGCTCCTCCTTTCAGGCGGTGAAAAAGGCGCTACGGGACGAGGGCCTGCAGTACTCCTTACGGTTCCCGGCTCGCCTCAGAGTGGTACTAGACGGAAAGACATCCTTCTTTACGGACCCCGCGGCGGCCTGGAGCTGGTTCGAATCGGCCCGAACGGGAGTGGCGGCGCATGTGGACGAGGAGGGGCCGCCGGGGACCCGAGCGAGGGCCCGCCGCAGCAGGCGCAACAGGCCTCGGACAACAGGGGTCCGATCACCGGGAGCATCCCAGACGGTGCTGGAGCGGCGGGCTGCGTTGCGGGCGGTCTCTGCGATATCGGGGGCCGCGGCCTCCCAGCCCAGTGAAGACTCGGGCTCCAAGAGGGGCTCGGAGGCCTCCCTGTCGGATGGCCCCGGAGAGGATGCGGAGCTGCTACCGGACGTGACCCCAGGGACGGCAGATGAACTGCTGGACGCCTGAAGGAACTGGGACTCCCCAGGGTGCAGTAAGAGGCGCAGAGCGGGAGTTGTATGTATGTGGGGAGGAGGGCCCAGACCTTGCTTTGCGGGGTTGGGAGTGTGATCGGTAACTGATGACACCTTGCGGACCGGGGATTGTTGCTGGGGGGCCCTGGAATGGGGAGCTGGAGAGCGGGAGATTTGAAGGGGCGAGGAACACCGGGGGGGGATTTGCAGAGACTGGGCGCGGATGCACAGCAGGGGACAGTCGACCGGCCCGTCTGGTGCAGAGCCACCACCTCACCCTCACGGACATTGTGAGACGCTGGTGGCTACCAGAGTGTTAGATCTTGTTTGGGGTGGTATTTGGATGGGTAACTGCAGTTTAGCACCTGTTCTGGGGAGGGGAGGGCGTGTGGGGAGTTGGGGAGTTGGGGGGCTTCAGGGGAATGTCAGTGTGCCTCGGAGGGCTGGGAAAGAGTGGTTGGTAAGGCGATGGGATGGGGACCCCACCTGAACTGCGAGTCCTGACCTGGAATGTGAGGGGGCTCACCTCTATGGGGAAGAGATATAAAGTGCATGCCTACCTGGTGCGGAGAGGGATCCAGGTAGTCTTTCTCCAAGAAACCCATTTAGATCGCGAGGAGGGGAAGGCGTTGCAGCGGCGCTGGCGAGGCCAATTATTCTATACTACCTTCTCGAAGTTTGCCCGAGGGGCCCTGATTTGGGTTAGGGCGGGAGTCCCTTTCCAGCCGCTGGCGACACTGGTGGACCCGGAGGGCAGGTTTGTAGCAGTGCAGGGGCGACTAGATGGGAGGGACATGGCCTTCTGTAGTGTGTATGCCCCTAATGTAGACCAGGCTGCCTTCTTCTCCAGACTGTCGGGGCAGCTCGCGGCCTATTTGACGGGGACGGTGGTGTTGGGAGGGGATTTTAATTCAGTGGCTGATGTTGAGCTGGATAGGTCCCACCCGCCCCTTGCACAATCGGTGGTCCGTAGGGTGGCCAATAGTAGGCGCGCTTGGCAGGACACCTGGGGGTTGGTAGACACGTGGCGGACACATCACCCGATGGATAGGGATTACTCCTTCTACTCAGTCCCCCACGAGTTGTATGTCCGTTTGGACAGTATATTGTGTTCCCCGGATGTCCAGACCCTGATGCGACATAGTGAGTATTTGGCTAAAACCATCTCGGACCATAACCCTTGCATGGGGGTGCTACAGTGGTCTAGACAGCGGCAGGCGATACCCACATGGCGCTTAAACCCCTTGTTGCTGGAGGACCCGGTTTTCCGGGCTGAGGTTAGCGGCTGCATAGAGCAGTACTTTAGGACTAACTCGGATACGGCGTCGACCCGGGCGACGGAATGGGATGCGTTCAAGGCGGTGGTTCGGGGAGTTTGTATATCGTCCACCGCTGGCGTGCGGAAGACCTTGCTGAAGGAGGTAGCGGGGGCGGAGGCCCAACTGCGGACGGCTGAGCGCGCGCATCAGGCGGGGGAGGGCGAGCTGCCTGCGGTCGTGGAGGCGCGTGAGGGCGTGGCGGTGTGTGTAGAGAAGCTTCGCTGCTTTGATCATAAGGATTACCTTACCCGGGCGCATGCGGAACGGGATAAGGTGGGGTCTCTTCTGGCATGGTTGGCGTCCGCGACGGCCCGCGGTACCCCTATACTATCTCTGGTCGAAGCAGGGGGGGTCCCGGTCTATTCGCAGACGGGGATCAATAAGCAGTTTGCCAGTTATTATGCAGGGCTGTATGACAGCACCATGCAGGGGGAACCTGAAGGCTTGGCCGAGTTTCTGGAGGCGGCTCGCCTACCCCGGCTGGACTCGGAGAGCGAGAAGGACCTCGGGGGTGCTATATCCCTGGGCGAGATTCGTGCAGCGATTAAGCAAATGGCCAGGCGAAAGACCCCGGGAGTGGACGGATTGCCCATTGAGTTCTATGCGGCTTGCCCGGATCTGCTAGCGCCACAGCTGCAAGTCCTTTACGGCGAGGCTTGGCGACTTGGGCGCTTACCGGCCTCAGCTCGAGAGGCAATTGTGGTGCCCTTGTTGAAGCCGGGAGGGGAGGCTGGCGCACGCACGGCGTACCGCCCGCTCTCCATGTTGACGGTGGACTACAAAATCCTGAGTAAAATCTTGGCGTTGCGCCTGTTGACTCATATGACCGCCTTGATCCACCCGGATCAAGCGGGATTTATCCCTCGGCGTAACACGGCCACGTCGGTGCGACGTTTGTTGCGGGTGATGGAGCTGGACCGGGACATCTATCCGGAAGCCTGCACACTGTCGGTTGATATCGAAAAGGCCTTCGACAGTGTAGAGTGGCCCTATTTATACCGAGTGCTGCGGGCTTTTGGCCTGGGGGACGGCTTTGTGCGCTGGACCACCTTGCTCTATAACGAGGCCACGGCCCGGGTGAAGACGGGGGTCACCATTTCGGCCTCCTACCCGGTGCGGAGGGGGACGAGGCAGGGTTGCTCGCTCTCCCCCTTGTTGTTCGCCCTGGCTATTGAACCACTGGCGGCGCATGCCCGACTGGGGCGTTCTTATGCAGGCGTTCACTTGAGGGGGGCTGCCCACTATATCTCTCTGTATGCTGATGATCTGCTGATGTTTTTGACGGATGCCGAGGGGGCGCTGCGCGGGGCGACTGCCTTGTTGGAGGCCTTTGGACGCCTATCTGGGCTCAAGGTCAACTGGGGCAAGACATGCTTGTTCCCGCTGGGATCGGGCAGCCGGGCCCCCCAGTCACTGGGACTGGTCCGATGGGAGGGGAGCTGCCTGCGATATTTGGGGGTTAATATCTACCACACCCAGCCGGACTTGCTGGAGGGGAATATTGGCAGAGCCATTCGCGGCTTGCGGGGAGCATGAGTTTCTGGAGTACGCTTCCACTGTTGTGCGCCGGGAGGGTGGCGCTGTTGAAGATGGTGGCGTTGCCACGACTCCTCTATTTCTTTCGCACCCTACCTATATGGGTACCTGCGTCGTACTTCCAACGGCTCAGGGTGATGTCCACGGGCTTCATTTGGGGCTCAGGGAGACGGCGGGTGGCTTTGACCACCCTGCGGCGGCCGAGGGCGGAAGGGGGCCTGGCAGTCCCGGACTTCGAGTGGTACTATCTGGCGGCCCAACTCCAGTGGCTTACGCAGGCGGTTGCCAGGGAATACAGGGGCCCGGAGGGCCCACAGGACAGGTTGATCCAGCGGCATGTGCTAGCCTTCATAGTCTTGCAGCAGAGGCTGGACCTTGCCTTGCTTACGTTGGAAGAGCGTACACTCCGGCTGTGTTGGAACCGGTGCCAGAGGAGGGCGGCGATAACTCGCCCCTACGCCCCGGAGATTCCTTTGGGAATGTGTACGGCGTTCCCGCATGGAGGCGACTGGTCTGGGCTGGCTGTTTGGGAGGAGTTGGGCGTGCAGATGGTGGGCGACTTATTCCGGGAGGGGGTGCTGCTGCCTTTCCAGGAGTTGCAGGACTCCTATGGGCTCCCACGTGGGGACTTTTTACTTCACGCGGCCCTAGTAGCGAGCCTTCAGCGGCACTGGAATGCGGGGCTCTCGGAGCCACCGGTCGCTGCAGGTTGCCAATATGTAGTGATGGCGGCGGGGACGTCCAAGGCCATTACTTGTCTCTACCGCAGACTGTCGTCGGAAGGCCTACCGCCCCTTGCCGCCTTGAGGGGCAAGTGGGAATTGGACCTTGAGAAACCGATCCCCGAGACTACCTGGACCACGCTGGTGCGGAGGGCCTGGAAGGGAACGCACAATGCCCGGTTCCAGTTGGTTCAATTTTTCACGTTGCACAGGGCATATTTGACGCCGGTTAAAATATTGCAATATTTTGGGGGTGCGCACTCGCAATGCCCGCGGTGCGGAAGAGAGGGTGCTGATTTTCGTCACATGTTTTGGTCCTGCGTTCAGTTGGGTGATTATTGGGCAGAGGTTATGGATTGCCTAAATCAGGTGACGGACCGTGTTAATGACCCGGACCTGGGGGCCTGTTTACTGCTTTGGTTCCCACACACCCGCCGGACGAAGGTCACTAGCAAGTTTTACGACTTAGGATTGATAATGGCCAAGAGGGAACTGACTATGCACTGGAAGTCCAGGACGGGGCCTAGCTTCTTGCGGTGGAGGGCAGCCTTTGCGCGTTGGGCGGGGGCTGAGGGTGCGCTCCGGTTGCAATTAGCTCTTCGGAGGGATGACGAAAAGGCGCTGGCGACGGCCCGTGCGTGGGAGGCATTGGTGGTGGAACTTCAGGGGCTGATGGCTAACAACGGGACAGAGGGGGACACATCTGGCGGGCTGGAGGAGGTGGTGAATGGGGAGTAGAAGGGGAGTAGTAGCGAGCGCTGGAAACAAGGGTGTGGCTAAGCGCGAGGGACAGCCATGGTTCTCTAGTGGAGGGCGGGCACCCATGTCTGATTTATGGCAGGGAGGGGGCACATCAGGAGCGATGCGAAAGACAGGAGGCACACTGACATGGGGTGGGGAGGGAGGGGGGAGGGCCCGTTTGGGCTGGAAGCTTATTCTCCCGGTTATTGGCTGATAATTCTGTATGTGCAATAAGTTCTTTGACCGGGGAGGAAGCGGGTTTGTACGGAGTTGTTGCTATGAAAACAATAAAAAATGTTTCAACAAAAAAAAAAAAGTGCAGTGAGCAGATGGATGGCCAACAATTATCTGAAGCTCAACTCCTCAAAAACTGAGGTTATTCAATAACAATCCGGCCATCTGGCCTTCTAGCTAGTGGCCTTCTGATTTGGGTTCGGCTCCTACACCAACATTCAAAGTAAAAAAACCTGGGATTCATGCTGGATAGGGAACTAAAATGTAAAGAACAAGTCAACCTGATCACTTCTTCCTTTTATTGGCTTAGAATCATAAGAATAAAAAAAAAAAAACTTTTCTTCCGGCTGATCTCTTTAAAATGGTTTTCGCTTCATTTTAATTGTGACTGGACTATTGTACAGTCTTCACAACAGCCTTCCTTAAGGGTCACTGAAGAAATTGCAGACCACGCAAAATGCGGCCGCACGTTTTCTTCTAGGAATTCCCAAATTTCAGTCAGTTAGGGCTTTCATCAGACAATTCTACTGGCTCCTGGGCTGCCACCGCATCACCTTCAAGACTCTTTGCTTAGCATATAAAACACTCCACGGTAAAGCTCCAGCCTACCTCAAGAACAATTTTAATGCGGTACACTATGGAAGAATGCTGCGCTCATGCTCAGCCAGTCTGCTGAGGGTTGCTTCCTTCAGACATGCCACCTCGAGAGGATGATGTTTTTTCAGAATTACGGCTCTTTATTGGAACTGTTTGCCACTCGAACTGAAACAACGCCGTAACTCCCGGTCTTTAGGTAAAGCTACAAAAACTGGTTATTTAATCAATGATTACTGCTGACATTTCACAGCTTGCGTCTGCTCCCTTTGCCCCTTATAGCGTCAAAACTCCTCGGGGCATTTGTGCACTTTATAAGTTGCATCACTCATTCATTCAATTTATGATATGTCACCATTACTGGGCTGGAAGCTGGTGTGTTATATCTACTTGCAAGTCTGGTGTTAGAATATGGGTGTTCTTTGGTGACGACAATGTCTCTTGCTTTAGCTTCAGCTTGTCCTTCTTCCCCTATGCTGCAATCAAGGTGGAGTACATGGTTGAATTTAAGCCAAAGCGCAACCTTTGTTCTTTTTTAATTTTTTTTGCTGAGCTTTTTCTTCTTTGCCATATCCTGCATGTGGACATTTTTTATTTTTACTATTGATCTCATCATCCTCCGCTACAGATGGCTGGACTGTTATATCATTACTTTTATGGAAAATAGAGAAGACACTCTTTACCTTACTCGCTTTTGAAACATTAGGGCAAGGGGATGACGATGGAAATAGCGCCGAAACCTCAATCTTAAAAAACTTCTGCAGCGAAAAAAGCTGGCCTTTTCCAAATAGATCCACATTTTCCTTCCCCTTTCTTCCCTACTGAAAGGTGCGCTAGCCAGAGTAACAGAGTCCTTGCATCTGGTATTTAAGGCAACATTTACTTGAGATTGATTGGAATTGAACTACAGTAGTGATGTTGAGTCGAGCATTTCCCTTTGGGAAGAACAGACATTCTAGAGTTAGCAGGAGAAGGTGGGGAGGTTTTTCCATTCTGAAGTCTTTAGGGCCAAATGACAGATTTAGTCAATGATGAAAGGGAATCCAAAATGTGATCAGAGTTGGACACCGATTTTTCCATCAAGGCCAATATAGAGGACAGGACCCTTTCCAAGCAATCCAGAGAGCAGGGCCCTATTCCCTGGTTGGCTACTTGGTAGGTGTATCCCTTATGTTTTACCCTAGGTTTGATAAAGATGGAAACGGTAAGTACTTCAGTTGGCTGAGGGCCTTTCATGGCCAAGTCCATGTTGATATCTGGTAGAGTAAAATCTACCAATAGAGGGCCTTCCTCCCTGGTTTCAATACTTGCTTCACTGGATAGCCAAATCTCACTATCTCCAGGTACATTAGGAACTTGGTTTGACGCACCGAGCATTTCTATTTCCACCTCTACCTTATCAGGCAGCACTTCAGAATTTTTCTTCATAGCAGCCATTTCATTTGATCCTGCCTCGCTATTAGAGAAGAAGGTGGACATAGCATTAAAACCTTTTAAGGTATTTATCTGGATTGACTTATTCCTTAATGGATTTGCTTTGGGTTTTTTGCAAGCTCTTATATAAATCAGTTTCCCAGAACGTAGCTTCTTAGCAGTCATGTCTCAACCCTCAGCTGCACTAGCTTTAATTCAGGCCAGATGCCGTTTCTTTCTGTTTAGAATTTTAAAAGGCCCAATTCAACCAGCTATAAGTGCTACCTGAAGCTGGAGCTTAGTGGAGAACGATATATTATCTGAAATAAATCACTTGAACACGGAGTCAAAGTCTTATTAGGGTGATCTGTATTTCAGTAAGATCGCCCCCAAGACCAAAGACCAAAAGGGAGAGTATAGAAACGGACCCACAGATCGAGCAAGCCGCACTGACCTAAAGCCAGCTGCTTCTGCACCAGCAGGATGGGCGAAGGCTCTAAGCCTTGTTTTGCCATCTGAATATAGGTCTAAACTTGTGGAGAGGACACTTTTACCCGGGCTCAACTTGTGTTATGTTATCAGGAACTCCTCAGATGTGAGCTGAACACATCCACAGATTGTCTTTAAAATTCCACTTTTCAGGACCTATACCTGTGGACTTGTAGAGGCAAATATTGTGCAGAGAATCCAGCTGTGGGAATGAAAGGAGGAATTTTTGTCTTTTGCCCTTGGTACCGCTTGTACCCCCAATGCCGTTCACGGTGGTTGACAACACAGTGCAGTGCCTTTAATAGGCTGGATCTGAACTTACAGAGCCGGCCGCAAGCCTCGCCTTGTTTTCAACGTATTCATAATTCTTCTCACTGAGCTATACAGCCACACACATTCCCGCTTAGATGAGTGACAGTATGTTACAGTATATGATGTCTTTTGTCAGTTGTAGGTTGAAGTAAGAGCATTACCAGCTCACATGTGCGAGAGGTTGGAGCCCTGTTTTCTTTTTAGTTGAAAGAGAATCGGAACCTGCACAGGGTTCTAGATCCAATTTGTTTTTGTTTTAATATTAACCACAGCGTGTTGAGGGGGGAGGTAAATGAGGTCATAAAGAGGGAAGAAGGGGCGGGAGGGCCTAGAGCAGGAGATCACCAGGTCAACCGCAAGCCACGCCCAGACCTAGCTTGCCCACTTCCATGAGTGGCCCAGCCTCACACTCAGCAGGTGGTAGCTACTACCACCACGCTCTGGCCTTACCTCGCGCTTCCCACTCAGCGCAAATTGCCAAGCCGGAAACTTCTAGTCTATTTGTTCTGCAAGGACTGGCCCAGTCTTGAGCCTCCGGCCACAGGTAGCAGCTCACTGTCTGTATACATCCCCACACTACCTCACAGCAGTGGCAGAGGCATAGCGGTGGAGAAACTCCGGTATCAGCAGCTCTGCTGGTTGTGGCGTCTGACTTCACGAAGTGTAGAGTATCGTATCATCTCCAATCCTGTCCTTTTTGTCCGTTCTCTGTTTCTGGGGGGAAAACGTCCTATTCCCTCCTACAACATTCTTCAGTGTGGTTTATTTGAGGAAAGCCGCAGTCCTAACAGCAAATTTAAGAGCGCAGTTCTGCTCACCCACTGGAAGAGGTTAGGCTTTCACTGCAAGTTTCTGCAAAATGCACAAGGTTAGCCTGATGAGAAGCGTCTCCTTGCTATTCAAAAAGTGTCCTCATGCTTCGATCTAAATAGTTCACACTGGCACAAAGAACGCTTATAAAAGGGTAAAATCGTCTTCTCTAGATGCGAAATTTGCACATTATTGGGTACCCTAACACCAGAACCCGTGAAGCAGATTAGGGTATTCAACGCAAGAGCCTAATGAATTGCCACAGACTTGTTCAGAGATAGTTCGGCATGAAACATGTTGACCTCATTTTAGAACCATGAGCTCATCACCACGCTCGACAGGCTCACACATATGTTTTAATCCTGGCACGAACAATCTCTGAAAATAAATCTCCAGAGAAAGGGTTGTCCGTAGCTAACTTTAACTCTCATTCTGTCTCATTCTACTATATTTGCTTCATGATTTCATTAAAGGGCCTCGTCTTATGACGTGGACAACACCAGGAATACAGATCATAAAAAGATCCCCAGTAAAGAGCAGTTTCTTGAGGCCTGCTAAGCACTGCGGCGCCCACCCAGTGAGGAGCACAGCCTGATGAGAAAGCATGCTACCTCCGTGGTTGAGAGGTTGTGCATCCTAGAAGAGATGCCCCAATGACTAAAATGTTTACTACAGTGTTGTATTGGGATCTGCACACTCATTTAAATTTACTGTTTAGTACATCCCTAGGTTCCTAATCCTTAAAATAAAACCTGCCAGTGTGCCAGGCCCCTATATCCCGTCATAGATTCTGCTGACTGTTACCTACAAGTCGTGTCATTAGCTACTTTCAACAATTCAACACAATAAAAAAGTGCCTATCAAGAAAAAGCATGATTTCCAACACAGATTAACAATGAACAAGGATGCTTCAGGAGGGTAAACCATCAGTTAATCTTAATGAAACCAGTATGTCCACGCAAGGTGCAACTAGTGGAGTATCCCTCTTACTGCATTTGTAAAGAAGCAGTGAGTGAGTGAGTATTTCAGCATCACATGATGTGTTTATCAATTGAACCCCGTCTGTTGAACAAGTTACTTACTTTAGCTAATGCTCTTTCTGGCCGATGCTCTAATTAACTGAAGATTCCACACCTTTGAATATTCCCTAGGCACCAGACTGGATCCATAAACATTTTACTACAGTGTGCTCCTGCATGGTATCTCAGCACTGCTTCCATACCCAAGTGAGAGTGGAGCAGAATATAAGCGCCACCCAAGCTCACAGGCGTCAGTTTCTTGTCCTTTTCTGTTTCTGAGCCTACTGATTCAAAGAGTGAACAATCGGTGCAAATGTGCTGAACAATAACTTGGGACCTTTTTAGATGTTAAAGAGGCCATTCCACAGAAAAGGGAAGTTGGAGAGCAGTGAAGAATCTGTGGTTATATAGAGAATATAGAGGCCGCACCTGAGCATTACTGAAGGCAAGTAAATTGTCATTCTGATAGTTATTCTAACTGCAGATTCCTCACCTTAAGAAAAAAAAAACAGGTGGGTGATCTGTGTAGTGAACCCAGACCTAAAAACCTTGCAGGCACAGGGGATGAATGTCTTTCCCGCTGAACTTTACTATCAAGGTAGCAGTGCTTTATGAACATATACATGAACACCCACATCGCAGCCTGGCAGATGTCAAAGGCAGGCCCTCTTTGAGCGACCGAAGCAGTAGCAATCTTTAGCCCTGGAGCAATGGGGTGTTCATTCTCCTGCTTCTAGGCCAGTGGATATCAGATCTTAATGCAGAAGACTACCCACCCCAACAGGCTTGTCTTTTGTACAGACTTCCCTTGCTTTGCTCCAGAGAAGCTCATAAAATGACTCTTGCTCACTCGATGAACAATGGTATGATCAATCTAAAAGCATAAGCCCTTTTGGAGTCCAGTCAATGAAGCCTCTAACCTCTTCAAAGTGTGACTGGAAGCAAAGAGCACAGGCAGAGTGATGGATTGCTCAACATGTAAGGATGTCAAGCCTTCCCAAGATGTCAGCACCAATTAGTCTGGCAAAGGTGGCATAGGACAGCTGCACTGAAACTGCCCTAAGTTCACTCATGTGACGAGTGGACATAATCACAATGAGGAAAATAGGATTTAAAGTCAAGAGACGTAGAAAGCAGTTATGCACATGCTTAAAAGGCATTATGAACCCCAAAGTACCCCAATATAGGCATAGGTAGTTGCACGACCCTTTACCTACATCTGTCCTACCATTGTTCTACATAACGGGTCTGGCACTAACCTTTTACCTAGTTAGGTGCTACATAAATGTTGTGTGGTTTTCCCCGAAAACTAGCCACATTTATTATGCAGGAGGATTCTCAGTATCACAGCAGGACTACCATCTTCTGCATAATAATTCTGTATAAGGGTCACCACTATCGTCATCCTTGCCCAACATGCCCATAGTGCACTTCTAGAAACCTGAAGGTACCTTTCAGATATAAAAGCACTACATTTTCACTGGGCAAACCAGGGGAGAAGGACTTCCATGCTGAAAGGCCGACACGAGACGCTGAGGTCCCTGTACACAGACACTCCAGCACACAGTGATCTGACATTCGTCGTGGGGGGTCCATCTAAAGAACAAGACTGGGCACTTCAATTCTCAGCCACATCAGTTAATGGGGTTGGATCTATCCTAAGGGGATTCTTGGCTATACATATACAAACATGCTAGGTACACTTGGGTACATCTAGTTAGGGTTTGCATAGTAGGAGTACGGATCATTACTGTCACTTATCTATATATCTACGCATGCCCACTCCCCTTTCATAATGATGTTGGGTCTCATGGGATGGGATCCCCTGGACCCTAATTAGCTCAGGGACGGGAGCCCTTTGCATATAATTTGTAATTGTCCCAAGAAAGCCAGAGGTTAAAGGGGCGTTATAGTTAGGTGAAAATGTCAGTTAAGAAATACCGTTTTAAACTACCAAAATCACTGAAATTCACCATTTCTAGTTCTCAATTAACTATATCTTGTGCCCTAAGGTAACTGTAAAGCACACCCGTGCCATGCACTGCTAACTAACTCACATTTTAATCCCTCGTGACATCATCTATGACTTAATTGATAACATGTTTGCAACATCTGGAATGACATCATTGATGACAGGTCTGTGCATGGTGAGGGTGCAAGTTATAATTACCTTTGGGCATGAGTTACAGTTACTTGAGTAAACTATAACCAGCGAACTTCAGTAGTTTTATTAGTTTAAAATGGCATGTTTTATCTGACATTTTCACCTACCTATAGGCTAAAACATCCCTTTAATCTTTTTTTTCCGCAGTGTTCCAGTGAGAATATATATATATATATATATATATATATATATATATATATATATATATATATATATATATTGATTCCAATGGTGCCCTTCAGCTTTGAGAACGCACTCGGCAACTGCCTCCCGTGGGGTTTAAACATCAGCTTGTGTCAGCATTCCTGGAATTAAATCATCGCCCGACGCGTTTCAGGGTACTTCACCCCTTAATCATGGGCTGCTTAAACAAAGTTAGTACACGAATGTTCTCCTTTTAAAGACGTTGTTTAATTGGCTCATTATCCTCAGTGGGTTGTGCTTAGTGCTTAGAGCATGTTGGGACTCGTAGTCCTAAGGAGAAAAATAGTACCTTTCCCACAGTGGGTTCGTGCACTCTTTGTATAGTAAAAGTCCATTATTTTCCTCTTGTAGGCTCCCAAACACTGGCACAAGTTCTTTTCATCTGGCAGAATGCGCTGAAAGTGGTTTGAACACAGTTTTCAATCCTCAGCCTCTTAATATTGAAAGATGGTGCTGTTCTCCACGACGCAGGCCGCCGTGACATTAATTGATTCCAATGGTGCCCTTCAGCTTTGAGAACGCACTCGGCAACTGCCTCCCGTGGGGTTTAAACATCAGCTTGTGTCAGCATTCCTGGAATTAAATCATCGCCCGACGCGTTTCAGGGTACTTCACCCCTTAATCATGGGCTGCTTAAACAAAGTTAGTACACGAATGTTCTCCTTTTAAAGACGTTGTTTAATTGGCTCATTATCCTCAGTGGGTTGTGCTTAGTGCTTAGAGCATGTTGGGACTCGTAGTCCTAAGGAGAAAAATAGTACCTTTCCCACAGTGGGTTCGTGCACTCTTTGTATACTAAAAGTCCATTATTTTCCTCTTGTAGGCTCCCAAACACTGGCACAAGTTCTTTTCATCTGGCAGAATGCGCTGAAAGTGGTTTGAACACAGTTTTCAATCCTCAGCCTCTTAATATTGAAAGATGGTGCTGTTCTCCACGACGCAGGCCGCCGTGACATTAATTGATTCCAATGGTGCCCTTCAGCTTTGAGAACGCACTCGGCAACTGCCTCCCGTGGGGTTTAAACATCAGCTTGTGTCAGCATTCCTGGAATTAAATCATCGCCCGACGCGTTTCAGGGTACTTCACCCCTTAATCATGGGCTGCTTAAACAAAGTTAGTACACGAATGTTCTCCTTTTAAAGACGTTGTTTAATTGGCTCATTATCCTCAGTGGGTTGTGCTTAGTGCTTAGAGCATGTTGGGACTCGTAGTCCTAAGGAGAAAAATAGTACCTTTCCCACAGTGGGTTCGTGCACTCTTTGTATAGTAAAAGTCCATTATTTTCCTCTTGTAGGCTCCCAAACACTGGCACAAGTTCTTTTCATCTGGCAGAATGCGCTGAAAGTGGTTTGAACACAGTTTTCAATCCTCAGCCTCTTAATATTGAAAGATGGTGCTGTTCTCCACGACGCAGGCCGCCGTGACATTAATTGATTCCAATGGTGCCCTTCAGCTTTGAGAACGCACTCGGCAACTGCCTCCCGTGGGGTTTAAACATCAGCTTGTGTCAGCATTCCTGGAATTAAATCATCGCCCGACGCGTTTCAGGGTACTTCACCCCTTAATCATGGGCTGCTTAAACAAAGTTAGTACACGAATGTTCTCCTTTTAAAGACGTTGTTTAATTGGCTCATTATCCTCAGTGGGTTGTGCTTAGTGCTTAGAGCATGTTGGGACTCGTAGTCCTAAGGAGAAAAATAGTACCTTTCCCACAGTGGGTTCGTGCACTCTTTGTATAGTAAAAGTCCATTATTTTCCTCTTGTAGGCTCCCAAACACTGGCACAAGTTCTTTTCATCTGGCAGAATGCGCTGAAAGTGGTTTGAACACAGTTTTCAATCCTCAGCCTCTTAATATTGAAAGATGGTGCTGTTCTCCACGACGCAGGCCGCCGTGACATTAATTGATTCCAATGGTGCCCTTCAGCTTTGAGAACGCACTCGGCAACTGCCTCCCGTGGGGTTTAAACATCAGCTTGTGTCAGCATTCCTGGAATTAAATCATCGCCCGACGCGTTTCAGGGTACTTCACCCCTTAATCATGGGCTGCTTAAACAAAGTTAGTACACGAATGTTCTCCTTTTAAAGACGTTGTTTAATTGGCTCATTATCCTCAGTGGGTTGTGCTTAGTGCTTAGAGCATGTTGGGACTCGTAGTCCTAAGGAGAAAAATAGTACCTTTCCCACAGTGGGTTCGTGCACTCTTTGTATAGTAAAAGTCCATTATTTTCCTCTTGTAGGCTCCCAAACACTGGCACAAGTTCTTTTCATCTGGCAGAATGCGCTGAAAGTGGTTTGAACACAGTTTTCAATCCTCAGCCTCTTAATATTGAAAGATGGTGCTGTTCTCCACGACGCAGGCCGCCGTGACATTAATTGATTCCAATGGTGCCCTTCAGCTTTGAGAACGCACTCGGCAACTGCCTCCCGTGGGGTTTAAACATCAGCTTGTGTCAGCATTCCTGGAATTAAATCATCGCCCGACGCGTTTCAGGGTACTTCACCCCTTAATCATGGGCTGCTTAAACAAAGTTAGTACACGAATGTTCTCCTTTTAAAGACGTTGTTTAATTGGCTCATTATCCTCAGTGGGTTGTGCTTAGTGCTTAGAGCATGTTGGGACTCGTAGTCCTAAGGAGAAAAATAGTACCTTTCCCACAGTGGGTTCGTGCACTCTTTGTATAGTAAAAGTCCATTATTTTCCTCTTGTAGGCTCCCAAACACTGGCACAAGTTCTTTTCATCTGGCAGAATGCGCTGAAAGTGGTTTGAACACAGTTTTCAATCCTCAGCCTCTTAATATTGAAAGATGGTGCTGTTCTCCACGACGCAGGCCGCCGTGACATTAATTGATTCCAATGGTGCCCTTCAGCTTTGAGAACGCACTCGGCAACTGCCTCCCGTGGGGTTTAAACATCAGCTTGTGTCAGCATTCCTGGAATTAAATCATCGCCCGACGCGTTTCAGGGTACTTCACCCCTTAATCATGGGCTGCTTAAACAAAGTTAGTACACGAATGTTCTCCTTTTAAAGACGTTGTTTAATTGGCTCATTATCCTCAGTGGGTTGTGCTTAGTGCTTAGAGCATGTTGGGACTCGTAGTCCTAAGGAGAAAAATAGTACCTTTCCCACAGTGGGTTCGTGCACTCTTTGTATAGTAAAAGTCCATTATTTTCCTCTTGTAGGCTCCCAAACACTGGCACAAGTTCTTTTCATCTGGCAGAATGCGCTGAAAGTGGTTTGAACACAGTTTTCAATCCTCAGCCTCTTAATATTGAAAGATGGTGCTGTTCTCCACGACGCAGGCCGCCGTGACATTAATTGATTCCAATGGTGCCCTTCAGCTTTGAGAACGCACTCGGCAACTGCCTCCCGTGGGGTTTAAACATCAGCTTGAGCCAATTAAACAACGTCTTTAAAAGGAGAACATTCGTGTACTAACTTTGTTTAAGCAGCCCATGATTAAGGGGTGAAGTACCCTGAAACGCGTCGGGCGATGATTTAATTCCAGGAATGCTGACACAAGCTGATGTTTAAACCCCACGGGAGGCAGTTGCCGAGTGCGTTCTCAAAGCTGAAGGGCACCATTGGAATCAATTAATGTCACGGCGGCCTGCGTCGTGGAGAACAGCACCATCTTTCAATATTAAGAGGCTGAGGATTGAAAACTGTGTTCAAACCACTTTCAGCGCATTCTGCCAGATGAAAAGAACTTGTGCCAGTGTTTGGGAGCCTACAAGAGGAAAATAATGGACTTTTACTATACAAAGAGTGCACGAACCCACTGTGGGAAAGGTACTATTTTTCTCCTTAGGACTACGAGTCCCAACATGCTCTAAGCACTAAGCACAACCCACTGAGGATAATGAGCCAATTAAACAACGTCTTTAAAAGGAGAACATTCGTGTACTAACTTTGTTTAAGCAGCCCATGATTAAGGGGTGAAGTACCCTGAAACGCGTCGGGCGATGATTTAATTCCAGGAATGCTGACACAAGCTGATGTTTAAACCCCACGGGAGGCAGTTGCCGAGTGCGTTCTCAAAGCTGAAGGGCACCATTGGAATCAATTAATGTCACGGCGGCCTGCGTCGTGGAGAACAGCACCATCTTTCAATATTAAGAGGCTGAGGATTGAAAACTGTGTTCAAACCACTTTCAGCGCATTCTGCCAGATGAAAAGAACTTGTGCCAGTGTTTGGGAGCCTACAAGAGGAAAATAATGGACTTTTACTATACAAAGAGTGCACGAACCCACTGTGGGAAAGGTACTATTTTTCTCCTTAGGACTACGAGTCCCAACATGCTCTAAGCACTAAGCACAACCCACTGAGGATAATGAGCCAATTAAACAACGTCTTTAAAAGGAGAACATTCGTGTACTAACTTTGTTTAAGCAGCCCATGATTAAGGGGTGAAGTACCCTGAAACGCGTCGGGCGATGATTTAATTCCAGGAATGCTGACACAAGCTGATGTTTAAACCCCACGGGAGGCAGTTGCCGAGTGCGTTCTCAAAGCTGAAGGGCACCATTGGAATCATATATATATATATATATATATATATATTCACAGAAAAAAAACATAGGTTTCAGGCACGTTATAGTTAGGAATTAGCATTTAAAAAACCTCAGAAATTCACTGAAAAAACCATAGGTTTCAGGGGTGTTATAGTTAGCTGGACTTTTCACTTGTACAAAACCATTGAAATTCCCCCGTTATAGTTAGTTCAGCTAACTATAACTCGCGCGCCCGCAATGCACTGCTGATGAGGTCACATATTACATCACTCATGACATGGTCAGTGACATCACTCATGACATCACTGATGACATCTCAAATGACATCACTGATGACATCATCCAGTGAATGTGTGTTTTTCTGAAAATTAAATATGTTTTATATATGTATATCTCAAGGTCGATGGAAGAATAAATGGGTATATAAGTGTCTAAATGGATGATTTGTTTTTGAAAAATGTATTGTGTGACTGACTGATTAAGTGTATCATAGTGAATACATGGCTTAGTGAGTAATGTTTAAATATGTAAATATCTGTATCAGTCTCTCACTTTGTGTATAAGTGGCTGCATGGGTTGGTGAGTAGCTACATGGGTGTCTATATAGGTTATTAGTTGGTTTTTTGAGTATCAGTCTGAGTGTCTGCATGGTTCGGTGGGGGGTATTTCGTAGTGCATAGGTGCATGAATGAGTGACTCACTGTTTGTATGTGTTAAAGACAGCATGTGTGCAGGACTGTATGGGTGGATGAGTGTGTGTAAGGGTGTGTTAGTGAGTGAATGACTGTCTCAATAGTGTCTTTATGAGTAACTACATATGTTTTAAACTAGTATATGTGACTATTGGTGTATATAAGTGAGTATATGTGAGAGTGAGAGATTGAAAGAGTTCCTGTATGAATAAATATGTGTTTCTATAAGTGATTGTTTAAAAGACTAAGTATGTGTAAGTTTCCGTAGAAGTAAGTGTGGTGGTGTGTGTATAACTGTATATGCAAGTAAATGTATGTTTGATTCTTTATTAGCATGAGTGACTATGTGTGTGAGTAACTCTATGGATGAGTGGCATTGTGTAACAGGATGTATAGGTGTATGAGTACATATGATGAGTGAGTACATGTATGAGTGACTGTATAGGACTGTTGGTGAATGAGTGGATGTGTATGTGGATCTTAGAATTACTGAAGAGGTTGTTTTAACTGGTATTGGTATGTCCATTGTTTTGAAAGTTTTAGTCTCTATTTTTGAATGTGTGTATCAAAGGTTATATTAGGGTGAGAGGAGGTCTGCCACTCTATCACAAGGATGATGTCATCAGTGATGTCATCAGTGATGTCATTTGAGATGTCATCAGTGATGTCATGAGTGATGTCACTGACCAGGTCATGAGTGATGTAATATGTGACGTCATCAGCAGTGCATTGCGGGCGCGCGAGTTATAGTTAGCTGAACTAACTATAACGGGGGAATTTCAATAGTTTTGTACAAGTGAAAAGTCCAGCTAACTATAACACCCCTGAAACCTATGGTTTTTTCAGTAAATTTCTGAGGTTTTTTAAATGCTAATTCCTAACTATAACGTGCCTGAAACCTATGGTTTTTTTCTGTGAATTTCAAAGGTTTTCTTAAATGCTAATTTCTAACTATGCCTACAGAGATAGGACATGTGAAGAAAGAAGAAAAAATGCACAGAAAGAAAAAAAAGAAGTGCAGAAAGAAGCAACAGAAGTCCTCAAAGACGAAGAAAAGTGCAGGAAGAAGGATAACGTGCAGAAAGAACAAAAAGAAGAGCAGAAAGAAGCCTTGTTGCAAAATCATCCTGTACCCTCAACTTTTTCAGACGGATACTGGTGGTAACTGAGTCTGACTAACCAGTCCTAGAGCCAGTGCTATGTTAAAAGACACTTAGAATACAGTGAAAACACCTACATACACTAGGGAACATTATGCGTTGGGGTCCCCCTGTGATTAGCATGACCTCCTCTGTAAGCCCCTAGTATATAATAGGGCAGGGGGATTAAAACTAACTCTTAAAACAGGCCACAGGGCGTTTTTGCACACGTTAACTCAGGCCCCGTCCCCTCCCTTCACCACTGTGTAAACACGCCCTGTGTCCGTTTTTAGTTGGGAGATTAAGTTCATTTGAATCCTGAGGGTCCCTAGGGTCCAGCTAGCCCACTAGGTACCTCCAGTAAGTGCCATAGGGCTGCGTTGCAGAGAGGTGTAAAAAGTAGCACGGCCTGGACCACCTCTCTGCAATGCAGCTCAGTGGCGCTTACTGGAAGCACTTGGTGGGCTAGTTAGCCCCCAGGGGCCCTCAGTATTGAAGGGAAATTATATCCCCAATTTAAAACGTGCCATAGTGCGTGTTTGCACACGTCACCTCAGGCCCCGTCCCCTCCCTTCACCACTGTGTAAACGCGCCCTGTGGCTGTTCTAAGTTGAGAGATTAAGTCCCCTTGAATCCCAAGGGTCCCTAGGGTCAAACTAGACCACTAGGTACCTCCAGTAAGCACCACAGAGCTGCGTTGCAGAGAGGTGTAAAAAGGGGCTTGGCCTCAGAACACCTGTCTGCAGCGCAGCTCCCTGGCGCATACTGGAGATGCCGGTTGGGCTAGTTGGCCCTCACGGACCCTCAGTATTGTAGAGGAATTAATTCCCCAACTTACAACTCGCCAGGGGGCGCGTTTGCAGAGTGCTGCAAGGAGGGGGCGTGGCCTCCGGCGCGATGCCAGTCTTTTATTTATTTTAATTTTTTAAGAAGGGGGGCTGTGTGGTTCCCCTTCTTATTCTAATTTATTGTCCCTGATGACCCCATCCCCCAGGGCCTGTCTCCTAATTATATTTTTTTGACCCCAATCCCCAGGGCCGGCCACTGTTTTTTATTATTTAAAAAAAATATATATTTATAGACACACCTAGGACATGCTGTACAAACCGTACTTACCTATCACCATGACGATTTGCGTGATATTCATTAAAAGGCGACTATGCATACAATGAATCCACGTGGAATGTATTTACACCACTAGTGAAGCTCTGACATGTCTGATGCCCTACCGTGCCTAATCCCGGTAGACACCCTTGTCGTTTATTTATACAAACATGGGTAGCTATTGACGGGCACATTTAATACACATGCACACCAAGCCATTCAAAGGGGATTCGACAAAAATTCGACCAAAACTATGCAAGAAACCCCCCTCACGGTTAATAAAACACATATCCACTGCCGGATGTGTAATACTTTTTATTTTACTCTCCGGAAAGGGGACGAACATCACTTGAGAGTCACAGCACGCTCCTGGCAGAGCCCAATGCTGTGTTACACCCACCATTGCCTGCTGAGTGCCACACACCTCTGTGTTGTATTGCACCAGCTAGTGCATATGCTATGACACTCTCTAGCCCATGTGCACTGTAACACCACCCCGTGAATATGTCATGCCACACTTGTCTTCGCACGGGTTATATTGCCCCATCTAACGTGCCTTCCTCGATGCCTATGTTATAACGCACAGTGCTATGCCATACATATTACAATCTGGGATCCATATCTTTGTCACAGTGCATATGCAACGTTACACTCCCCAGCACATATTTTATATTACAACTTTAGAGACTAGTTAGGTTACACAACACTGCCCTGTGCATATTACACTCCAAGGCGCATATCGCATAGCACGCGCTAGTGCCTGTGCTATCTCGCGCTCTCCAATGAATCTGTCATTGCGCACAATGTATTGCATATTATATTTCACGCCCGGTTCATCTTATAACACACTTTTTGGTGCATTGTTTATACCATACACTATATCTAGTTTTCATTTTCAATCGTGCTCTCAGGACTATGTTCTATATAACACTGTGTTCACCTACCCTTTTCACGGGCATTACATTTTGCGATAGGGGGTGGAGGGTCAGGGGGTGTTTCTGCCAAGTGAGCCCGGAGTCACAGTCACAAACGTCCTCTTCTTCCTGAATAAAAGTGAGATTATGCTGCATACTTGTTCATATTTTAAGTAGTTCGCACAGACACACGTTTTAAAAACAATAAAGTTCCTAATACCCGCCTTCTCTGAACAGTTAGCTTGCTGCCCCATCCCCCTCCTCCCTATCCTCTGTTGTGTGAATCCATGGACTAGCCTCCTCCCTCCTGCCATGCATGGTCTGATGTGCTGCCACTGCCCTCAATTTAGTATGATGTACCAGTCCACTCCTCCTGCCCTCCATTGCCCAATTCAATGCCCCATCATTGACCTCCTGCTTAAACTCTGTGCTTAGTTTGCTGCCCCTATTCTCCTTCCCCCTGCCCTCCGCTGTCTTTGTGCATGTCCCTGCTCCATCCTTTTTGCCCACCATGTTCCATGGACCTGCCACTTCTTTCTACTCTGAGTGCTCTGTTGAGCTGCCACTCCCCTCCCACCTGCCTAGCATTGTCAGATGACTGTAACCGGTCCCTGCCACCTCCACCCTGCCTGTCCACATGCCATGCCCCTATCCTCTTCCTCCTGTCCTACATGGTCCATTGTACTGCCACACCCTTCTGCCCTCCCTGGTCTGTTGTGCTGCAACTGCTCCTCCTGCCTGCCCCGTGCATTCTGTTGTGAGGCCCCTTCCCCTAAACTTTCTTGTCTGTGCACAGGTCCTGACCCTCCCTTCTATCCTCCATCGTCCTTTGTGCATGCCCCTGCACCCTCCTTCTTGCCCATCATAGCCATTGTGCTGCCACTAACCCTCCCACTTGCCATGCATGGTCTTCTGTGCTGCCATGGCCCCTCCCACCTTCCCTCCGTGGTCAGTTAGCTGCCCCTGACCCCCTCCCACCTTCCTTCCATGGTCTGTGTGTATGCCATCACAGTCTCACTGTTGCTCTTCATGGTGTGTCTTGCTTCTAGTACCCATCCTGCCTGACCTCCATGGCTATCTTGCTGCTCCTGCCCTGCCCCCTTGCCCCCTGCCCTCTGTTTACATGTGCAGACCCCTACTCCCTCCCTCCTGCCTGGTCTGTTCAATTGTAATGTCCCTGATCCGTCCCTCCTGCCCTTTATGGTCTGTTATGCTGCAGCTTTCTCTCCTGTCTGTCCATTATGGTCAGCTAGCTACCATTGCCTCTTGCCCCTCTGTTCTCTGTTGTCCATGTGCATGGTCCTGTCCCCTCCCTCTTGCTTTCTATGGATTGTTGTGCTGCACTCTCGTCCCGCATGCCCTGTGTGGTGTATTGTGCTGCTGCAAACCCTGATGCCTGCCCTGCAGGGTCAGTTTGGTACACCTCTCCATGTCCCTCCTGTCCTCTGTTATCCAAGTCCATGTCCCTACCCCATTTCCTTCCATGATCCAATGTACCATACTTGCGAACATTTTGAACTTGGTAAGAGGGAGATTTTGAAAAAAACCTGGGGTATTGATTTTCCCCTTTGAGTTACATTGAAAAAGAGGAGATTGTAGACAGGAGACAGATCAAATAAAGCCCATTTGAGCTTAAAAACATTGGACGTTTCCTGGCTGAATCGGGTCTGTTGGCGTGTATGGTTGTACTACCATTGCCTCTTCCTTCTGCCCACAATGGTCTATTACATTGCCACAGCCTCTCTTGCAAGTCCTGTATTGTTAGTTTGTTGCCTCTGCCCCCTTTCCACTGCCCTCCATAGTCTGTTGTGCTGCCACGACCCTGCCTGCCTGCTCAGTGTGGTTAAATTGTTGCCTTTGCACCCTCCTACCTGCCTTCAAATTTCAGAGTCCGTGCCCCTGGCCTCTGCCTCTCAACAGTATCCTAATGAACAACTAGATTGCTAACATTCTATATTTATTACAAAAGTGTGGAACGCCTGACGTCATCTTGATGTAATCAAAACTGTAATACCTAGAGCATTTCCTTTAGAAATTACATATATGAGAGGGTCTTATTGGCATCAAAATTTAGGTTAGTGCTCGAAAAGACTAAAATAAGGACATATTTTCTGAGTTTTCACATAGCGACAAAGCACTTTTAAATTATTTGTTATCTTTATGTTTTTTTATCCAGTTGACCACTTGATTAAATGTTGCACTTAGGGGAGAGGATGTGGTGTTACTTCCAGAGCTGCAGACTTTACAACTGGGGAACCAGGTTGGAGTTTCTGCTTCAGCTCGACATTCTGTGATTCTGGTCAAATCACTTAGTCTCCCCATGTCTACAACCAAAATGAATTTGTTCTTGTGTGATGTAACCAATGCTCATGTAAAGCACTCCAATACCTGACAAGTCTGCACTATATAACACTGCAAAAACACAAAATAATAAGTGTTTTGCACACTTCTGTCATTGGGCTATATTTGGGCTACATCTGGGTGATTTTGGGCTACATTTGGGCTCTTTTGTCTCCGGTGGCCATCTTGGGAGATTTATTTGTTATGAAGTTTCCTAATTTCCTCATGTACTGCAGTCTCCTCAGTAGGAAATGCTTTCAGTTTTTTACTTTGATTCCATCATGAAGGTATTCAGATATGTCACACATTTGCCATAAATTCTGAATGTTAGCAGTCTAGTTGCTCATTAGATCACTGTAGTAAAACTACTGTTCACCATGGAAGTCTGCTCCTGGTATTAAAAGTGCATGTTTCAGTCTGCATGTCAGAATTTTTTAATGAAATAGAAGAGAATATGATAAGTCACTCAAAATGTGCCCTCATTTTCTTTCTTCAGCATTAATCATAATTTCTATGGCAAAATGAACCCCCTCATTGTGTTCCTTTTTAAATTAAATGTTTTAAGTGTTACCAGTTTATTCCAATCAAGATGGCTTCAGGTGTGCCATACTTTTGTCATAATGAAGACAGTAAGCGCTCTAGTTGTTTTTAAGAACACTCTGGGACATTCTGTCATTGGGCTATACTTGGGCTACATCTGGGTGATATTTGGGCTACATTTGGGCTCTTTTGTCTCTGGTAGCCATCTTGGGAGACTTATGTGTTAAGAAGTTTCCTAATTTCCTCATTTACTGCAGTCTCCCCAGTAGGAAATACTTTCAGTTTTTTACTTTGATTCCATCAAGAAGGCATTCAGATGTGTCACACATTTGCCATTAATTCAGAATGTTAGCACTCTTTTTGCTCATTAGATCACTGTAGTAAAGCTACTGCTCACCAGGGAAAACTGCTGCTGGTATTGAAAGTGCATGTTTCAGTCTGCATGTCAGAATTTTTTTAATGAAATAGAAGAGGATTTGAGAAGTCACTCAAAATGTGCCCTAATTTTTCTTTCTGCAGCACTAATCATACTTTTTATGGAAAAATGAACCCCCTCATTTTGTTCCTTTTTAAATTAAATATTTTAAGAGTTACCACTTTAATCCAAGCAAGATGGCTTCAGGTGTGCCATACGTTTATCATAAGTAGGACTGTTAGCGCTCTAGTTGTTCTTTAGAACACTCTGGTAAGCTGCAGTATAACACAAAGGAATCAACTGACAGTCTCTGCCCTTGTTGGATGTACATGTTTTACTGAGAATGTCAGACTTCATTCTCACATGACTGAGAAAGATAATGTGAATTTACAGAAAATAAGCTCTCAGTTTAGCTTATAGATCACCTTCCAAACCTCTGTGGGAAAAGCATGAGAAAATATTTTTCTCTCAATCATGATATCCCAGCAGAAGGCTTTTTCACATGGTGAAATCACCTTAGAACATACCACAATTCCTAAAATGAGTATGGTACCATCAACAAATCATTTATAATGTAACTAAAGTCTTAAAACCTTCTATTAACTGCAATGCTTTTTAATGAGGTGCTATCATGTATATTGGTCCCAAGATGGCTGCCAACACTTCTTGGATGAAGTGCTGACAGCCAATCAGATCTCAGGATGAGATGTGTGGTTAGGCTCCGCCCACATATATATATATGATTTTACTTTTGATTTTCTCAGGAACTACTGAACAGATGGACTCCATATATGCAAAAGGCACATCCCTGAGCTGAGGACTACCTCTCAAATTTCAAGTAATTCTGTTCAGCCGTTCGGGCTGTACCTTGGACTAAAGGTCCCTATGTAAAATTGCATGGGGAAAACGCGTTTTTCTCAGCCCCCGCTTGACGAATCCCCCCCGAGACTTTCAGGGTAGGAGCGGAGCGGAGCGCCCCACCTATTTTGAAAATTTCGCGAGGATTCGTCAACCGGTGCCAAAGTTATTCCAAATAGAATGTTGCGGATTTCCTATGGAAACAAGGTCCTAACTAGAACTATCTACTGGAGATATATATATATATATTCACTTAAAAAACCATAGGTTTCACACATGTTATAGTTAGCTGTACATTTCACTCGTAAAAAACCAATGAAATTCCACGTTATAGTTAGATCAGGTAACTATAACTTGCGCGCCCACAATAAACTGCTGATGACGTCACATATTACATCACTCATGACATGGTCAGTGACATCACTCATCACATCAATGATGACATCTGAAATGACACATTGTGGATTGCGGTCGCGCAAGTTATAGTTACCTGATCTAACTATAACGTGGAATTTCATTGGTTTTTTACGAGTGAAATGTACAGCTAACTATAACGTGTGAAACCTATGGTTTTTTAAGTGAATTTGCAAGGTTTTTTAAATGCTAATTCCTAACTATAACGTGTGTGAAACCTATGGTTTTTTCAGTGAATTTGTACGTTTTTTTAAATGCTAAGTTATGTATTTATTTTTTCTGGTTTTTCACCGTGCGCACACCCTGCGCCCACATTGCGCAGTTCATACCGTGCGCGCCTCGCCTTTTTTTACACAGTAACAATTTTTTTTTCTCCCTTGCGGGTCCTTCAATTTATTTAATAAATGTGATTATTTCGGTTTTTTTTTTTTCTATTTTTTTTTGCCGTTTAGAAAGTAAGTTCTAAAGAGGATAACAGAACCAAGTTTGACAACTAACACCACAAACGGGTGGGGCACGAAGGTCTATTGACGGGCACAAGAACAAAACCTCAACAAGCGCTCCCATCCCACAACCTGCATTAACGATAACCAGCCAACCCTCCGTTTTCCACAGCGGGGTGAGGTACTTAGACACGGGTTATTTGCATGACAACAGAGTAGAAATCATTTGTTCCCCACGTTACCACTAAAATACGTTCTTAAAATTCTTACAGCAACAAGCAACTGCATGAACGTACAGAGCTGAAGTTATTACGAAATTGGACAAGCTTTTTATCTCTTTACGAATAAGACTGGGTAGGTACACATTCAAAGAACTCAGCAAGTCTAAAATGGGTGTATATGTTCTATGTCCATAGGGGCAATCCTATCCTAATAAAAATATACATATTTTTATAGGACAAAGGAAGCTGCCAGTCTGGGAAAACCCGAATAATAGAAAATACGGTACGTAAGGTTATCAGATTTGATTCACTATTAAGAGGCATCTAAAAGAATGTACACTAAAATTAGGCATATTGTTACCCATACAGGCGAAAGATGTCCTTTCAGAAACATAATAAGCCCTGAAGAAGACCTCACCACGAAGTCGCAGGTCCACATATTACAGGTCGAAACGCGTCGGCAATAGACAAGCAGAGACTCAGAACATATCGGGAAAAGCACTAAAGTGTTTATGTTCCCCTTGAGTAGGAAATATAATAAATCTAATGCTCCCTCATAAAAATATCTAAAAAATCGCTTCTGACCCTGCTAAGGACCAAAAAAGACTGAGATAATTGAGGACCAACCAAGTTAAGGTCCCAAAGGTGTAAACAGTTGTACATTTATGTACTGTATTGTATAGCAAATACATTTCATGTTGGAGATTTGATTTGCACAATCGATACACTATTTGTTTTATGTTTATGTCAAAAAGTGTAAATAAGTGTACAAAATATTTGAGTGTTTTATGTAAGAGATAAAAAAAGTCTATTGATGAAGTGTTTACTCTTTTCAAATTAAGTGTAAAATAGGAAAATAATATTGATACTTTCAGTCAATAAAAAGGACTGAAAGCTAAGGCAATACTGTGATTTATGGGCTCAGAGGCATTCATATGTGTATATAGCTAAAATACTGATTCTGGCGTCTGTAGTCCTTACTGAATCAATCCCCAATTTTTTATACATGTTTTAATACTAGGGCTTCTGATTATATGCATAACGTTTGATCTAGCAGACATGATTGAACATATGGTGAGACCCTTAAATGAAGGCTTAGGGCTCAAATCACAAATGGACTAATATGCAATAAAGTTACGTGTCTCTTCACTCATGGCAGAATCCCCGCACTGCACTCACTGCAGTGCGCTGGACAGAGAGGCTGCCCAGAGTGCAGAGACTCCACACTTCTACCTTTACTACACGTAAGTCCCTTTGCAAATCAGACCCTTAACCTCTACTTCTTTGTGATTTTTAAAATAAAGAGAGGGAAGCATTTATAGTAAAAATGGAAAATTCGTGTCTCTATTTACAATGCAGTTATTGGTTGCTTTTAACTTTCATGAAAATAACACATTTGTTCTTAAACGACATCCATATCTTAAATCACACATTTTATGATTTTGACATTTGGAATTTCATGTCATACCCTTCACTTGTGCCCATTCCCGACTTCTTATACCCTTGTTATCTAGCAGTGCTTTACACACCACAGGCCATCAAATTCTGGACGGAACGGCCCTAAACGGTTTCGCCCATACCTCTATAATCACACTCAAATGCTAACAAGCATTGGCATAGCCAATAGGTCTCGCCTTTGGGACCGTTTAAGTGTTTAGTTATCCAGCACAATATCCTTGGTGCAGTAACATTAACTGTTGCATGGCTAAACACTTATAAGGTCCCAAAGGCGAGACCTATTGGCTATACCAATGCTTGTTGTTATTGTTATTTGGCTGGGGGGGGGGGGGGGTGTTTGATCCATCAGGGTCCTCCCCAAAAACCCTAAGGGGGTAGGGTGTCCCTATCTGCCCACTTATAAGTCTCTTATAAGTCTCCTAGTACTGTAATGGCTGCCGGCAACATTTTCCTTAATGATGCTGGTAGCCAATCAGATCACTGCCTCCTGCAGAGTCAGATGGCCTAAGGGGAAAAAAAACTCCTTGAACCAATCAGAAGGCCCTGTATTTGTTTTTTTTTTAAATTAGGTTTAGAGGACAAATGTCCAGATATAGACCTATTTTTGGAGCCTAATATCTCCAAAACTTAATAGATTTACACCAAATCACAAAAAGCACACTTTCTGGACCAAGATATAGCTTCATGACAAATTTGGTGTAATTCTGTTCAGCCTTTTTTGCAGTAGTAATTCTTAAAAACGTCTATGAAAAATGCATTGTAAACGCATAGGGAACAGTCCTCATACAGTTATCACATTTCCCTTGCTTTCTACTCAGTAAAGCCCTACTACACATCCTTAGTCTGGATTGCGCTATATAAATCTAGTAAATAGAGTCAGGTTTTATTAAATAGAATGCACTATATTTTGTCAGTCATCTAATGCCAAAATGTAATCAGCAGGTATAACATCAGATTCCATATAAACATATATCATAACCACAAAATACATAATGGGTTCAAAGTAACAATGAGAGCAACAAGAGAGTGATCAAAGAGAAGGAGTTGCAGGAATTTGGATCAAGGCAAACGTGAATTCAACTGCAGATATCTACGTAAGTGTCTTAGGCATTGCAGGAACGCGACTGTTAACTGTGTACATTTGAGGGGGGCCGAGGCAGACCTATCTGTCAAACAACTTTCAATACTTGCTTTCTGTTTGGCTTTCTAGTTGTGTAAGACAATGCTTTTGAAGACTGAACTCTAGTACTTTGTGTCGTAAGGTAAGTCTGCAGGATGAGACACATTGCTTAGAATAACAGAGGCAGTTGGTAAAATGTCTATTTATTGATTAGTTTCAGACATTAAATACTCTCTGTCCATTGAAACCGGATAAACTTATGACCATGACCAATATGGAGCTGATTACTTGTGAGGTTGAGGCTATGAGCTTTGAGCATAATTAATTTGCTTACATTCTTAAGTTAAAATTAATGCTGAATATAAAGAACCAGAAGGGCAGGACAAGGACTTTTGTTAGAATACATGTACTCAAGTCTGATTGCCATTTCACTTTAAGGTATTTTTTTTTAAGGTTCGTAAAAAATATGTTGTGCAATTTAACTTATGTTGCGAAAGTTTATAGGAGCATGAGACTTTATTATAGATTGTGTCCTTGATTCAAAGAATGACCGTGCCTTGCAGAAAACATGTAAAGCAGTAATGTGGATACTTAAATCTGGCAAACTATTGGAGAACAGCTTTTCGAGGGAAGCAGTATCAGAGTTCATTACATAGAAAGTTGTAGGATTTGATCAGCTGTTTGAAAGCGATCTGAGAATAGTTTTGAATATGTGGTGAACTCAGTTTTCTGAATCCATTTCTTTCTTCCAAGTGAACTTGAACATGTTGGCCACATACAGAGTTGCTTGCTTGTATTACATTAATCAGTTAACTACAATTGTATAGGATTTACTGGCAGTTCTAGATGCGTCTAGTAAGGATGTGGCTGTACTCACTCTGTTAAGAGACAACTTTGAGAGAGAATTCTTCAATGTACATCCATTTGGGGAATGAGGACTTGGGTGAAATGAAACAAACTTTGGTTTGTTGAGTAAGAACACTGATGTGAAATCTCTTATCAAGGAAGTTAAAGAGGCCAAATTCCATTTTAATTTTCAGTTTTGGAAATTAAATTCTGGGTTTCAGGTTTAGTCCCCAAACAAAGTGTTCCATACAGTTACAAGTCTATTATTTCTACAGAAAATTGCTAGGGTATAAGATACATAAATATGGTTGCGCAGAATATATATTCTGCTTAGGTTTACCCAAGAGAACAAATCCAAATGTTTATGTTAAGAATGATGCATAGATATGTTAGTCTGTGTGCTATTCAAATTTACTGGCATCTCATCATTCTTTATTTTGGCCAACTAAGATTGTACCTTGCAAATGAAACAAAGTGGTAACCAAAATTAAGAGGGCCAGGAAAGATATTTCTGAGGGACAGATAGTCACTAACATACCTTTCAAGATTTTCTCACTGATTGGGATTCCTGTAATGAGATCACTTTGTCTGACTCCAATTGCCAGGACAGGCAAGAGAGGTGAGATAAGAACAGCCTTGCTGAGTAATTTTTGCGATGTGGATTTTATCAGCTATGAACCTATTAGTGTCAGTGACTGATGATGAGCCTAGGTTAAGGGCTTGAAGAGCATCGGAGGTTGTATGAATGGTAATGTTTCAACAGATATCTCCATTGATAATATTAACAGACGGCAACATGTTCAAGATGAGCAATAACTCTGCTAAAGGATTGGGTTACAAAGTCAATTAGATAGCATATGTTTTTATGGTTGTACCAATTTCAGATAAAACCATATTGATCTTTTTCAGCCAATTTGTTAACTGAAAGGTGACATTTTCCATATTTTAGTTAAGATTTAATAGTCTGAGTTCTACAGCGAGTTTGGGCTGCAAGTTTCCCATCATTCAGAATCTTTACCTTCATTGTAACATTTATTCCTTCTGATCACAGTAGGCTACTGCCAGCTTTGAGATGTCAGATAAATGGAAAGCATGCACAAATGATGCAATTGACGCCAGCAGATGTTTAGAAACCATGGATCAATATCTCATTTGAGCTACCCAGGAGGGTGTTGGAATTACTACAGATTGCATGATTGTATACCTATGGTCTGCCCTCAAGAAAATATTGGTGGGGCACAAAACCAATCCATAAATATTTTTCTTTCTTTTTTATCCAAAGAGCATTATTCTGGAAATAAGCTTGATTAACTGAGGCATTTATGTCTTACATTACAACCAACATAAGAAAACACAATCACGAATGGGCTGTTTGGTCACCACCATTTTTCTTGAAGCCAGGATGAACCATAGGAGATGTGCTCCCACTGGGCAGATAGTGTAGGGGACTACTCATTGAAGTGCAAATTTTGTGAGGTGCATGTGACATGCATACAAAATGCCCAAAACTAAGTTAATGCAACAGCATAACACACGTTAAAAAATAATTGTTTGTTCCTAATAAAGGAAAAAACAAAAACGCCATTGTCTTACCATTTCCAATGGTGTAAACAGAAAATGAATCAATTCCGATGCACTTGGGTTTTGAATGTGAGTCTTTAATTTGGCCTGAAAAAGAAAAACAAGTATGAAACATTTCATAGAATTCTGTTTTAGAAAGGTCTTCTTGCGAGCTAAAACATTTTGAATCAAATGCACCTCGTTCAAATGGGCCTAAATGTAACAAATTATCAATTTTCACAAATTATTCCTTGGCAAGCATTTTATGAGGATGATGTATTCCTTTAGGATAGACAACTTTTGACTTCCTACAAAAAAGTACTGTTATTGCTAAAACAAAACCAGAAATTTAAAATGATATATTCACAGATTACATTGACAGCTTGGATTATTGCAGACCAAGTATGAGTTCTGATGTAGAGCCAATATTGGTGCAAATGGAAGTTTCTGTCCGAGCAGGATTACAACTTGCGTGGTAAAATGTATACATCTGATGATTTTCCCCATGCACGTTTCACCAGGAAACACCTCGTGAAATGTGACAGGTTAAACGTATCTAAACAAGTTGAACCGTATGAAAATTCTATAATCAAAAACATTTCAAGGAGAAAACTTCTACAGATGCAGTAATACTGCTCCTGATTATTACTGCTACCTGCTGCATTTGAATAGAGGGTGCAGTATAAATGCATCTTTTGATTGAAAAACTTGGAGCAAGCCCCTTACTTTCTATGCACCCTCCAGTCACAGTTGCTAGCTCCATCTCCCATATTTCCCTCTAATGCCATTTTTGTGGATCATTGAATCCTACCAAAACTGGTACTGGTAATGTTTTTCACACTCATTATTGATCTTAAAACCTGAATGAACACAAAGAAGAAGAAAAAGCAAACCCATCCTGCTACACCCTTGGCAACCCACATGCAGATACAAATTGCAGACCAGCCCTGATGTTTCTACCTCCACCAATGTAAATGGACAGCTTGAATATTTGCTTTCCAGCACTGAATTACCATCATCAAATATTTATTCATCTGGAGCCATAAAAGCACAGCATTAACAATAAAAAGAAATAAAAAAGTAAACATTTAAGCAATGGCGTGCACTCAGGACAATGGGAAGCAAAGTGCTCATGTTCAATTTATAGGACATGTATGTCACATAATATTAAAAATCATAAATTAATTCCGTATCATTAAAAATGAAAAACCAATATAGGGAACATTTCGGCAAAGACATGAACACATTCAATGGAAAATAAAACGCTCCAGAGTAATGTAAAATCTATATATTTAGCTAATTATTGGGATTCGTATCTTTTCCTAATGTTAAAAGTCGTTTTTATAAAATTTGGAATCGCATAATAGATTTCTGGTGATCCTAAACACTGCAGGAATACGAGCCCATCCATGTGATGTCTCAAATTTGTCTTACGCAAGATGGGGACCAGAAAAGAAAACCTCAGGGCTGAATACAAAGTGCAAAACAGGGAAAAGTGACTGGTGCTTTGTACAGAGACACTGTCACAATAGCCTAAAGGTAAGTCCTGTGGCCAAAGCCCTGGCATGGGAAAGACAAATTTAAAGTGCAACAAGTAGAGCTTACAAAGTTTGAGCTAATGGTGCCATGTAGGGTTCCCAATCCCTTTTAAATAAGTCTCTATTCTGCTAGTTGTTGACACTAGTGAGTATTTGACTATCGATTCCTTAGCCTGTGCCTTCTCCAAGTGTAAGTTCATACAATAATCCAAACAATATTGCACAACCCGTGCTTTAAATTCTGGTCTGCTTGTAAGAGGGCTATTATATTTTTTTAAGGCCTATGGTCAAATTTAAATCCACAATAACAGAGGAGCGAGCCCAATCAAGTCCTACAGATATGGCATCCCAAGTTCCTTATGGCATATGAAGGTGGAGGTCCCCAGGGACTGACCATTATCTATGCATAAAGCAGTTTTCATCCCGTTGGAGAATGCCCACTCTACAGTAACCCCATAGCCTGCCGCCATATACCCCAACTGAGGTACATTTACTTTTATCTAAAATCAACATGTCTGCGAATAGTTTAGACTTGATATTTTTATTAAAGTGCTGCTTTCTTAACGTTAAAAGTGCAGTCCAGCAAAAAAATGTACTGAAAAGAAAACCTACATAATTAAAAATGTTTACCTAGCACTGAGTTAATTTATTTAAGCAAAAAAATACAAAGTATAATTCATCCATTCAAAATATTAATCCCATTTCAAATAAAACAATTTCTCTGAAGGTGCATCAGTTAGTTTTTTTTGTTATCCAATTTATATGGTCTTTTCACATGTTAAGGAAAAAAAGATACACC
This sequence comes from Triturus cristatus, assembly GCF_964204655.1. NCBI lineage: Eukaryota > Metazoa > Chordata > Amphibia > Caudata > Salamandridae > Triturus > Triturus cristatus. The sequence goes on from NC_140585.1 coordinate 462,661,082, forward strand.
CAATTGACCCACCTCAGGAGATGGTAAGGAAAGTGCAAACACATATTATACTATTGTCTCTTTGAAAAGGAGCACTCAAGACAGCTCCATCCTACCGGCCAAAACATGAACTGCATCAGCCTAGTATGGAGTGATAGCTTAAATTATGCCGGACATATCAGAGGTCATACAGGTTCTCTTCTCTACATCCATGAAAGATGCACTGAAGTAATGTATTCAAATTCTTGGGCTTTGGTTGTTCAGCCCAACTGTACACAAAGCATAAGTTTTCCTCCTGCAGTCATCCATGTTTGCAATTACGGACATGAATGGTATTTCGGCTGGATGTGTTGAAATTCATGCTGAACATTTCCCCCTCCCCTGCCTGCTGCTGCCCTTTTAGTGCATAAGAGACACTGCTGTGTGCAGTGAATATTAAAACTTAAACTTAACTTCAAGGGACACGCATTGCTAAACTCAGGAATGTTCAAGTGTGTTCTAAAATCTTTTCAGACAAATCTAATTTGTATACTATGAATATGCATGCAATTGGACCAGTCTTCAGGCCAGAGCTCCTAATGATGAAATTGTGATACATACCCGTAAATTCCTGTGAGTCTAATCCGCCCACACCATATTCAAATATTAAACAAATTTTAAGTGTCTATCTCTGTTTCTCCCATTCTATACCAATTGCGGCACAAGTACAGCTAATCTTTGGAAGCATTTCTCAAGTAGGTGCAACGGAAACACCTGAAAAGATTAGAGCTTCATGGAAAAGGAAAAATGTATCAAAAATCAATACTACCTAGATTTGTTCTGCTGCTCATCTTTACAAAGACTTAGAAGGCTCGATCAAGTGATTAACTACAGATTGGAACATGCTCTCAGAGTACAATTAGGAGAGTGAAAAATGTATATAGATTATAGAATAACTTAACAAGTGACTTACAAAACTTTGGTAATGAGCTTTCTGGTAGAGACTATCTAGCCGCAGATTCCGCACCTTTTGAATATTTCCCAGGCATCAGGTTTTAGCTGGAAACTTTTCAGTAATATCTCTGCGTGCCGGTAAGTGGCACCGTGCAGCTAAGCACGGATTCGGTTTCACTCTGGAAATGACATGAGAGCCTATATAGGCACCACTCTCACCTACTGACATCAGCAGCTTTCGAGAGTGTCTGCATCGCCAGACGCAGCGAGTCAAAAGTAAATTGATGTGACCAGTTTGTACATTCCTAGACTTCGGATCTTATTAAAGGTTATAGTCCACTCACAGGATGGAGAGGATGGGAGGGTCAGTGAGGAATCTGCAGCTAGATAGAATTTCTGCCAGAAAGAGATACTAAAGGTAAGTAACTTGTTCCTCTGAAAGAAACTTCCTGTTACAGATTCGTCAAGTTTTGACAAGATACAAGAGCAGTACCTTAATAGAGTGTCTGAGAATAGACTCAAACGAGAAAGTCCTCTAGAACCAACAGGACAAAATACTCTACAGGGCAAACGGACTGCCCAGGTGATAGAGCTTTGTGAACTTACGGAGGGACACCCAGGCAGCGGCCTGGCAAATGTCTAGGACAGTGACTACGCACGGTAACACAGTGGTAGCAGCTTTGGTCCTAGTAGAATGGGCATGCAGTCCTTCAGAGGATAATATGTAGCAGAACGTAATGCAGAGCATCATCCAGCTAGAGATGTTTCTCTTCTGCACAGCCATTCCTCTTTCGCTCCTGAGAACCCCAGAAAGAGATGATCGTCCACTGAGTGTTCTTTGGTACTATCTATGTAAAAGCTCAGTGCTCCCTTGGGGTCCAAGAAATGGAGTCTCTCCTCCTTTGAGGTGATGATTTGAGGGCTGTGCAACAGCATCACAACCCTTAGTAAGAAAGATGTTTGTATGGGGAAAAAAGTGGTGTACAGCAGGTTGACGGTGTGAATTTGAAGCTCAATCACCTGTTACACCGATGTAATGGTGACGAGAACACTGTCTTTAGGGTGAGAAGCCACAAGGGGCAGCTGTGAAGTAGCTCAAAGGGAGTACACATTAAAAAAGTAAAGACCAAATGAAGGTCCTACTGTGGCATATTATAAGAGACAATGGTCCCTGAAAGCAAAGAAGTATAACAAGCAATAATCAATATAGCCACAATAGGTACTATATTATAGCCTATGTCCAGCCGGACAAGGCAGCTTTAATAAGCAAAATGTTTTTCAATGATCAAACAAAATGTAAGCAAAGTATTGGTGGGACACAAGCCTGTATCCTATGGCTTACATATCAAGAGGACATAAATTTCTGAAAAAACAAACAAACAGGCAATTGGAGCGATGTTTCTATGACGAGAATAGCAGGTAGTGAAACATCCTGGTATAAAGCTAGTCACCTTCACGACATTTTATACACACAAGTAGTCATAGTGTAAGGTGAACAACATAGTCGACGACGTTTCGATCCTTACTGGGGGGGTGTTAGGATCATCATCAGGACTGATTAGTATAATTGCCTATAAAAATGCCTGAATTAACAACAATTAACACAAAAAACCAACATGGTACAATAAGGAGGGAAAGAATGGGGGGAGAAAAATTGGAAAAAACAACTTAATAGTTAAGTTTAAAATAAATTAAAACAAAACATGAGACCGTTTATGTCAGAACACGAGCTAATCATGATGAAAAAGACTTTGTGAACTCTCGGGCACGGAACGATGGGGAAAAATAGTGGAACATGCTCCGTGGCAGGCCGTGTAAATGATGGAAGGTCGTGGTTGCCGCGAGTATTAAGGGATCTCGTCGGTGGAGAAGTGCGTGGTCGTTGTCATGCTTAAACGGAGGGCGTGTCTGAGATCGAGAACTGTGAATATCGCAGGTAAGAAAGGCGGGTTCTATACAGTGAAAACTATATCTGGTGAGCTGTGGCATGACAAAGGGGGAGGGAGGAAACTAATGTTGTAACTTTAAAAAAATATTCATAACAACTGGACAGTTAGACAACGAAGGCTGATGTGGCAACTGCAGAAAAGATGTGCCAAAAGATGCCCTTTAACAGTGCTGATTAAAGCTGTGCCAGTCGAGGGTCAAAACAAATAAAATGTCAGATAACTTTGCCTGGAAGGGTTCTAGCTGGTGATTGCCGCACCATGCTACAAATCTGTTCCAATAACAGGAGTACAGAGTTTTCATCGAAGGAGGCCTGACTGCCAAGATGACACCGATCACCTCTGGAGGAAGGTCGAAGGTGTTTACCTGTCTCCGCTCAACCTCCAAGCACAAAAGTGGAGATTGCGAAGGCACTGAGGCAGAACCCGGCCCTGCTGCTGCAACAGAAGACCCTGCCAGAGAGAAGGCCTGATCGTAGGACAGATGCTCAAGCCCAGGAGTTCTGGATACCATATCCTCCGTGCTCAATGTGGAGCCACTAGGATGACTTGGGCACTAGTGGGTACTGATTCTCTTGAGAACTCAGGGCAGGAATGATATTGGCAGAAATGCATACAGGAGGCCAGAGTTTCACTCAAAGAAGAATGTATTTCCAAGCGAGAGATGGCGTGGAAACTCCAACGCGCATGAGTGCTAACACTGCACGTTTGCACGGAGATCGAGCCAAGGTTCTCTACCATATACGGAAGAGACCTTGTGCCACCTTTGGTTGCAATTGCTACTCGTGACACACATGATATTATTCCAATATGGACCCTGGTCAGTTTTCCTTTACCCTTGCTCTCATGCTTGCGTTATTCTGCACATCATACTCAGGCGCATTAATTTCACTACTTGAGCCGTCTATGCCTATTGCACTGTTGCCTGATTCTGGTTTCTATGGCCCTTGAACAACAATCTACTCGGTTGGTAATTTAATTACCTTGCGCTGCCTTGTCACATGTGAGCCTCCACACTCCGGGCTCCTGATACAACTGGTTATCGTCGTACCGTTTCATTCAGAATGTATTATGCCGCTACAGAGGAGCTAGGGCTCTCGTCTTAGCTTGTAATTCAACCACACACGCCAGGTTGCATTCTTTTAGCATTTTCGTCCAGGCATGATCCCTTATGTCTTGATGATGGTCCCCACATTTTATGGAGGGATCGAAACATTGTCAATAGTACTATGACTTCAAACTATTGGTATCTATATAGATATATGAGCATTGGTACTGTATGACATAAGTGACATGATTATCATTCTTTCGTTGTAGCCATATGAAGAATGTCTGAGCCTTTAAGTTTGTTGCTTTTCTTTTTGTTTGTATTTCCCATTGCATTAATGCACAATACTTTCTAATAAATGCATTTGAAATTCCATTTGGACATTTGACGTAGATTGCTTCATATTTATATGTAATATGGTCTATGGCATCTCATACTAAGGGACCTGTTTTCTCTTAAAAATACTTGTTATCCACTTGGCATCAACAGCTGAGTTAATCTGTCCTGGCATTTATAGATCCTGCTATGTGGTTCACCACAGAAAAGGTTCTTGGACATCAAGCCATATTCAGAGGAATATGGCCTCATGGCACAGGGTCCATGACCCCAACCCACCCGGTTTCTTGCAGTACCACATGGTGGTGATGTTGCTCGTTTGCATCTGTACGAAACTCTCCTTGATGGGTGGAAGGAAGGTTTTCAATGCTAAGCCACTGGCCCTGAGCTCCAGAATGATGATATGGAGTTAGGACTCTGCCGAAGACCAGAGGCCTCTGATCTCCACCTCTCACAGATAGCCGCACCAACCCAGAAGAGATGCATAGGTCATCACTGACAGTTTTGAGTGGGCTACGGAGAAGAGTCGGCCTCTGATCGAATGGTGGCCCAGTAAACACCACTGCAGATCATTGGCGGTCTCCTCCGAAATCTTAACATGATCGGAGAGGTCTCCTTGATTTTGGGCCCTTTGACACATCAGATCCCACTGCAGAGCCCACTTATGGCACATGACATTCTCAACCAGCAGGTTCCAAGTGTCCATCAATCACAGCAGCCTCTAGGTTGACCTCTCTGAAGTCCAGGACCAAGGTTAAAAGATCGGAATCATAGCCTGAATATCCTGGACACATTTTCCTGGGGAAAAGGCACAAAACCTAACCATGTCCAAAATGGCTCTAATAAAAAGGAGTATTTGAGAACAACTCAGGTGTGACTTTGGCATGCTGATAGAGATCCTAAAGATGACAAAGTCTGACATAGTCTGGAGGTTACTGACGACTGCCTGGGGCGAGCTTGCCTTGAAAAGCAAGCTGTCAAATGTTTGAAAAAACTTCTGTCCTAGCACGAACTGCAGGAAGTGCCAATGCACCAGCAGGACGAGTAGATGGAAATAGTAGTCCTGCAGATCCAACACCATCATATAGTCTCCAGGGTCTAGGGCAGACAAGACCATGGCTGTGGTGAGCATTTTACATTTCTCCTTCTGGAGGAAGGAGTTGAGTGGGTGCAGGTCTAGAATAGGCCAAATGACTCCATCCTTCTTGGACAAGACAAAATAGTATGAGTAACAACTGCGTCTTACTTCTGGCACCCTCTCAACAGTCCCAAAAGAACTTGCACTTCTTGCCGCAAAATGGAGAGCTGGTCCTTTGTCGCTGGGGGACAGTAGAAGGTACAGCAGAGAAGAGAGGAAGGGTAAAGCATATCCCCTGAGAACGATCTATAGGTTTCACCTGTCTAATCTTATAGATTGTCAACCAGGAAGAACTGTTAGCTTCGACCTCCCACCAGGGGCTGTGCACCTCTTAGGGCACACTAAAGCGGTTTAGCTGGTGGGGGTTTCAGCTGGGGCTATAGACTGGGAAGCCCACTGACCTTGGCCGTAGGGTGGTGGGCACCACAGCCTCGATGGCAAAATGTTAGGTTCCATGCTGAGGTTGGAGGTTATGGGGTAGCTCAACCAAATCCATGAAAGGAGCGGTAAGGTTAGTGCGGTTGGCGAAGCGGGCATATACATATAGGTAGTGTGCAGTAGCCTGCTCTCTTTAAAATGCTTTAAAGCGGAATCCGCATTGTGCCCAAATAGGCAAGTCTATCGAACAGCATGTCCATAAGAGAGGACTGAATATCACCAGAGAAACTGATTGACTGCCGCCACACATGGCGTCGAATGGCAACACTGGTGCCAATGGCTCACCCGATGGAATCAGTGGTGTCCAAGCCACAACGAATTGTGAACTTCACAACTGTCTTGGATGGCCTGGACAAGGACAGGTCAGCGATCTTGAGTGTGGTCTTCAGCCAGCGAGTCCCAAAAGGGTGCAGGAATAGCACCCCAGGAGGCACCTGGCATTATTGAATGGATAGTCAACTCATGGAAGAGAATACTTGCTTCCTAAACGTCTCCATTCCTTTGGACTCTTTTTGAAGGGGGGGGGGGGGCTGGAAGAAAAATGTTGGGATTAGATCAGCTTTGGGACACCTGCACTATTAAATGCTCAGGGAAATGGTGCTGTGAGAGGAATGCAGGGTTACCTGGGGTAGTGTGATGGCGTTTCGCTCAAAGGCAGAAGGGCTTAGAAGAGGTTTGCCCTGGCTGAAGAACTTCAGCGAAGATTAGCTTTTACCTCCAACGTGGAGAGCTAGAGGTCAAGGACCTCAGCTGCCCAACACATTACCATGAATTAATAAGTGTATTTTTCAGTGGCTATACCAGGGGGTGAGAGAAGGCCTATTTCAGGGAAGGTATTGAGGCTACTTGTCTCCTGCAAGTAATATCAATAGTCATCTTGATAGTGGTGAGCAAACTAATCACCCTCATAAGCTTTGTCCTAATCAGTGCTACAAAGTGCGAGGGTAGGGTGTGTTGTCTCCCTCTAGATGCAGCAGGCCAAGTGGAGGAGGTGGCACCTCAACAGTCGTCAGGCACAGTTTTGGGCGAGGTTGGACCAGCGCGAGTCAATGAGTATTATGAGTATCTCATCATCTAGCACTGGATATAGTTGGTACAGACATTGAAGTCCCAGGGACTGGAATGTAATATTGTACATAATATATTGTCATTTTAAATATAACAAATGTGTAATAAATTAAGACATTTTTACATGACAGTGGTTGATGTCTAGAGAATATGTATACATGATATTTGGTATGAAAAGTCTAATTTGACCAGTATCAGATATATTGAATGGATGGTACGAGTCAGTGAATGAGTGCCAAGAAAAGGGAGTCTTTTCCATTTGTGAGTTTACTTTGGGTCCCTGTCCCTTTTCGACCAACAGGGCATCCCTCCCTATTTTGCATATTTATGAGAAGCCACCAGAAAGGATAGGCAAGGCAAAATAACAGTGCACAGGTAAAGGGATGGGTGGTGGGAGAGAGGGAGATACGAGAAGGTGGGGTGTGGAGGAAACAGTGATCACACAGGGTAAGGAAGGAAGAAAGAACAGGAGGGAACAGGGAGGGGGGACAGACTAGAAGCAGAGCGACACGCAGGACCAACAGGAATAATCAGAGAGCACAATATGTGTGAAACAGTACCTCATGAAGTTCAATGCAAGCCCTTGAAGGGAGGCACATGGATTCACCCAAGTAGCCAATAGCATTAGCTCACAGATAAATATTCCTCTTGGCTGAGCCAAGACATGATTGACAATGTCTCAAGATAAAGGCAGAAACAGGCCGGTCAGAGAAGGCAAATGTTTGAAAAGGTTAGACCTAAAGCCCAATTTAGGTATATAGGTACATTTGATATCTGTTTTGTCAAAAACCCCGACCTACAAAAAGAAGGGGTAAAACTCTTTACTTATTTCTCAAGATTAAGAACGATGTTGAAGACTGATTTATTTTTTTGATTTGGGTAAAGAATAAAAGCAAGGTACCCTAACAATAAAACATCCCCATGACCTGAAAAAGATACAAGGAAATGGCTAAATGGTCAGTATAAAAGGGGCCCGTCACACAAACAACCTGGTATTTGTAAAGTGCAAACTAATTCCCCTAAGGGTCTCAAGGCACTGGGGCCGTCAGGAAGACTAAGCGAGCTACTGCCTAGAGTCACATGGTGCTGGGCTGAGCTGCCACCGGCGCCGAAGATCGAACCCTGAGCCCTGTGTTCCAGAGTCAGCCGCCCTGGCCGCCGCGCCATACCTCTCTGCAAAGCTACAAGAATGTGTGTGATCCACAGTTATGTAAGTCTCACAACTAAGAGAACCATAAATTCATTGATGTTCATGGTGTAGGATGGATAAATGATAGAACAACTTTAAAGTGTGGTTTGATAGGACCCGATATGGATTTATAGATGTAATAATAGAAAGGAAGCTTCTCAGCTGAGTGGTGAATGCGAATCACACATTTGTTTGCCTGTATCACCCAGCAAACAAGATTATTCTCCATCAAGCAAAGATCAGACATTGATCAACACATCTCCATTACATTATTGTCCAAGTCACACACAGTTTGTGTACAGGGGGTTCAAAGTGCACCCAAGCCAATAACGTTAAAATATAATCTAGTGTCACTTTTGTGTTTCTGCATGGATGCTTCAGATAAACAATTGCATATTTCTACAATAACATTTCCATGTCGGAAAGAACCTTAAAATGTAGTCTTCACATTTAGCTTACCAAAAGATTGAAGCCATGTTTGAACTTTTGGAAGCAGTCTATAAATTCTTCTTGGGGTGGAGGTTTTGCACGAAGAGTCAGAACACCCTCTGATGAGAAAACATGAAAATTGGTTATCCAGTAGAATGTGGAATATTAGCTCTTGACCTTTGACTGAAAATGCTTAATTAGGCTAGCAACATGAAAAGTGGTCCAACGTGATGCATTATAGCTCTTTCTTTTAGAAACTGAAAAGAACATTACAGCACGGTTTAAAAATATCATGAAGCATTATCCTTGAAGCGAAAGGTATCATTTAAGCTCCACTTACCTCCAGGTCCTTTCTTTTTATTTTTCTTAAATTTTTTCCTCTTTGAAAGATCAGAATATGCCTCAGCGGCTTTCTGAAGTTTGGTTATAAAAAATTCAATGTCATCCAAAATGTGGTTTAGAATTTGCTGAAAGAGGAAAAGGAGAATCTCTGACCAGTGAAAATGGAGCATAGTTCAATATGTTTATTACATGTTACTTCTAGCTGCGTTCTTAATGTTAGGAATTTTACATAGAGCAGAGCAAATAAAATAGTTGAAATATTTTTAAATACTAAACATAGCTATCTAACATTCTACAGGCGATTTTGGAAAAAGTGCATCTGCTCGTGTTGTTCCACTGGTTCGTATTACAAGCCATTATTCACTAGTACTCTTCCTCTACAACATTGTCTAATGTTATCAAGCTGACACCGTGGGCATCAAATAACGGCTGCCACATTAAAATCAACTGTATAAGTTCTGTACCACTGGGTTGCATATGTGTATGTTCTGTGGATGTGAAGTAGGAGAATTTTATTAAACATTTATTATTGTCCCTCGTTGTGTGTGTAGGGTGATCACTGAAAGACCGTCTATTTTCTTCAAGTTCTGAAAAACTCATTTTTTAACCATACTGGATATTCACACAACTCTCAGCCATAAACTATGATTTTAGAACAGGAACTATAACAATGCTGGGAGAGTGGCTTTTGGACAGTTCAGGCGAGATTAGAGAGCTTTCAAGCTGGTACCACTCACTAAGCCTCAAAACAAGATGAGAAGAGAAGGATACAGAGGCATTGACTGATTCAGTTGTAGACACTTGATCCTTGAACAGTAGTTGTGGCATTTTTCTCTGGGCCTTCTAAGCTCAGCACCCCAAGTCTATGGAAGCCATTTGTTATAGCAGGGGTATAGTCAGAAACAACAGAATGTATGATGAAGCTTTATAGTTTATTCCGATGCATGATATTTTAGATTGCCAGATTATTCTGATAAATGAACAGGAAGTGCAGAAATTTTTGATCTCTGAAAACAGCATACTATTGGACACACCGTTTCTGCAAGGCTGGACTGCACTGATAAGCTGCTGAAAAAAGAAGACAGGCCAAGGTGCCGAATTGAAGGCTTGAGTAACACAGAGCCAAGAATTTGGCTCAGACTGCGAACCAGAAACTCGGCTTAAATTAGCTAACTGTGATGCCTTTTTCCCCCCATTTAGGATGTCCTGGTATCCGCTTTATGTTGGTCATAAGCATTATAAACAAGATGTCAGGAGTACTCTAAAGTTTGTCTGTAACTGAGAATGACAAAACTTGATTGTGATAAACCTTCTAGGATTCAGTCCCACCAAATGCCCAAGGGGGTCACTGTGCGCAGTGCTTTAATCTGGGTCAGATATCAAAAACACAGAAATATTTTCTCATGTTTTGAATTTCTCATCAAGGGTAAGAATAGTTATTTAATTGATTTCAGGGAGTTTATGTGTCATAACCTATAAGGTCCGAACGCAAAATCAATTTTCTTCTTTTGTAACACATTCTTTGGTAAATTTTTATTTTAAATTTGCTTTAGGACTTTTAAGATTTACATTATTTTAAAAAATATATCTAATTGGAAAAGCGAGCACCCATTCTTGACAAACTGTGGCATTCTTGACATAAGTCTGGCTATTCTGGGCACAAAGGTGGTTGAATTGTATGCTTTATGAAGAACATTCATTTTATTTTGAAAGAAGATGTTTGAGGACCAAACCTGTATCTAAAAGAGTACATAGTGTTTAGTTCACAAAAATGGTAAGCTGTTATTTAAAGCAAAATGTGAATTTGATAGCAAAATAAGAGTATGTTAAAAAAAGGGCAAACTGCTATAAAATATCTGTGGATCTGATATAATTTAAAGCTGATATCAGAATGATTAATCATGCTTGTTTTAGAAGGCTTATAGTTGAACTTGCATCTTTAGCTATGTTTTGGCTTGCATATACGAAATTAATCATCTGTATTAATAAAGCCTTCTGAAATATTGTCAGTAGTGCTGCAGAAACACTGGGCAAATAGGATTTGTTTAACTGGTCTGCTTTCTGATCCTCTAGGATAAGATCTGGTGATTGAGACAAATCAAGATTTTTCCACTTAAATCTTTCCAGGTAGATTTCCATTGGCAACTATATAACAGAGAATCTATCTGGGACCGTTTGGAAATAAAAGCAAGTTGAAAAAAGCTCAAGCGCTCACTGCATCTTTGACTGAGGTCACACTTTACTGATCCAGGAATGTGGCCTGGCATGTTTGAGTGTACACCTCCACAGGAACAGCACACATGTCTTTCCTTTTGATACGTAAAGCATGCTAAGTATTTGGGGTCTCCCACCCCTTCTGTAATGAGATCTTACTTATGATCAAATGAAAATCACCCCGCGCTATTAACAATTATTATCCTTGATCATATCAAACACGATAACATTAGTCACCACCATACTGAAGATCCAGCAGTGATCACCTAAGTGCATCATCCAGGGTTGCAGCAGTATTGTCAAAAAGGTGTTAACAATTTGGAATGCTTCTATATGGTTAATGAAAAATAGCATAAGCTGCATTGCCAAAGAGTCTATGGTAATAATTATTAGTAATAATTCTTCCCAAGGCTGCATGATTTAACACTGAAATATCAGATTTAAATATATTTTGGAAACTTGGCTATTTTATTCAAATATCAGCTTAGGATTTATAAAAATACACACATTTTAGCCTTTAATATCTAATTTGTAATTTTGGTATACCTATGTTCATTTAACCAAGCAAAATCTTTTAAGTTAGTAAGCTGGGCTACACACAGGCAAGGTACTGACAGGTAGCAGAAGAGTGAGCTGAAATCCCAAAAGTCTGACCTTTTTTAGCTATGCATTTCTGGTGTGATGTTTAATTTTGTTTAAATACAAAACACGCACGTGCATGAACAAAATATGCAGCCGCCTAAATGTGGTGGCCATCTTGGAAAATATTGCACATGTTGTATCATAGTTTTAGAAGTCCAAAATATCATCACATTACAAGCTTGAAAGGAATGTTCTTTTAATAGGAGGAAATCCCTCACCCATATGCCATGGCTCATCATATGGCTATGACTCCTCTTAACTTAAGTAAAATTATGTACCAATGTGCGCTGCTACCTTAAGCGTAATTTACAGACATTCAAGAAACAATCAGGTGTCCTATCATGTGAGTAAACACGAGGAAATGATCATTAGAACTGCTTACTGATAGACTATAATCTTAATTCTGGTCTCCGTTGAGTAGAGTTAAAACATGCAGATGAATAATTCAACCCCAATGCAAAGTTAACATATTTCTCCCCAAAAGGACTGCCCCTAGTTGGGTTAATGGGTCAGGACCATGACCACCTCCTTGCAAACAAAATCAGGATTTGTGATCTCTAGTAATTAGAAAAATATGCAGCAACTTATGTGGTGTAAGGAGCATCCCTCATTTTGAAGAAATCTATAGGGAAAGAACATAAATTAAAACAATACTTAAGACTTAATATTTCAGAATATGACTGCAGTTACATTAGAGAGTTCAATGTTTGGCAACTGTTTGGCAATTAGAGCATCACTGCACTCACACATATGGGAAAATCCATGTAAAACCCTATAAGTTGTTATGTTGAGTACCCTAAATATCCTTACCCTCATGTGGGTGATTGTGCCTCTCCACAGTTAGATCAGAAAGAGGCTGACTGTCAATAATAATATATTTGGCATTCACATACCATATGACTGTATAATTTTCTTGGTCATTCCATTGCAGTGGAAATATTGATGACTGATACAAATGTAATACAAAGCAGAGATCGACAACTAGCAAAGCTCTACAAATATAGAGGGCGATCGCCATCCATGTATATATGTGATTATCTTTAAGTTTTGTGCACCAAGGTAAATGCGATCCTGGATGTGACTCACATCAATGTTAAACCATTTAAAGGTGCAATCTTAAAAACGGAGACAAAAATTACCTGGAAATAATGCACTCAATGTTGAGAAAGCTTATGCAGAACTTGAATGTTCACACAACAAAGCAGGTTACCCACAGGGAAAGGAGCCCTTATGTTGAGAAGTGACTAGTGCAAGTAGCTGCACACTGGTTTACTCAGAGGAAAGGAAATCCATCAGTGCTCTCTGTGTACTTTTCATATAACAGTTTGTTATGAATAGTCAGCTAACAGGGTTTAAGTGGAATGCCACAGTGCAATGATAAACACTCCTCCTCTCCGAATCATGGGATGCAAAGCCGAACGATCACCAGACTGAAACAGACTGTGAACAGATGCTATGACTCTGTATTCCAGCATTCACACATATCCATATCTGACTGATTCCTGGAGGTGGAATGAACTATGGTCACCATGTTTATTTGAATCATACGTTTTTACAGAGAATAATGACTATGTTCCATTTGGCTGAAGGTAGAACACTAGGAAATGTAGTCTAATAGATGAATATCACTCTAACTGGTCCTTTGTTTTGGCCTGTGTATTCACAATGTAGAGCTGAACCCTTGTAGATGTGATAAACAGTGTAATAGTCTACACAGTTCATGACTGTCACAGCAATTGAGTATATAAAACACTAAGAATTTTAAAGGATGAAATTCCCAATAGTATATTGCATCTACTAAAAAATAGTGGACCGCACTGTTAGGATTATTCTTTTTATTGATCAACATCATCATTTCTAGTTAAGATGGCAACAATAGTCCAAGGTAATCTAATCGGATATTTCAATGTTACTATATATCAAGAAGCTTAAGAGAGCTTGGATGAGTCTGGATCCCACAACTCTATAGACCTATAATCACAATGTTACATTTGAACTAAAAATACTGGTGAAAACAGCAATCAATCAGCTCCAAGATCTGGAACATAATTATTTATGGGCAAATGACAACTGGTGTTTCACCTAAAAGGAGGCTTTAAAACTGCTCTACTGGATGTTCAAAAAAATGTACTCAACATTCTGGACAAAACTGATTCAGCAGCTTGAAGCTTTCCGATCCGTTGGCTGCATTAAACCTGCATTCAAATTTTCTCTTCTGAACTAAATGTCTGTAAAAAGATATCCATATTATAGGATGCAAGTGTCTTCTCTGTTTCCCACAATGCTCATCATATATTCCAAGCACCAACGTGAACTTTTCAAGTCGCGGAGGGTGTCATTCCACAATTATGCAAATGATACTCAGGTGAGTTTGCAACATTTTGAGGATATTACAGCAGATCTGGACCACAATGATCAAACATTTTATCTTACACAGCTGTGGATTAGCCTAAATAAACAGAATTCTTAGTTTCTCACTGCGTGGACAGATCATTACATAAAAAGGGCTAAATAATAACGCCCGCAAGTTCAGGATAGGATCTGTGTAAAACCAGCCCTTCCATAAAAGGATGTCACGAAATATAGTCATATTAACTTAATGGCAGTTTCTTCCAAATAGAATATAAAATATCTAACAATGGTTAGAAAACTCATGAAAGAAACTCCTGGAAGAACCATTGCTAGAGCAATAGCAAAAATTAACTATGCAAGTACTCTTTCACAAGGGGGCCACAATGAAGAACATTGGTAAATTGCAGAACCTACTGAACACATCAGGCCCTGCGAGTAAATGTTCCTCAGCAAGATGCCATATATCTTGCAACTTGAGGGTCACATTCACTTATGATCTGGGCCCAAATCAAGCTTAAAATTTTGATGTGGGCAAATAACCTCATTTACAAAAGCTCCCAAGTATATGGCACAGTAGCTTAGGTCATACAAGGGCCGTCGAATGCTAAGAAATATCAGCATTAAATTATTAATGAATGGACAATTTTCTCCAAAACATTGGCCTGACAGCTTGTGATAAGAGACATTTCACCATGTCAAACAGTTTCATTTTGGACAAATTCAATTCCATAACAGTAACTGGCCACTTTCATGAACAAACTGCACTTTGGTCCCAAAATATCAGATTATGTTTCTAGTTAACCTACATTTAGGTCTTGTCATTTTCAGCAAGTACTTAAATGTACGACAGTCACATATTGAGAAATTCTGTCTTTCAAGGCCATTAACCGACGTAGCCAGAAATATTTCAAGAGTGATTACAGTAAGTAAGTTAGTAAAGAATCCACTGTATCATGATGCCACTGCTAGCCAAAGTGATGTCAAGAACACACACAAAACGTGGAGGCTGAGGACCATTATTTCAGGAATATTTAGAATGCTACAAAGAATGCCCAAAACAGGCTAACATTTTGCCAGGGTCAGCCATGGTTCAAAAGACCAGCTTTTCCCTCAAAGCTTCTCTGTTACAGGAACTATATACAACTACTTAAAATGTCAGCTATAGCTTTGTAATTAATAAAAAAAGAAACAGGTTGGTGGAGTGGTGCACCGCTTATTAAAATCTCGATAGTAGTCAAAGAGTCAAATAAGCCTTAGTAGGTGATAAGTTCCTTTTATTTTCAAAGAAGATTAGCCAGCCAACGCGTTTCGTTCATAAAATGAACTTCTTCAGGGCTGCAATTTACAATGAAAACACATAAATGGTGTGCACTCAACACATAACTGTATACACAAATGAGCGTGTGTACAGTATGGTGACACAGAAGTGAGTATGGAATCTGAAGAAAGCAATCCTAGATAGGAAGAGTAAGTGTTGGGAAGGGGAAGGCGTGAACTAGTGAACAAGTCACAAGTGTATGTACACTTGTGACTTGTTCACTAGTTCACGCCTTCCCCTTCCCAACACTTACTCTTCCTATCTAGGATTGCTTTCTTCAGATTCCATACTCACTTCTGTGTCACCATACTGTACACACGCTCATTTGTGTATACAGTTATGTGTTGAGTGCACACCATTTATGTGTTTTCATTGTAAATTGCAGCCCTGAAGAAGTTCATTTTATGAACGAAACGCGTTGGCTGGCTAATCTTCTTTGAAAATAAAAGGAACTTATCACCTACTAAGGCTTATTTGACTCTTTGACTACTATCGAGATTTTAATAAGCGGTGCACCACTCCACCAACCTGTTTCTTCATTTGTCTGCATAAGCAGTTAGCACTCTTCAACGGCAAGTGCTGGAGTTTGTTTTTGTGCACGCATTTTCGACTTTTGATGACTAAGTATTAACAAGGGAACAACAGAAGGTAGTGCGGTCTCTGTGTCCGCCGTTGCCCGGTACCATAAACTCAGCTTTGTAATTAATAGTTAAATAATATTTTAGTGTTAGTACCCACCAAATGATTTCAGGGGAATGGAATAATGGCTATAAGCAGAATAGAGCTGTTTAAAGCTGCAATTCTAGTACATATAACTATTTAATTAAACATGATGTGCTGAAATACTTCAGGTTGAAAACTAAATCTACCAAACTCCATATGTTAAAAGAAACTGTTCGGTTAGGCTATGGTTCATAGATTCTATGTTAACTTCATCTCCTCTAAATGTATGGAGTGCCAAATGATTTATACTCACAACATCCCTATCAATCCTGGCTGCTGTCATCTCAGGTGTTTCCTCGTGTTCCTGAAATGATCGAGGTTTTTCATCTAAAGCAAAGAAAAAGGAAAATAAATACATGAAATATAACCATGCAGTTGTTAGGTTGAAGCAAATACATTTGTCAACATGGTATTTTAGAAATCAGACACACATGATGTTTTGCTCCATTCGGTTGTGTTCAAATCTGTGCTGTATGGAAACTCATTGTCAAGTTATTTCTAAACATTTCTTGAACAACAATGCAACTAAATCATATGATCCATTGATGTACAAGTGATAGATAAGGGGAACATACTAAGGCCTTTTAAAACAAATAAACCTAAGAATTACTTTTCTTTAATCTAAACTTTGGTAGATGTTTGGAGACACAGATTTCCCTGGAATTACTTGGCAAAACAAAATTACTGTCCATGGCAAAATCCCTGATGATTAATGTAAGAGGGGGCACCCATCTGTAAATGACTACTGAACTATTATAACCTCAGTTACAATTCTATATCCGTAAAGTACATTCCATTTGAAATGCAGCCATTAGGAATGTTATGAAGATCATCTCGAATACATATTTCTGGTACTAAAATCTGAATATCTTCTACTCGACAGTCTTTAGAAATCTCCTTTCTGGATATTCAAGAGTCGGTGTTTATTTATTTTAAAGATAGCGTATATTAAATAAGTACATATTAATAAAATATATACAGTTTCACATAGAAAAAGGCCCAAGAATGTCAGCTATTTGACAGTAGTTTCCAGTAATCTACCAAAAGGACTGCTAATTGATTTCTAATTGAATGTATTAACTTTATTTTTCATCATTAAGCGATTATTTGATACACTTTAGCATAGTTGAAAAAAATGGGATCGTAAGTTTTAATTCTAGAAATCAATGAGTACTTCAACTTCTTAGCGCCATATTTCCTCATTTTCTCAATACAGATTCAATCTTGGATACATTAATATCACCTTGCTAGAAAGTCATGATTTCACTCAAATACTATGCATAGTTTCAGACCGTCATGAAATGATCATGCTTTTTCTATATTTTACCAGGCATTGGTCACATTTTTCCTTATGTCTGAAGCATCTCTGAACATTTAAATGAAAGTCTAGTTGTTTATCTTTTTATTCTGATAGACCTTTGGCTAGCACAAAGAGACCTTTTTTTATGCTACATAAGTGCTTAATCCAATTTATAATGTATCCTACAATGATTTATAGTTTTACAAAATTCAAGTTTTGTTAGTCAAGTTCTTTTCACAGTACTGGTCTGTTTCATAAATACTGTAAGAGTTTTAATTCCCACCAATGTTACCCCGATTACAAACCAACAAGCAATGTATTTTTCCTCCTGGTACCCAATAAGACTGATTTGTCCTTAACAAAGCATATTCCACCTTTTCAGACAATATTTTAAGACCATACTCAATGTTAAGCAAATCTAAATTTATGTTTGATCAATTCAAATCAATCAGGATTTATATAGAGCGGCTAATCAAACTAATCCAGGTGCTGAGGGTACTGTTGCAGGGGACTCAGTGAACATCCAGATCTTGAGTCCTTTTTGAATTCCAGCAGAGATCATGACACCACAGGTGAAGTGGGAGGTCGTTCTAGGACTTTGCTGCAAGGTAGGAGAAAGGAGCGCCCTTCACTGTTGCTGTGGGGGATCGCAGTGCATGCGAAGGGTGAGGAAACAGGCAGATGAGACTGTTGATATGTCTTTCCATGGTTAGCTTATTGTCCAGGAAGATGCAGAGTATACGGGCGTGCACGATCGGAGATGGTGACGTCCTAGTTCGGGAGGCCACCACCAAGGGGAGGTTTTGTTCTGAAAGATCGGCACTTCAGTTTTTTCTAAGCATGTGTTTCTCATTCAGTCTGCGATGTTTGACATGTTATGTTCTGGGGTATATAGAGCGCTTGATTACTCCCAGTGGAGTGTCCACAAGCTAATATTCAACCAACAGAGGCCTAATAATCATGCCCGGAGTTTAATTCATTCAGAACTAAACTTCAGATGGCTCCATTCTCAGATCTAAGGGCAAAGAATTCCAAAGTCTGGAAGCAAAGAATCTGAAAGAGCTACCTCCTGGACGCATTCTGTTAACTCTGGGGATCACAGTCATAGCAGTCACTGAGATGCCTGTTAGGAAGGTAGGGTTTAATCAAGGGAAGAAGGGAGCACAGGCCTCTCTGACTGAGAATTTTATGGCAGAGACAGAGTGCTTTAAAGTATACTCTATGCTTGATAGGGAGCCAGTGAAGTTGAGCAAGTCCTGTGCTCAAGGGAGAATGTTTCGGAACATTCTTTTTTTTAAAAAAATGTTTTTATTGGTTTTAACATATTTTTAATCCCACCCCCCCCCGACAAGTAGACAATTTGTATTTTTACATCATACATTTTTATGTTTATCACATTTACATAACTATTATAGGAAATCTTACAGGAAATATTCCAAAGAAAAAATAATAAAGAAAAAAGAAATCAATAAGAAATAGATAAATGAAAAGAAATAAAGCAAAGATAACATAAACATGTTACGGCATTGGTGATAAATCAAATTTGTAAATCTCGCCAAAGTGTAAGAGGAGTCCAGATATTCATACCCCTTTCCCGTCGCCTTCTGTTTTTCCGTTTATAAATAGCTATCTCGATGTTGTGCAGCGCTAAGAGCCTTGCTAGCCATTGTTGAAAGGTAGGCGGTATCGGGTCTAGCCAGGCCGATGCTAAGCATAGCCTCCAGACGGCCATGGCCACAAATACTAGATCATAGCCATCCTCAAGTTTTTCTGTATCAACAACCCCAAGTACCATTGCCTCTGGAGGTAAAACAACCTTTCTATGAAGGACAGAAGTTAAAAACCTCTCTATGTTTTGTATCAGAGGCATTGGCACTGGGCAGGTGGCAAATATATGGATAGAATCTGCCCTCAAGCTCGCCACCCGGAAACACCACCAGCTGATCCGCATCGCCAAGAAAACGGCTTTCAAAAACCGACTGGACAACAACGCACACAACTGCAAGGAACTCTTCAACATCGTGAAAGAGCTCTCCAACCCCAACGCCGGAAACAACGACATTACCCCTTCGCAAGACCTCTGCAACTCCCTCGCCTCCTACTTCCACAACAAGATCACGGACATACACTACAGCTTCAGCACTCAACCGACGCACGCCACGACCGCAGCATCGCCACCCACCACCACCCTCCGCGCCTGGACCCCGGTCAACACTGAAGAAACCGTCCACACGATGAACTCCATCCACTCCGGATCTCCGACCGACCCCTGCCCTCACCACGTCTTCAACAAAGCCGACGCGGTCATCGCACCCCACCTGCGGGACATCATCAACACCTCATTCGACACCGCCACCTTCCCCGAGAGCTGGAAGCACGCCGAACTCAGCGCCCTACTGAAGAAACCTACAGCCGACCCCACCGAACTCAAGAATTACCGCCCCATCTCTCTACTCCCGTTCCCAGCCAAAGTCATCGAGAAGACCGTCAACAAACAGCTGGCCACCTTCCTCGAGACGAATGGATCCCTCAACCCATCGCAGTCCGGATTCCGTGCCAACCACAGCACCGAGACCGCCCTCATCGCCGCCACTGACGACATCCGAACCCTGATGGACAACGGGGAAACAGCGGCCCTCATCCTCCTAGACCTCTCCGCGGCTTTCGACACGGTCTGCCACCGCACCCTAGTGCAGCGCCTCAGCAACGTCGGAATCCAGGAGAAGGCGCTGGAATGGATCGTCTCCTTTCTCGACGGAAGAACACAAAGAGTCCGCCTACCACCGTACAAGTCAGAGGCCACCAAAGTCATCTGCGGCGTCCCTCAAGGATCCTCACTGAGCCCGACCCTCTTCAACGTCTACATGAGCCCCCTCGCGGCCATCGCACGCCAACACAACCTCAACATAATCTCCTACGCCGACGACACCGAGATGATCCTCTCCCTGACCAACGACCCCGCCGCCGCCAGAGCCAACCTGCACGAAGGGATGAGAGAGGTAGCCGAGTGGATGACGACGAGCCGCCTGAAGCTGAACACAGATAAGACGGAGGTCCTCATCCTGGGCTCCTCGCCCTCCGCCTGGGACGACTCCTGGTGGCCCCCCGCCCTGGGCACCGCACCCAAACCGACGGACCACGCACGCAACCTGGGTTTCATCTTGGACTCCTCCCTCTCCATGACCAGGCAAGTCAACGCCGTCTCCTCGTCGTGCTTCAACATCCTGCGCATGCTTCGGAAGATCTTCTGGTGGATCCCCACAGAGACCAGGAAGACTGTCACCCAGGCCCTCGTCACCAGCCGAATGGACTACGGCAACGCACTCTACGCCGGAACCACCGCCAAGATCCAGAAGAGACTCCAGCGCATCCAGAACGCCTCAGCCAGACTCATCCTCGACATCCCACGACACAGCCACATCTCCGGACACCTAAGAGACCTGCACTGGCTCCCGGTCAACAAGAGAATCACCTTCCGCCTCCTTACCCACGCACACAAAGCTCTCCACAACCAAGGCCCGAGCTACCTCAACAACCGAATCAACTTCTACGCCCCCAAACGCCACCTCCGATCCGCCAGCCACGCCCTCGCCGCCATCCCATGCATCCGCAGAGCCACTACAGGAGGAAGGTCCTTCTCCTACCTGGCCGCCAAGACCTGGAACTCCCTCCCGGCCGACCTGCGCCTGACCCAAGACCACCTCTCCTTCAGGAAGAAGCTCAAGACCTGGCTGTTCGAGCAGTAGCAGCACCCCCCCAAGCGCCTCGAGACCCTACGGGTAGGTAGCGCGCTCTATAAATGTCTGATTGATTGATTGATTAAATAGATTACACCTGGGGCAGCAAGTCCCATTACCAGTTCCCCATTTTGCAATCTTATTCGGTGTATAGTAGAGACAGAAGAAGGTTTTATAAAATTGTGTCTGAAGTTTGGTGGAGATAAGAAGCGTTTGAGCTACTTTATAGGAGTCTAGAGATCCTTCTTTAGAAATACTAAGTTTGTTTTGCCAGTTTATTGCCATTTTATCTAAATCATCCGGAAGTTTATCCAGCAACGCCTCATACACTCCGCCAATCGACTGTTTCTTAGAATGTATAATTATCACTATAATCATAGATTTTTCCCAGATGTTTCTTAATCCAAATTTATGAGTCAGAAAGGTTCTAATTTGAAGAAATTTAAAAAAGTCCCGCCAATCTAGGCCAAATTCTCCTTTCAAGAGTTCAAAAGATTTAATCCCCTGATTAGTATAAAAATCCCCTAGTTGTGTTATTCCCAGGTTGTACCATTTTTTAACACAGTTATCTTTGAAGATGGTTAATGGGAGAGTTGGGTTATTTAATACAGGGGTGTAGTATGAAAATCGTCCTATCCCTAACTCTTTTCTTACGGCCTTCCATACCTTAAAGCAGCTATAGAGAGTCTTAAATTTAACCTTTTTGTAGTAGCTATCATGTGTGTGTATCCAGAAATATCCATAGCAGGATTCCCCGACCAATAACTGAAAGATTGAGGCGGTGTTTTCCTCTGTAGTATTACATCCTTGTAATAATTCCTTACTGTATAGTAGTACACAGGACCAGTAGTATCTCCTTAAATTGGGGAGCGCTAGCCCACCTCTATCCTTGGGAAGAGTAAGAAATGTATATGCTCGCCGGGGTTGTGCGTATGACCATATAAATCTAGAAAAGATACGTTCCATTACTTTAAACCACTGATTTGGAATTTCTAGGCAGACTGCCCTGAATACATACAAAATCTTTGGAAAGTACACCATTTTAATTGCATTAGTCCTTCCAATAATGGAGAGGTGGAGATTATTTACCCGTTGTAAATCTTTTTGTATTGTGTTGAGTAATGGCTTAAGATTTAAATCCACCACTTCCTCTAGTTTAGAAGAGATAGTCACCCCCAGGTATGTAGCTCCCAGCACGACCCTAGGATCATCCATCCAAATTTTTTGGTTTAAGACAATTTGTGTCTTTCCTTGGTTTAACGCATAACCAGAGACCAGTCCAAATTTTCTGGCCTCGGTCTCAATAACCGGCATTGCTACCTTAGGGTCTGCGGTAACTATAGCAATGTCATCCGCATATGCTAGTATTTTTGTTACATATCCCTGTGATATAATGGGGATTATATGGGTGTTTTTCTCTAAGTAGCGGATGAAAAAATCTATATATATTGCGAAAAGCAATGGCGAGCAAGGGCATCCCTGGCGAGTTCCTCTCGAAACAACGATTTCCTTAGTTAGACTTCCATTAACAGATACGACGGCTCTAGGATTATAATACATTTTTTGTATCGCTTGAATAAACTTGGTTCTAAATCCCAACGTCGCCATTGCTTTCCAAAGAAACGGCCAGGAAACCCTATCAAAAGCCTTTTCCGCATTCTAAAGTATCAGGGCCATAGGGTCTCCGGTGGTTTCTGTTCCATCAAAAAGTGTAATAACCCTCTGAATGTGATTTATAGTTGACCTTCCAGGGACGAAACCATGTTGGCTTTTGACGATAACTTTATGTATTATAGGCGCCATTCTATTTGCCAGAATTTTAGAGTATATTTTGGAGTCCGCGTTTATAAGGGTTATTGGGCGATAGGATCCTAATTGTTCTGGGGGTTTCCCTTTTTTAGCAAAAATAACAATTCTTGCCTTAGCCCAGGAGCCGGGAGGTTCCCCCCCAGAAAAGATATGTGTAATTAGATCAATAAATGTATGTTTTATTTCTTCCAGAAATATTCTATAAAATTCTGATGGGATGCAGTCCAGCCCTGTTGCCTTTCCTTTAGGGAGGCTCTTAACAGCTGTCAGGACCTCTTCCATATTTGGTGTTTCCTCCAGAGCCATCTGTATATTTACCTCGAGTTATGTGGTTTCACAATTCTCTAGGTATCTTTTTATTTCTATGGTGTCTCCATGGCTGCTGTCAGTGTATAATTCTTTATAAAACCTCCAAAATGCTTGCTTGATCAGCTCTGGGTCCTTTAACAGTCCTTCTACTGGATCTACAATTTCCCTTATTAAATTAGCATTGGCCTGTTGTCGTACTTGCATTGCCAGTTGATGTCCCACTAGCTCGTTAACTTCATAGACTAGTTCTTTTCGTGCAGTAGCTTTCCGAATTGCTTTATCTGTAAAAATATTAGTAATAGCTGCCTTGGCAACTGCTACTTGGGCTAAGGCGCTAGAGATATCTCTGGTCATACCTACATTACTAGTAGCACTAATGAGATCGATTTCTGCTGATATAAGTTCATCCTGTCACCTCCTTAATTCCTCTTTCTCTCTTTTATTTATTCGAAGCGAATATGACATAGTCTCGCCCCGGATCCCTGCTTTCAGCGTATCCCACACAACCTCTATTCATGAGCTATTAATATTTTCTGTGAGGAATTTAGGTATCCAGTCTTTCATGTGGGTAAGATACTGAGGATCATATAATAATGCTTTTTCAAATGACCACATGTTAGGCTCTGATTTGGCTAAGCTAGTAGTCAAGGTGCAAAAAAGGGGGTTGTGGTCAGATAATATCCGGGGCAGTTTGACAGTTTGGGAGGTCCTAATTAATGAGCTTGAAAGTAAAATGTAGTCAATTCTGGTATGTGTACGATGTGGGTTTGAATAAAAGGTATATCCAGGGTCACCAGTATTAAAATTAGCAATCTGCCAGCTATCCACAAGTCCATGTACAAGACATAAATCTTTAAGCGAGCGGAATACTTTCGGTTTTCGCCCTTTATAGACCCAGTCATCATTTACGGACCAATTAATGGGAAGGTTTATATTGAAGTCCCCACATACCAGGGCCGGAAGAGGCCAGTGTGTTAATTCATTGGAGACCTCATTGAAGACCGCGGGGTCATCTATATTGTTCCCATAAATGGCACAAATTGTTATTTTTTGCCCTATTTGATGATTACATTCGGTGATAGCCCAACGGCCAAACTTGTCGGTTTTAGAATTATTGAACACCAATCCACTCCCTTTAGCCAGGATAGCCACACCACGATGTTTAACCCCTTGTGAAGTAGCGCAAACCAATTTATAGCCTAGTGTGTTTAACAACTGTCTCTGGGATCCTTCAATATGCGTTTCCTGCATGCACACGACATTAGCTCCCCAGTTTTGTAACCCGATAGCAACCATTTGCCTTTTTTTTAAGTCGTTTAAACCACCTATGTTCAAAGATAATACCTTTATCGCAGCCATGCTGGTAGAGCAAGCATGCCGTATTTTATTTCACATGTGTTCTGATTTCCTGTGATCCCTAGAACCGTTTCCTTGTTCCTTTTTAACATAAATTTACTATCCTTTATGTCTAACCTGTCCGAATTTCCCGCCTCCCCTTTGCCCTCCCCCCACCCGCCACCACCTTTGAAGGTTACCTGGGCCAGTCTGGTCCAGGAGTGTGAATGTTTCGGAACATTCAACAAAATTCAAGCAGCAGCGTTTTGCACCCTTCGGAGCATTCTAAACCTGCCTTTGGAAACCCCAGGTAGAGTACATTTCAGTAGTCCAAAAGTAATACCAGCAGGGCCTGGACTACAGTCTACTTAGTTGAGTCCGGAAGGAGCCCCAAGATTTTTTTTGAGCATCTTTAGTATCCCAAAGCAGGTGCAAACAGTAGAAGAGATCGGCTATCAACTGATAGGGAGGAGTCGAGCATAAAACCATGTATCTTCACCTTAGGTTTGGGGACAGGTGTGGGGCCCCGTTCATCTGGCCACCACGAGGAAGACCATATTGAGGGCTGTTTTCCTACCACCAGGACTTCCATTGTGCCTGCATTTAATCTCAGGCACAGCTGGAGTCCATCCATTCAGTGAGGTCCACCAAGCTGGCATTAAAATTGGCTGCAGCACTGCCATCGTCTTGACCACGGTGAGGATCAGTTGAGTATCATCAGTATAAATCATGATCCTCACACCGTGACACTCAATCACGTATGCCAGAGGGAGCAAATACAAGTTAAACAGGGTTGGTCTGTGTGCCCAACCCTGTGGCCCTTTCTGCTGCAAGGAGATTACTTTATAGACGCAGGCCTTCTGAATCACCTGAGAGATGTGGTCATGAAGGAAATCGGAAAACCATTCAAGGGCTCGTCCCCCAAAACACTAACTCCATAGCTGCTCTAGTAGGAGACCATGGGCACAGTGTTAAAACCCACACTTAAGACATGCAGTTGGTTAGCATGGCGCAGTGGTCTTCCGAGAGTATAAGCTGGGTGTCATTGGCGTAGGATGTTCAGTCAATGTCATATGATGATGTGGGCCAAGAGTCATGTAGGTGTTGAACAGGGTAGGGCTGAGGGACAAACTTTGAGGGACACCGCAGATGGTGTATTTGGGTTCTGAGGTGAAGGGAGGAAGGTGACTTTTCGGGTTTTACCGGTGAGGAAGGAGGTGATCCACTTGAAAGCGTCTCTTTGGATTCCAATGTTGTAAAGCCTTTTTTATCAGGGTGTGGTGTGGTACTACGTTGAACGCTGCTGAGAGGTCAAGTAGGATCAGGGTCACCGTTTTTCCTTGGTCGAGAAGGGACATGATGTCATCTGTGGCTGAAATCAGGGCAGTTTCAGTGCTATGGTTAGTGCGGAATCCGTTTAGAAGCTTGTTGTTCTCCAGGTTTTCTGTAAGTTGGCATTGAAGGTCTTCTCGAAGACTTTAGTGGGAAAGGAGAGCAGAGAGATGGGACGGTAGTTCTTGAGTCTGTTGGGGTTGGCAGATGCATTTTTGAGTAGAGACTTCTGATTGTTTCCAGTCTTCGGGGAAGGGGATGGATGTGTTGATGTCAGTGAGCTCGCTGCTAATCATCTTGCTCCCTAGGTTTAAGATCTGTTTTGTAACTAAATAATTTCCTTCTAAGATCTTTTTTCCAGTGTTTTGTTGTTGGCAATAAAACACTAATTGTCCTACCCTAAATGAAAGGTTTAAATGACTCCCACAGAACACTGGGACAATTAAGAGATACTCAATTTTAATAAATATTTCAATTTTTTGAGGGTGATCACTGGATTTATTGTCTTTAATAAAGGAAAAATTAATTCTACATATATTTTAACTCTTCCATACTGCCGAGAACCTGCCACTATGGGGTATGGTTTTGCAGTAATTCTAAAACAAAAGAGATTTCAGCTGTTTCAATACAGTAAATAAAGGAGACAAAAAATGAGGCAATGTGAGAGAAACGGTTTTAACAACAGAGTAAACCAAACATTATAGCTACATTTTCACAATTAAAGCATATCAGTTGCGTAGGTATCCTTATTTGGCTAGGGAGTTTCCAGGGCTAGATTTCGCCAAGAAAGCTTCCTGGAGTATGGTAAGAAGAACCGAGATTTCCAAATTGGGGGTACAAAGATCTCTTTTAATTTAAGAAACAATGAAGAAAGCTTCACCCTGACCTTTATTTGCCACATATAAATCTACTTGTGTGTTTGCAGAATTTTAGTTTCATTTTCTACCAAGACTTTAGCCTTATCAATCTCTAGGACCCCAGCACTCAATCAATTTACGCGAACAGTGATTTCTCTTTCCCTCATTTGTTTAAAACCTGGAGGAAAGCACCAGCCAAATCATTTTACTAGTTTTACCAGGCAATAAATCTAATGGGTGTTTCCTGGATTAAATGCTAGTTTGTATTGTGCATCAAGAAATAATGTAAGAACTGTTGCTATGAGCAGAATGATTTAAATCCCTCTATAATCCCATTATATTTAAAGACAAAATTAAGATCAAAAGACTTTTATTGGACACTTGAAGCATAAATTGCAGAACACTTGCAAAACTAAGACACAAGAAATGACTAAACAAGCATAAAGTACATAAACATGCACCTACAAACTTTAGCACTAATTTACATGAGAAAAACAAGCTGCAGATCCAATAAGAGTACTGGTATTAAATAATTATTAAAATCGAATACAGGTCTACTAGAAAGGTACATGGAAGTAAAAAATGCTATTTTTAATTTTTGTCTTTGACATAATTAACATGGAGCCACATTATAGTTATGACAAAATGCTGCATGTCTTATAAAAACACATCATCACGCCCCCTGTCCTAAGACAATACACACTTTAATGTGTTATTATATGCAAAACTGAGAAAGACAGATTTATACCTACTGGATAGTTTTATCTACTATTATTAATATATTTCCAATTCTATACAACAAGCTATGCATAAAAATAAGCATACTACAAACAGTTATTTGTTTTTGTTAATACTAAATCGCAGTGGATATATGGCCATGTGTTCGTATTTATATATATATAAGTTAAGGATGATGTTTTTTTTTTTTTAGCTCTCCATTAACAATTTCAATTATTCTGAATGTGGAAATCTCCAGTGGTTCATACGGAGTTCACATTTATTCTACTTTAAGAGCCAAAATCTTCTATTGGCGTTTCTTTTGCAAAATCATGGTTGAACTTGGCATATGACGATTCCTCTTACTGGGATTTTTCTTTGCCTAATTACATAATTTCTACAGCACTAACCAAACGTGTTTAGGTTTTCTTATAAAGCGTAGTGTTACTCATCTCAGAGTCTACAAATGCATAATGTATTATGCTAAAATGCCCTTATCAGTGGATGGGCCTACTAGGAAAATAACCAGGTTTTAAGACATTTCCTGAATTTGAAAATCTTACAAAAGGGGCAGCTCCTCCATGTGAGCGGAGGGGTGTCGGCCCACTAAGGAAAAGCCCCAGGCCAGTGCTGTAAAATAATATGGTAATAAAGTTCATTTATTACCATTTTATTTTTCAGCACCCCGTCCCAAGCTAAGTGTTGGGACGGGCCAGTGCTGCCGAGTGGTGGAAGCAGGAGGGAGCAGTGTGCTTTAAAATGTGCCAGTCCCTTTTGTCGGCCATCTCCCAATGGCCGGCCAGACATGCACATTTGTAAGCTCTCTAACACAGCTGTCTTAGACAGCTCCAACCAATACTGGTGCTACTTTCATGCTAGTGAGAGAAGTGCCAGGATTGGTTAGGGGAATTGGTTAGGTCCCAAGTTGGAGCCTGCCCGAAGACTGAAGGAGGATGCCGCGTTGAGTAGGAAGATAAGTCTTTTTTTTTTTTTTACACCCGAATTACATGGTAGTCGCCACGTCCTTACAATACTCCAGACTACTCGGGTTCCAATTTACGTTTAGGTGTGCTTAGAATCAAACCAAAAAGTATTTGCAATATTAAAGCCAAGCACCTAGGAATTATGTTTTTAGTAAATGGTAACGATTGATTTTACCCAAACCAAAAAACTCATTACCCCCACGTATTATCTGCTGGTCTTGAAGAACAGGTATCAAAGACCGCAGATGTGCAGCTTTAAAAAGCATATTTCCAAATCTTCCTTCAAGTGTTTAAACTTGCAGTCAAATTTACTAACTATAAAATCAACAACAAGTTTGGACTTGATAATCAGTCTACCCAACTCTAGTGTTTTAGTAATGCACAAAAAGGTCTGAAGATGATGCAAAAAGACAATATAAAAAGGTATTATGAGAAAAAGTGTTTTAGGATTTAACTTATGCTGCATGTGATGCACTAAATTAGATTTCAACATGCAAACGCTCACTTGCAAATAATAAAAAGTAATTTGTACATCCAGACTGGACAAGTTGAGCTCGATAATATTACATATTCAGCAATGCCAAAAATATTTATGATGAGAGTTAACCACGTAATGAAGTGACCAATTCAAAATGACCACTGGGCCTATGAAGAACTCAGGGAGAACTTCAGGTTTCTAGCATTACATGGATATAGGTCATCTCAGGCACCTTCAATGCTAAAGGGATAGTACTCCCACAGTACATAAACACCAAAAAGAACTAATTTAATTTTGGATATTAGCATTGGTCAATAAAGACTTGATGTCAATTTGCATTTTCTGACACCCGTACTTAAATTGATTATCCAATGCTTCAGACTGCGCAGTATTTTTGAACACATAAAAACCGAAGCAAATTTCTATGACTATTTAATAAGTGACCATAAACCCAGCTACATAAAGGTTTAGTATGCTAAACATTACCTAAACACTTTAAAGAGACATATTGGACTCCTCCAAATCATTAAATATTAAAATCTCTTTGGATAAAACAAACTGGAGAAAATAATAATGACTTAAACAGCCTTTATCTGGCTACTAAGGCAGAATAAAAACATCTGTAACAAAGCCATACAATAAGCGTACAGAGGACTTCAAAGCCAACTGGAGAATGTATGTAGTAAAAAGCAAAAATCGCAAGGGAATTAATGCAGAACAGGTATCATTTTACAATGAATGTCCCTCAAATGCACCGCTCTTAAATGCTCAAGTGAACAAGTTCAAGGTTTGTAGTTGACCATCCTTAAAAATATGCATTGTCAACATAAACATAGAACAGTTGATTGAATCTTTGCAGTGGTTTACAATCCAGTTAGAATTAAACAACTTGAAGCTGTTGTGGCAAACAGAACGTCAAATAATATGCATATATTGCAAAGCCATTTATAAAATCGCACATATGTAGGGCCATAAATGTACAAAAAGGAAGATTTTAGAGTTCTGAACCCAGAAGTTGTACTTATCAGTGGTTAGACAAAAATATGTATATTGAAATATGGATCCGATATGCAACAATTTAAGCACAAAAAATACCTACTGACACCTGAAAAACAAAGATGTGTCAAACGTTGCCCAAACAGTACATTTAATCAGTTTTCATGCAGCTGTACCACAAGATAACAGAATTAAGTTTTTCCACCAAACAATGAGAAACTCCAAGCCTGCTAGACACACCACGTGAGCAGAAATAGTTTTTGAAGGCTGACCGAGTCATAAGACAGTCGTAATCAACTACAGAAAACATTATATCTTTCTTTGGGATCTGGTGCCACATCCAGTTATCCTCAGTTTCAGTATTCCACCGCAGGCTGTTAAGAATAGCAACTAAAGGAGTTACCAAGAATCCCATTATTCCTACACTACTAATCACTACATAAGACATGCAGAAAGTAAGGTACTTAACGCACCACTGGTCACTGAACAGACCATCCATTTACACACACCTCAGTGCGATATTTTGGTACCATACGCAATATGCTACAGAATCAGTAAGATAACTTCGAACATGGCTTCTAAAGGCAATACGACTGTATCCACAATCTCCTACCATTTGGCAAGAGCATATAATCCACACAAACCATACAAAACGTGAAGTGAGTCAGAGCATCAGATCCTTTTATGCATTCCGTACAGAATCCAAAGAAAAAAACAATAAAGCAAAGGAAATGTACTTTGAAGTCAAAGTCCCAACTTTGAGCCCTCAATTGAAAACCCTCACTTATGAAGTGGGATGGAGTGCAGTCTGTTATTAGAATTTTGAGACATGGATTGTTTTAAATAACCCAGTTCAATAGCATGATTAAAGATCTTTAAACAGTGCTCAAACTATGTTCTATGTTGTCGTGTGCAGCCAATGGATGAGTACAAAGATATCATGGTGCAGACGTTACATTCCATGCTTAAGGTACTCTTGGAAAGGTATTGCCTAATTATATGATATGAGTTAGCGTGCTTGTGTTTGTCTTATGATGCAAGCTTTCAGAAAATATGTGCTTTACTAAATTGCACACAATTTCAAAGTGTGAAACCAGATGTAGCTGCATAACAAGAAGAGTACTCCACATTAGTTGTTATGTGATGTGCGTTTTGTAAGGTATGGATCTGTCCGTATATTTCATTGAGTGAAACCTCCTGGGAATACCCTATGCTATAGAATGAAACCCCTTCAAGGATCTGGGTGAAAGCATCCAAACCTTGCAGTATTTAAAGTAGGCACTTGGGCATAAATTACAGCAAGACCAAAGGTAGCTAGTCCACAGCCTTTGAGCCTCCCTGGGCTGCCAATATTGCCTTGCTCGAGGTTTGGATCACACACTTCCAGCAGAACTCTCTGGCACTGCAGAGAATGTCTGCCTCCCTCCTTGAGACGTCATCTCCTTAGAACAATATATGTGATTGGATCTACGCCCTTCCTACATTTTTGGCAACTTTAATAATGGCTTCCTTCTACTGCCATCTTTTTTATGCACCCATGCACTGAAAAACAATCAACGTCCTTTAAAGGCTCTCTGTGGTCTGTGAGCATTTTTAACAGTCAAGTTTTGATGTGGCGCTCATTAGAAATCAAATTATACAGCCCTTCATAAAATCCTGTCGGGATAAATTCAATCCAGACTCACCGGTTTCTACACAACGTCCATCAAAGAAAGCTCCAAAGATTTGGTTGGTCTTCTGAATTCTGCCCCTAAAGCTTTTTAAGTGGCTGCTCTGGGGTCAGGGTAAGCACAGACAATGTTTCTTTTGTGTACTTATACTCTACTTACTATCGCCCTCTAAATTTAAAACCACTTCAATATCCTGTGCAACTAATTGGTCCATCAATACAGCCCAAAAATACTTTTTAAGCACTAAGATCCTGGAACAACTATGTTCCAGGACAAAAATGATGTGATCACGTCTCTACCTACTACCACAGCCGTAATTATTTACTAGGAATATGTTTTTGACAAATTGTTGTTGCTAATCACCACCGACTAAAACACTTAATAGGAACTCCACTAGAAAGTTAGCGGGAGGAAGGGAGACTTAGCAGCACCCAGAACTCAGTAGCCTTTATTTGCGCCGTGAAACTACTGGATTAGTCCCCTCACTTAGGCATAATGCACCACCCCTCCGAAGAGATGCCGGAGTCCAGGGGAATCATTCTTTTACTCCATCCGCCCATTTATGTATTCCTATCTCTGGCGCCTTAAATATGCATTACCCACAATTCCATACAATCATTAAAAATATTACTTTTATTTCGCACAAAATGAAAAATAATCACCACCACATGTTACTGCGAGGCATGTAAACAAAACAGTTGGCATGGAATCCAAAGGTGTACTTACAAACACAAACGAATCAAAATCAACTCATAACGTTCAGTCATCCAGTCTTCCAAAATTTAAAATACATTCATGAAAATGTGCCTAATTTTCTAAAGCTTCTCTAGCGAAAACAGCAGTGCAAGAGGCCCAATCACTAACATTTGCAAACTGTTGGTAAATCACACTGGCCGACCGGAACAAAACGCTGATGCTATGTTTTGGTGGGCTTGCTCACCTGCATCACCATCTCTAGGATGTGTCACTGCTAATATATTTTCCAGAAGTGTGCATCTATCCCACATTCGAAGATTATCAGAGAAGACTTAAGTGTGTTCAATTTTTTGTCAATAAAATGATGGCTATTCTTTTCTATTGGCCATTGTTGTCAACATTTGTTTTTAGGATCAACACTTGGTTAGATATGCTAACTCCCCCCAGTAACCAGTGTATAAGCCTTGGTCTCTGCGGATAACCCGGAAATACATGAGCACATTCTCCTTTGGGCCATACCAATAGGATGTTAGAGATATTAGGAATAAGTCCTGACAGAGAGTCTCCTGCTGCATACTTCTGAGAAGCTTTACTCTGGACCCACCCCCCAAACCTCTTCCGTGGGCCCTCTTTCTTGACAGTACACAGACCTTAATTGGTATTTATTACGTGCCAATCTAATCTAAATCTTACCTCTTAGAATGACTGTGCCTAATAACAAAGAAAAAGGACGATGAGGACGAATAGAATGTAAACCCTACACATATATGAAATATCTCTAAAGCACCAGCCAAATTTCCCTACTTGACCTTGGGCATTCTATCGTTATGCGGTCTGGTTCCAGAGCTATTTTTTTTTTTTATATTTCTTTTTATTAAACCATTTCGACTGTCATACATAAAAGGACACAGTAGCAGGCGATAGCAACTTCAATCAGATTAGAGTCTTACATTTCAAAAATAATTACAAGCATCTTTTCCTGGCGGTTAGGGGTTGTCCATAGCCTCATCCTCAGTTCGCTGGCAGGGTGGGGGACATATATTCCCTCTATACTGATTCCAGGCTCCCCATATCTTGTTCCACTTTCCAGGGCACCCCTAGCTATAAACACTGATTTTTCTCTAAACATGCACCAGTCTAGGTCCTCTTTCCACCTCCCCAAAAGGGGTGTCCGGGCGGCACCCCACAGCTGTGCAATGTTCCTTTTTGCGATCATGTACGCCAGTGTGGCCCATTGCTGAGTGTACGTGTGGAGGTCCGTAGGCTCCCAGACATTCAGCAGGCGCCTCCGGCCGCAACTCAACTCCAAACACTGCCAGCATTATACGATGTACACCTTTCCAAAACCCTTCTATTCGCTGACAGCTCCACAGTATATGAAGAAAGGTCCCCTGCTCACCGCATCCCCGCCTACATTCCCCACTTTCCGCCCGTCCCATGCGGACCAGGCCGGGCCCGTTATATAGGTCATGTGCAATATTTTTAGCTGCACTAGTCTCAACCTGGCCTGTAGTTCCAGAGCTATTTAATACTAATCACCCCAGCACTCTTCACAAGCAGGGTCAACTACGCAACGTGCTCTACACTGGAATTTCCTGGCAACTCCTGCAAAGGTTCTAGACCATCCATAATGCCGCTGCAAGACTTGTACTGGAATGCCTGTGCTGCACCCACATAACACCACACCTGAAGGAGTTCCGCATTCACAAACGCAGCTAATTCAAACTCCTCGCTCACACATACAAAGCCCTACACAACATTGGACCAGCATACCGGACACAGCCTCATAAACGTTCATCAGTTAACCAGACACCTACGCTCACTCTTGCGTGCACCCTACACTGCATTCACAAAAACATAACAGCCCTTTCTTCTACATCGCACCGTTCACTTGGAATGACCTCCCTGAGCACATCACGGTCTCCTCTACACTTCTTGAGTTCTGCAAGAAGCTGAAGACTTGGCTCTTACAAAATAACTCTGTGGGGACCTAACAGCCACTCACCTGCTCAAGAGCCTGGATACCCTCATGGGTAGTCAGTGCACTCTAATAATTTACATAACATAACGCGCATAGCTGCTGCAGACCTAATTTGTTGTGGCATCGAACAGCATTTCTCCTAGCATCTCAGCTCCGTCACTCCTAACTAAGAGGAATGTAAATATCCTATCACCATAGTAGTCACTTCAAGCTGGAGGGGTCACCCTCATATTCAGAACCCCGTACGGTGTGAATAATGAGAAGCAACATTTGCCGGACACAACGCTTTCATTTGAAGCATTAGACACTTTATTTTGCAAACGAATTTCAGTACAACAGCTGGAGACTTAACAAGTTGTAGTTAATTGAAAGTAGTGGAAAAGCAAGGAGTTTTCCTTTAAAGCTGCTGGAATAATGAGCACTGCAGCAGTAGAAGGAAAGAGGCAACGTGCACAAAAACAAAGCTATGATATCTTGCATAAGCAATGCACGTTAATGTAAGCAGAGTTCATATAAGACACAATACATAAAGCAGATCACATAAGGAGACTTCAGATTCAGTACAACGCAGGCTCATCTTTTCCACCTAATCATTAGACTTACCCATTGCAAAAAGGAGTGAGGCAGCATGTTCTCTCGAAAAGAACACCACCTTAAATTCCTAGGGTCAAAAATCAAAAATGTGCATTGCACTCTTATAGTCTTGCAACCGAGTTCGGATTCCAGCCTCAAAACATGTCCACCTCCGTTCCACTGGTGATTCAGCCTACACGGCACCTGCCACCATCATCATTGTGGACACAAAGTAATCTACCCGCCTCATCATCATTTGCACTTCCAGATGAGTGCAGAGGTTCACATGCGGGGTCTTCATCTCTAGCCTCGTGGATTTTCTCACTGCACAGGCTATTTCTCGCTACACAGTCTTGCTTCCCTGCCATATTTTATTATTTAACTTTTCTATGGGGTGGGTGATTCAACTCCCCTTTTCGATTCTATTCCATTCCACTCCATATTATTTTAAGGTGACACAATTTGAGAATGCCGTGAAATTGGGTTTGAAGACCGTATTGAGTAGGGCAGAACCTGGGCCGTTTAAAATTAATTTCATGCTACCCATCCTTTTTGTTCATTTTTGTTGTCCTCCCATTCTAGATGTATCGTCTTTCAATCTTCTCACCTTCTGTTAGAGAGGCAGGGCTGTGATTCAGGCTCTTGGTTTTTGAAAAAGAGTGAAACTTTTCTCTCTGAAAGATGGCACTCCAATTTCAAAGAGGGCAAGTTAATCTCCATTGCTGAGATTACAAATGTGGTGCTCCGTGATTATAACTTTATCACTTTAATGCAAAGGTTTATACATAGCTTAAAACTTTGAATAAAGCCAACTAACGACAGACAAAATAAAAAAATCCCCAAGCATCCTGGAGAGGTGGGCATGTCCATACACCTCTGTGACTAAGCTCCCAAAATATGTTTGCAGAAGGACCGTACAAAGACAAACTAAAGAGCTGCCCCTCAGGTATCATAGGATAGGCTCACGATTTCATTTACTTAAGTGTTATAATAACTAGAGAACTCTAAAAAGCAGACAGCGAGGGGTGTCCTAGCACTAAGGAGAAACCTCATTCTAAGGCAAACCAGCACCAACTGCAGGATGAACTACATGCAGGGTGAATGCATGAAGAAACCAGCAATACAAACTGAAAACTCCCATCCACCTGACCTGGCTTTGTGGATTCTCGGGACTCTAAGCAGGTGTAGATCTGAGAAGATTGAGTACTGATGTATACTTCTGGAACCTAAATTGCAGGAATTAAGGACCGTGGCAATGTAAATGCTCAGTTTGCAAAAGACAAACATTTAAATTAAGTTAGTTTTGTAACAGATAGTCAGTGAGATTAGCTCAGTTTATGGCGCACAGAAACCACTTTCCAAACAACCCAAAACTAACCTAGTTAGTCATGAGAAGAATAGTCAATACTGTCCAGAGTATCTAAAAGATATCAACGCTAGTGGTGGTGAATTAATTAGAAGTTTTATCAGGCTGCCGTCAGAGAGTAATTTTTTTTCTCTAAGTCTGTACGTGACTGATTATACCAAACAACATTACTAACTCCAGCAACAAGAACGTGTTTTCCTGCTTTAAGCGGTTAAAGTACTAGCCTCATCTATTTGAAAATATCAAAAAGACAAGTTCGAAGTTCTCCTCGGCTGTTTCTCCCTTTCCCTCAAAATGGATGGAGATTCAAACCCAAAGGAGAGAATTAAAGGCCAATGGTCTGACAAATATTAAATAGGTCTGATACAGAGATTTTAGAAAGGAGTCACATGGGTCAATAATTCACATATCAATATGATTTAGAGATTAAACTTATTTTAGTTGAACCTAACTTAAGAAAAAAATGAATACCAGTAAATGTTAAGGTAGAATATATACAAAACCAGTGAAAAATAGTTCCATCCACTTTACTTAACTTCTAAGGAAAGTGAAGCTATTCTATAGCAAATTAAAACGGTGGCAGAAAAATATCTACCTTTCGATATGTTTTTTTAGAAAGACTGTGGCAAAAGGCAGATTACAGCCGAAGTGTGAAAGGACCTTGGGCATATTACCTCTGTACTTAGATGTTTTATTTGGAAAGCTTTAAGAAGTGCTTAGTTTGCAAAAGAATTCGTTCCTTTGCCCGAAGCTCTGATTGGAAGTCCGCGAGCGATGCAATTAAATGTTGGCTGATAAATACCAAGTCTGTGCAGTGTTAAATCCATCTTATGTCTCTTTAATCAAATACCAGACACCACTTTGTCCATGCGCAACGTTTTTTTCTGTCTTTCTGTTTTGTGTATTCTCCCTCTCTTGCGCACAGAAATTGAAGTGCTAATCCCCCAAAATAAGTGCAAGAAAACACCCCTCCTCCTCCCCCCCCCCACCCCCCTCCCCCGCCTCAAAATAAGCAATGGTCTTAAGGCTGTATTTGACAAATGCTCTAGGAGTTCATATAAAACTCATCAGGAGGCTGGCTCAGTACCAGGTTTCCAGGCACACAGTACTTTTACGCAGTTGGTTTTTCAGTTGCAGAATTCCCAGAGGTTTAATTTGTAGCCAGGCTGAGGCAAAACAGAGTTCTAGGGCCTCAGAATGGGCATAGAAGTGGTGAAGCAGTGTCACTGTTTTTTGTTTGTATATTAATGACACACTAATGTAGACTCATTTATTGCCTGTATTTATGAATAATTTCATATTTAGACTGACCATAATGTGTGACTTTTATTAACAGTCAACCTAAGGCCGGGTGCGTCCACGGTAAATTTAACATTAGTTATTGTAGAACTCATTCCCGCAAAAATATCTCTGAAGGCCATTGGACTGAAACTGCTTATTGTATGGCTCACTGGAATTGGGCTGCCACCGTGCCCACCGTGGACGTCTAATTTTGATTGTTTTTATTTTCTGTGGGAACCCAAGCAATTTATCCTTGGATAAAATCTCATGTTTTATTTGTGTGTTACAGACCTTAGCTAGTTAGACTTTCTTCTGCCCACCTTTAGAGGCAGACAGTCCTCTGTCCTGCTCTTGAGGCTTCATGCTTCTCTTAGTCTTGCTCAGAGAGAGAAATTCTTGAGCAGGCAAATTTCTCCTTACTTTGATTGGAAACTTCATTGGGATCCATTTGAGATGTTATATTTGCTGACACTTGCTGCTTTTTATGAATTTCTCAACTTTGCCCACAACATTAGCTAAGCATTAGGGAGTTTCCCTTCAGGGGAATAGTATCTGTCAACATTTGCATACCCCATCTCTTAACAGCTTGAATTTACATTTGCTATTGATCTGCCCGAATTATATCCACATCTGTAGTCAGGTGATTATCAGTTTGAGACTAAACTGAATTAATTTGAAACTATAACTTTACTAACACGTTAATAAAGCTTTATGATTTGCAAATTTACTCCTCTCTGTCGTTACTGTGGGGCAAAATCTGATTCACTGTCATTGATACGCTAATGAATTGATGATATTCAGCCTCAGTTCGAAATCAAGATCCATCCGAGTAGGTATAGCAGAGTTTCAAATTTGCACCAAGTTTGCAAGGTGCAAACACCATCTGATCATCCTGCTATCAAGAAACTCACAGTGGAGATTATTTGGGAAGAAGAAACCTCTGAGCCTGGCAATGCAATTGCAAGAGGGACGGGATGCTGCCTTTTCTCTGGGATGAATCTGTAATATTTCTTGTCCTTCAAATGGGTTTTCAGATGTTATATGTGCCTGGTTGTGAAAACTCAACAGCTCTTTGTATCCAGACACTATTCGGAGCACTCCTAGTCAATTCCTCATGAGTACAGCACGTAGCTATAAGTGCCAATCTCATTATGGTTCTACCGGACTGTTACAAGCTGGATGGGTAGCTTCTGGGATTCAGATAGTTTTACTTTGCAGCCGTACTGGCTTTCTCCAATCTTATGGATTCCAAATATTTCACTTCAAGCTTCCTAGCCTGGAAAGCTCCAACTGCAATAAAACCACCAATAGTTAGAACAGGGAGGTTCAATGAAGATCCTCATGGCCATAGGCGTTGTTCCAAAAAAAGAAAAAAAAAAGAAAAGGAGGGTCTGGGAGTAAAAAAGGTCCAACACACGTGCCCCAAGGTATAAACTGTGAAAACAAGAGGTATGCTGTTCCGGAAGAGGATGCATGGTCCTGACCATAGGGACACCTGCAGGGAGTCCTCCTATAAGGAGCAAAGTCCCTCACACAACCCGAGGGATGTCATGGTTCATCATCGGGAAGCTCCTCGTTGGGCCAGTGCTGCAATGCCCAATGGGCCCCACAGCGGGGCTCTTTGCCGGAGATCTTTTACCTGTGATCTTGACCGATGATGAAGCTGGTATGTATTTCTGAATTGCATTAGCATTTTAACTAGAAACTTTACATTTCATTCATATAACGTATACTGACAAACTAGTTATAGCACACAAAATAAATTGGGAAGCAAATTTGAACAACAGTTTCTAGGAACATAGGTCACATTTCTAAAGCACAATATATTCAGCATTCTTAACCTAACCTAATGAAATTAATATACAAACACTTACAGTCTCCTTGGTCACTCGCCCAAGCTGACCAGGCTGCTACACGACTTCTAACATCTACTTGTGTATTAGTACCTGGAGGAACAGGAGCAGGTGCTTTCGGGTGAGGAGGGATGGCATTATCAGTTTTCACAATCATCCTACAACAAGAAATAGATCAGATTTAAAAATTAATAGTTACAACACTTTTAAATGTCTCATCCTATTATTATGGGTACAGCTGCAACTGTAGCAGGCATACACACTTCATTAAAAAATATGTATTGTGTACAATCTATTTTTTTAACAAAATACTATTGCATGTGACGGTGACTGTGCAGGCAATTTGTGTAACGCTGTGCCACAATATCTGCATGAGTAACCTAATAATTAAGCTTCCTGGAAGAGGAATGGGTGTTTATACAATAAAAGCTTCCACCTTCCCCTCCGTCCCCATCAATCACCTCAACGACAGAAAAAATGAGAAATATTTCACATATTAAGGTAAGGAATTCAAATGAAAAGGCACTGTGGGTTTAAGTTCTATTAACAACTAACTTTTCTGGATCTCTTTGGAACACTAGATATTGCAGCTCAAATATTTTCTCTCACACGGCTCGGTGAAGTGTGTAAAACTTAAAATACAACATTGTGTTATATGCTATTGCTTTAAAAGAGAAGCTTTAAAGGGCGTATCTCAGCACCAACAGAGATGGTTGTGATGTGCCATCTCCAACATATATTTCTGTGATAATTCGGACACACTACAGAACAGAAAAACTATTTCCCAATTGTGAAATCATTAATTTGGAATAAGATATACTTGCCTGAGTGCATCAGGTCTTTTTTTCTGTTTTCCACTTTTCAAGTCACTAATTGCACTTTCTATGTCTTGCTGTATAAAGGTTGCCTGCATAAACAGAAAAGAGACAAATGGGAATTTACTAGAAATTAGTGCAGCAACATTAAAATGAATACATATGTTACTAAAATGCATTTCAAAATCTTTTCTAATATTCTAATTTATAATGCATGCATAAGCAAAAATATATAAAGAAATATATCACTGTACCCAAACTGGATTACATGAATTACAAACAAAAATTGATGAATTTGTTTAAGCAAACTGTGTAACTGATCACAGACATCCAGTAGGACCTCCTTCTTTCACGGTCCCTGGCAAGTCCACCCTTTACTGGCCCAGAAACCGAGGCAGAGAACTAGTACAACTCTCTCTAGAGGCAGAGCCCAATAAATGTCAAAGAAGTACAAGTACCCAAAGTTCTTCCGTTCTAGACAGTGGTTTATCCACCATGTGGATCCTTATTTCTGTTGCTACTGGTATTCTCAAATGTTCTTTCCTGTGCAGGGGATTAAAAGTTGAGGTGGAGAGTTCTATTAGGTAGGAGTCCCTACACTATCCACAGACACCCCTTCACGCTGGACTGGCACTTTGACTGTCCAAACGGTCCACTCCGGAAAGTGTTCTAGGAAAACAAAGACAGAGGCCTGAAGGAAAATGGCGACAGTTCTCTCTCTTAAAGGCAAGCTCTGTCTTACCCAGGACTGGTTTCATCCACCCAAGCTTCGAAGAAACTCCCCTCCTTTGATGACTAGAGCCAGGGATCTGCCTTTTCTACTGACTTCCTATGTTGGAGTTGTCAGAAAGATGAAGGTAATTAGCATGATCTTTATCCCCATCGAGCTATTTTACTACAAGGTGTACTGTGATGTACCAGCCCATCTACTTTTTTGTTCAAACTCCCCTTTTTTCCTCCTGCTCTTAGCTTGCCTCTACATATAGCCTCATTTATTTTAGTTATTTCCACTTTTACCACTATATTTTAAAGAGCTTTAGTTGGCTCTATTTCTGTACTTGACCTGATCATTAGCCAAACATCTCAGGAGGTCAGTGAAGGCTTGAGGATCATTTTTTTAAAACCTGTGAGCCTTAGAGTGGTGATCCCCCAGACATTTTGCTGATCTTGTTTTTGTTGGCCTTAGGACTTAGAGTACCTTACCCACTGCTAACCAGTGCCAAAG
This sequence comes from Triturus cristatus, assembly GCF_964204655.1. NCBI lineage: Eukaryota > Metazoa > Chordata > Amphibia > Caudata > Salamandridae > Triturus > Triturus cristatus. Next base: position 462,702,490 of record NC_140585.1, read on the forward strand.
TGATTCAAATTGGGAAATCTTGGCTTTGGAAACAGTGGACAGCTGCATGCTAAAATAGAGATGAATATCTAAAATTATAGCCAAATTTGTGATAGATGCAGGACAGTGACGCATTACGAGACCAGATGTACTGGAGGTCTATGGCCGTTAAAGATCCCAGTCTTATTGGGGATCAGTTTCAATTTGTTGCTCCACAGCCAAAAGTTGCTAGCTACCACCATGCTTTAGGTATCTTGGAGTCTGCAAAACCAAATAGTTATCTTCTAAACATGTGCGTGCAGTCATCGAAATTGCAGAATGTAAATTGTTATGTCCTGACTGAAAGAGCCTTACGGAGTAGATAAATGTTAAATAAGAAGTATTAGTTGAAATATTGATTGAAAAGGATTAATGATACCTGCAGAGTTCGGAGATGGAAAAGAAAATCTTATCTCTGGGTGCTAGATGTAATAATGAAGTGAATGAACCATTGTAAACAAAAGCCAACAATGTTTGCCATATCTCCAGTGCACTCTGTAGCAAGGTTTATTTCACAACCTTGTTCATTAAGACATGGTACTAACAGATTTGGTTTATGGTAGATCCAAAATTTACATAAACATGACAAAGAATATATTTTGATTCTAGCAAACAATGAGGCTATTGTAACACAATTTCCTTGATTCTAGACTAATAATGCAAGTTTGAGATCTTCCGTATTTCCAGGATCTAGAGTTGGTTTATTTAGGGAAATGGAGATGGTGTCGTGCCTGCAGCTGTGTAGAAAACCATGGTAAGCTTGTCTGCTAGATAAGTGGTGGGTGCTGGCTAAGATGGCCTTGCAAAAAAACGCCAGGGGTTTTGAAGATAGTGCAGGCCGTAAATTTATCCAGGCTCCAGATGGGACGTGCTGCAGTGTGTAAGATTACACTAAGGGTTCTCAGTATGCAGTCTGGAAGTACATGATATGCTGCATTACCACCATTCAGATAAGACTACAAGCAGCAGTTCTGAAGTCACTTTCTGGAAGAAACAGTTTGACTTTCTGTAGATGAAAGACCCTGTATCTTTGGAGCATGATATTACATTTTATTAATACTGTTTCCTTCCCTCTCTGAACTCTGCGTTTGTGCATGTGCCCGAGATGCCAGTGCGAACCTTACTGTATCTAGCATTTCATGTAGGTCTGATAAAAGAGACATGACAAACGAGCACTGCAAATGCCAATGGTCTGGCTTATGAATCGAAGAGCCTTTTGTGTCACTGAGGGGCTAAGACACTCATCTGTGCAGTTATTCATCTATTCACTGACTCTTGCTTTTATCCTTTGTCAAAAACAACAATAAACCACACAAAAGCCCAACAACATATACACAATAAATTAAAAGAATTGAAATGCAAAAATGAAAACATGCTGCCATCTAACATGTCCATCTCACAGAGGAATTACAAATAGTCCATCATTGTTTTAAAGTTCCAGCATGGCTGCCACCTTTAGAACCAATGGGTTCAAATCATCTATATCCATGGTTTGTTCGGGTAGGTCACCAACAAAAATCCCCTTGCCCACTAAGTAATGTGAGATTTCATGTAACAAAATACTTGTCGACAGGCTTTGGTACAGTGTAATAACAACCCACCCTTACAATCCTATTGCTTTTAACAAATGGTTTTCACAACAGGTAAGGCCTACTCGCTTTGTCATAACTTTCCATTATAAACAGATCACACCTAAGGAATCTTACATACTTTTTCCCAGTGATTCGATAAGGCCTGAAGCGTTTACCAAAGGTTTGACACTAAATACAACCTAGGTCTACTGAAGTGCACATATACTGCCAACCATCAGGTATACAGTTCTAAAACCAGAAATAAGTACAAAATTACAGTTGGCAAAACAATATACAACCCCTTTAAATAATGCATATTAAGAATCACCACAGTAAACTTCAGCTCCCAGTGTTTGCAGAGTGTGCAACCCACACCAAATACCTTGACTACTGTAGCAATAGGTGAAAGTGCATGCAGTCACATACCTTTTTATGTCCTGTAACATAATGTGATAATCTATTCAACATTACAGGTGGCAATGGAAACTATCACTTCTAACAGGGCTTGACAAGTGCAAATCATCTATATTACTGGTTTGTCAGTGGGTGTAGCCAACACCTAAACCATTACCCACTAAAGTAATCTGTGAGATTCAATGTGACAAAAACCTATCTGTAGGCTTTAATTCAAAGTAATAATCGACTGTTAAATGCCAATTGACTTTAACATGCACTTTTTCATGACCAATATGTCAGGCCTATTACCTTTATAGTAACTGTTCATAACAATGAAGCATTTAGCCTTTATCATTGGCTTGTTATAAATGCCTACTTAAGCCCACTCTAGTTCCAAGCAAGGACTGTTGTAGTGCATATTGTCTATACCCACAGTTTGTCAGGCGGATCACCAACATCAAAACTCTTGCCTATAATGGTAATCTGTAAAACTCCAGGTACCCCAAATTCCTGCCTACAAGCTTTAGCATAGTATAATAACTATCCATCAATAAAAGTCAAGTGTAAATACATGCTTTTCACAGTGGGTTAAGCCTACTGGTTTTGTCATAACTTTTCATAACAGAACAAACCTGTGAAATTCAGCTTGACTTATCCCAATGAAGTCTTTGCCCTTCATTGATGGTTTTACAATTTACCTAACACTGGCCTATGTAAGTGTACATAAACTGGCAACCCTCATGCATGCAGTTATAAAATTAAACAAGCATTTGTAATGCAATAGGTCTCGCATTTACACTAAACCTTTTGCATTGCAAATGGTAGGCAATGTGACAACGGCAGTAGGGGACCAGGGAGAAGGCACGGACAACAGGAGGGAGGGTGGGTGGGGGGGGGGGGGGGGGGAGAAGGCACAGACTACGGGAGGGGGGAGTAAAGAAGGCACCAAAGCACGTCATGCCTGCAGTAGGAGAACCTTAAAGAAAAAAGTGCTCACGTTCTAAATAAAACATACCATGCATGTAACAACCAAAGTAAAGGGGCCAGTCGCCATGGGAGGTGACAAATGAAAAGGAGGCGGTACTAAGGAGGGACTAACAAGCCTATCAACGAATCAGAAGCCAGCATTTAGGACAAACAATGACAAGCCAATATGGGTGGAAAATGGGTGGAGCTTCTATTCACCTACTCCTCTACAATACATCTCGCAGAGCAGTGCATGCGCGCTGGCTTCTGGCTCAACCTAAAAATACGTTGAAAAATACAGCTTCCAAAGCAATATAAAACCCTGTCAACAGTTCCTAACAAGAATCGTTACAGGCAATACCCCAGGGATTATCAGAGTGCGTGGTCAATGCCAAAGCCCTTGCATACTATGGTAATCTGTGAGATTAAATGGTAAAAGTAAAATCTGTCTATTAACTAGAACTCAATTCACCAATTTTGTTTAAGGCTTATGAGATTTAACATATGCATTTCACAGTTAATTAAGCTAGACCAACTGGCTTGTCACAATGTTTTGGAATAAGCATAGAGAACTATGGAATAGTACATAAAGATTCCAAAGCACCAAACGGGCAAATAGCTTGTCACCATTACCAATTCAGGCCTACAGTTTTGAGTGTAAGCTTTTCCATAAGGCAACCTCAGACAGTTATAAAATTAGAAAGGTGAACAAATCGCAGCTGGCTTAGCAAAGTACTAGCTCCACTAGGACTGCCTAACAAGCAGTCTCAAAGAGCAAACTTTCTATATCCACAATTTGTCACACGGGGTGATCAACACCAAAACCATCGCTTACTACGGTAATGTGAGAGATTCCATGTTAAAAAAAAAAAACCTTCCTGTAGGCATTAATATAGAGTAATTACAATCTATACTTAAATGTCCATTGATTTGAACATATAATTTTCACAAAAAGTATGTCCGGTCTAGTCTCTTCATGATGAAATTCGATAAGTAGATCAGGCCTATAACCATGATCATTGTCTTGCCACCATAACCAACTCAGTCCTGCTGAGTCGAGTACACACATTGCAGGAAGCCAAAAAGAGCAGTATAAGGAGTAGTGAAAGCACACACATTCTGTCCTCTCAAATCCTGCACGCAGGGAAACCAACATGTTGGTGGAGCCTAAGCCACTCTGAAATGATCATAGGGTTTCTCAACCCAGTGTTATATCTAGACATCACTTTTGATATTTGTTTCTTGGTGTTGCTTCTTGGTGTTAGAAATGTGCATACACTTTGCAGTATGTATGGCAAATGCCATAACGTCTGCACAGGAAATTCTTTGCACCATTCAATAAAGTTACCGTTGACTGAACAGGAACATCTGTCTGTATGTTTGAAAGCATGAAGGATGGATTCTGCCCACAGACAAGTACATTCCCATTGCCTACGTTATGCCTCGCATGCTTCCGCAGCGGTCACCATACCCTAGTTGATCAACCTAAAAAAAGCTTTCAGGACTACAACAGAGTGTGGGAATGTGGCTCTGCCCAGATGGGAATTGACCTAATTACAACTTTTGATTAGCCAAAAGATCTGTGATTCCTCAAAAAGAAGTTTCTATTGCACTCCTATTAGGTGGTGGGGTTTTACCCTCACCTAAGATGGCCACGAAGAAGAGAGCTTCCCTCACATCCAGAGGGTTATTTTTTGTTTACCTAGACATGCAGCATGCATACGTCACAGTAAACAAAATGAAAGCAGATGGTGCATATAGGCACAGTCTACTTTGCCCCTCCTCACACCCACACATCTTCACAAGCAGAAAGCCAAGTGGACACCAGGGAAAATAAAGATTGAAAAAAATAGAGCTGGGGATGACCCACCCACTCATTGGGTCAATTTATGAGAAACATCAAAATTTAAACATGGACATGGTGCAGCATAAAGTTTCAACTACAGTTAATTCTCTGGATGAATGCAACTCCACCATAAATATCTGTAACACTCCAGCTGCTTCTTATTGCCCATCAGTCTATGCCCTCCTACCTGCCATTTCACTTTATCTCACAGGCCACTTTCCCCGCAGCCACTGTCCTCAAATCACCTACCACTGTTTGTTCTTCTCTTGGGTGCTGGTCAACAGCTTCTGTCAGACCCCCACAAAACACACACCGTCCACCGCCAAATATTGACCATTACTTTCATTACAAATCATGAAAAAAGGTCCAGATGGGCCTCAAAACGCATTTTCACAGCCTTGCAGAGAACAAAGCAGGAGCTAATTGCACTAATGAACCATGCACTAGACACTGGGTCTTTACCAGAAAAAGCAGTGGGCATAAGCACAGGAACAGGTCTAGCAGCTCGGCACGGGACAAACCGGATCATCAGAATTGTTTGCTGGCTTTAAGAGCTTTACTGGGGAAAAGCAGCACAGCGTAGAGGAAGATGGAGGATCATAAGTGACTGATGGTGTTGAAAAAGCTGCACTATGACAAAGGCAGCCGGAGAACGGGAATGTGTGCTTAGGCAGAAGTGATTGCGTGGAGCAAGCACTGCACCAGGGTATCTGGGGCAGCAGGAGGTCAGAGGCAGTGACAGATGAAAATCTGCAACACTGGGACAGCAGAAAGGAGTCCTTGATGCAGCGTGAGACCTCGAGTACCACAGGCACTCCCCTTCCTGTAGGTGTTGTGCCTTACTACAAAAGAGAATCCTCAACACTGAGTGCAGGGGAGTTGAAGGAGTGCTGCTTGGGGGCGGAGGGATTGAGTGTAGGGTGAGAGATGTGATTGTAGAGTGCAGAGCATTAATGCTGGACCTATTGCTTTGTTAATTCACCTTAGAAAAATATCAAAACGCAATACAAACATCCAAACAGATTAAGCAATACTGATATCTATGTATGTCAGCATAGCATGAAAAACTAAACAATAAGGTTCCAGAGTCTAGTATAGGATAGAGAACATATGGTTAAGATATTCAGGACAGCTAAAAAATGGAAAGGGTGCAGAGGGAGAAGGAGAAGAAATTCAATTGCTGATAAGAGACAATCACTCCAGTTTGCGAGTAACACAAGTGTTACCATGTGAAATAAGACAATGACTGCCATTAAAACCAAGGAAGTGGTACCATGTGAAATAAGACAATGACTGCCATTAAAACCAAGGAAACAAATGAAACTAAAATAATAATGTAACCAATAAAACCAAACAATTAAGTTGGGCATATGGAGCTATGTACAGCCACCTTACCTTGTGGCTAAATTTGTCCTCCAAAACTTCAGTTTTGAAGCCCTAAAAGTTCTAAAACTAATTTTGCACACAAATGTGTATTCAGAGCTTACTGTCTCTTGGACAGCTCTTCAGTTTCTGAGAATGTGGACTCTAACCTTTTTTTATTGTCAACTTTCCTGAAGAACTATCCTCTTGCTAACATAGATTTGGAAGATGGTGGACCCACCAAATCTTTGGTCTATGTTGTCCTCTGAGGCCAGAAGTGCTAACACACAGCAGCAAGAATCCTCTTTACAAGGTCCCGTTTAGGAACACTACCTTCCAATAGGGGAGAAGCAGCAGATGACAATACTCAGATGTAGTTTCCTACTTAGACGAGAAGCTGCAGTGTGACAGCCCAAGGAAAGAGTAAGTAAGTAAGCAAGTGACATATTTATAAAGCGCACAAATACCGAGGCGTCTTGGCGCTAGGGGTGACGTGTTGCAGTTGCCCAGGCTTAACCAAAGTTTATTAAGGGGGGAAAAGACAGGCCTTGACCATTTTCCTAAAGAGAAGCCTGTTGGACTGTAGCCTAATATTAATTGGCAGCTTGTTCCACAATTTGGCTGCCCGTGAGCTAGGCTTTTGCTTCCTCATCTAGCTTTTTGAGTCTTGGGAACCTGAATTAGCCCTGTATTGGCTGATCTAAGATTCCATCACGGGGAATCCCAGAGAAATAGTTTCTGCATATCCATGGCTCCCCCACCATACAGCACCTTATGTACCAGACAAAGGGCCTTAAATTCTACACGCTGTTGGATTGGGAGCCAATGAAGCTGCCTAATGCAAGCGGAAATGGACTGATATTTAGGGATATTAAGTAGTACTCGCGCTGTGGCATTCTGCAATGACTGCAGTTTAGCAGTCTGATACTTGTCAATTCCCCAAAATAATGCATTGCCATAGTCAATGATTGAGAGGATAAGAGCTCCTATTACCGTTTTCCTGAGGTCCAGTGGCATATAAGGCAAGATCTTATGCAGAATTTTCAATAGAAAGTAGCAAGAGGTGGTAAGATGATTGATCTGTCTTGCAAAACTTAATTGGTTGTCAAATATTATTCCAAGATTTCTTGCCTTAGTAGATGAAAGGGGGCAGTTACCCGCCTCAGATGGCCACCACGACTGACTCCATATAGATGGACCCTGCCCAAACTCCATGACCTCCGTTTTCTCTGTATTAAGCTTGAGGCAGTTTACGTTCACCCAGTCCATAATGCACTTTAAACAATTGTGGAGGCTGACAGCTGTAGAATCCACCCTCTGCGAGACAGATATAACTATCTGGGTATCATTAGCGTATGAGATCAGCGTGAAACGGTGATGTCTGATTAGTTTGGCCAGTGGGGTGGCATAGATATTAAACAAGGTTGGTGACAGAGCTGAGCCCTGTGGTACTCCACAGTGGAGTCACACGTTTTCTGAGTAGAAAGGGGCACACCTAAAGCATGGTTTCTCACCTGTAAAAGAGCAGGAGAGAGGCGGCACAATTGAAAAGATTCCAGCGATTCAGTACACTGAGAGACTGGAGGTTAACCCAATTGAGGGGGAAGCTGAGACAATGAGTCAAGAAAACCAGCATATTAACGAGCCCATTGAGAAGGAAGCTGGTAGAGCCAAGGGAAATCCAGTTGACAAGAAGTCGGGGACCTGTGAACTGTATGATGTAGGAACCAACCGCCAAAAGGATCGCCCTAAATTATTATAGTGGCCTAAGGCAAGTTCTTCAAAGATAGTGGTGGGAAAAATAAACGTATTAAACAATGGGCTGGTTTGCGGTGCATGCAAACACTGAGGGTAGCACATGTGAGAATATATAACAAGCTAGACCATCGACATTTGTTACAATGTTTTATAATAAGCAGACCAGAATTATGGCATTGTACATAAAGTTTCCACTCAAACAGGCAAATAGCTGGTTGTCATAACCAACTCAGGCCTACAGTTTTGAGTGTAAACTTTACCACAAGTAAAAAAAAATCTATTTGAGAATGAATAAGTGACACTTAATTTTCTGAGGGAAAAAAGTATCACGTTTTCAGCAAGAAAAATTAACACCCCAAAATTAGTATTGATCTTTTTTCTTCTTACAAACTTTTTTCGGTTCATGTCAAATACACCATAAAAGCATGTTGATCTTATCTTCATTTAAAATCAAAAATAACCTTCTTGATACATGCCTTATCCCTACATTAAATAGCATCACTTCACAGCCAAAGATGTGAAATTTCTTCAGAGCCTGAAATCAGGAAGACACTACTAGGGAAAACACTACAAATGAAAAGCTTAATGATCCTAAACGCCTTTGTGATTGGATTTCTCATTGAAAGCTTAAAGATCAGCAAAGAAAAAAGACAAGAGTTTATTTTCATCCCTCATTTGCTACAGATGCTTTATTTCACTTTTGAATTAAATCCATAAAAACATCCCCATGTGCACAACTTTAGCCATTCAAATAACCTGCAATATAATTATCGGCACAGCCTCTGTTAGAATTGTTACTCAGGATGCCATATGGAACAATAGTCAGAATGATGTCAATCACAGCTGAGTGAATACAATACGGTTTAGCGATCACAGCCATTCAGCAAGAGTTATTGGGAAGTAGCAGCCTGTGGGCATCTACCGAATAGCAGGAAGGGTTGCCTATGCACATATTTGAGGTTCTCTCAAATAAGCTAAATTGGGTTTGCAGTCTATAAATGTCTTTCTGGTAAGAAGCCATGTGAAAATGTTCTGAAAACCTTTTGTCCAGTAGTGGTTCAGTTGCAGACCACCAGTGTCTTAGTATGCAGACCTTTTCTGCTGCTTGGAAGGTGGATACTCACCATTGCCAATGGGACCTAATTACTATCAAGTCTGAGGCATCATCTAATATGAAGAGTCTTGCTGAGTTGGGGAGTAGGATCATTAGATCCACTCAGTTGACCCACATAGTGAACTAAAATGGGAGAGGATGTGACCTAACGGCTACAGCGGTCGACCTTGAAGCTGGGGAATCAGGTTAGTCTCAACAGGGACGCTCAACATTCTGTGATTCTGGGCAAGTCACTTAATCTCCCTGTGCCTAACAAAATTAATGTGTCTGCCTGCTACGCAACTGGTGCTCATGTAAAGCACTCGGATACCTTTGGGTCGAGTTTGCACTATATAAAACTCAAAAACAAAAATGTAACGTGAAATCAGGAGCTGAGAGCGTTATTCATGGTAGCATTATAACTGCTGGTAGCTGCAATACATTAATACAAAAATATAGGGGTTAACACTGTTGAGGGTGAGCACAAAGACCTGCTTTATACTGATGATAGTAACTCTGTCACATCTGGCAAAGTCAATCAGGGTTTTATGCATCCAATGTTACCAGTTTCACACAGCCCAGGCTACCGTATAAGCTAGGACAAATATGAAGCCCTAAGCCTGAGCAGAACAACTGCAGCTTATCTGGACAACATACCATGCAGATCGAACAAAGTGGTTGAAATCACTAAAAATACTAGTAAATAGGAGTATGGTATGAGACAGTGCAAACCAATTAATAGATCCAGGGTCTATGAAGCTGTACTGCTGTTGAAACTACAACTCTCCATATGAAGAAGCATATAAGCAATAAAGATGAATATCCTAGTATATGCATGATACGTGGCACACAAGAAACTGGAACCTAATAGCAAAATACATGAAAAGGCACCAATATGGTACAATGGCAACATATGTGTTGATGGAAATGAAATAGCATGGGTATATCTAACTATACCCAAGTTAGATCACCTAATCCTGGGTGAGTGCCTTAAATCATTTGCAGAATGACAAAAAGAAATTAACTATTCACTCCCACCCCCATTTTTGGAAATATGTATAACTCACTCATTGTTTGAAAACAGTCTTAGGCCCACCAACCACTGATTTAAACCAATATTTAATGTAATATTTAACTCTGAATCCGTTGCAGCTGTGGGGCACATGTAAAGGAGTAGTGTCCGTATACCATGACAGAACACAATTTCTCTCAGCCATCGAGCAAAGACCTTAAAAGCTGGTGATGAGACAGATGACACTTGAATATACTGTTGAGGATTGGTAAGTGTTTCTAGTGACTTATAATTATCTATGTGAACCTAGATAAAAAGTTACATCAATATATTACATAGATGGCAATATTCACCCATGAAGCAGGCTTCTGCAGAAATCTGCTCATTGGAAGACTGCAGAAATCAGTCCGTCAGAAGACTGCTGGAATCTGTCCATCAGCGCCCTGCTGAAGATGAGGCAGTACTGATAGCAACATTGTACATTTATATGGGAATGTTAGAAACTTCAACAATACTGGTCAAAAACTATGGACCTCCATGAAAGACAATTTAGTAGTAGAGGGGTTGCTAACAAGTCAAACAGTATTGCTACATGACTCTTCTGAGATTCTAGAAATTGCATATCAGCGTAAAAGTTAGTATTCCACCTCATAGGCAGTACTCAAATTAGATATGTTACTGTTATAGAAAACACAGCGTCCCTTCACATGACTCTTGTCTACAAGATATCTACATTATACTGTCTTATGAGAAAATGATTATTAAACTGAATGATGTATTGCAAGATTTTCAAAGAAGTTTGGGGGTATGTTGTGAGTTCCCTATAGGGCCCACTGTATTTTCTCACCTATGTTAGCCTAACTACCACATGCAGGAGGCCACTTTAGCTTTGCACAAGTTATACAATAACACGCTGGTTTTTGTGCCACACTGTTATTTTAGAAATAGGTTGCACATGTTTTGCTAGCCAGCTCTTCTGCTGGGATTCAGTCTGAACATTGCGTTGAAGGTTAAACATTGTGCCCTATTTTTCTCAAACACCAACACCTAGACATAATAGAGAGATCCAATCTGCTTTTTTCAAACATGGCAGTTCTTATCATACAGTCCAAGACTTGCCGTTTTAGAAATAGAGATGAGACATTCTTGCAGAGAAAAGGTCCTGAGAAGAGTGATCTGTGCCATTGGAAATGCAAATCAGCTGACTATGAATGTCAGGTATGAGGTCCGGCACTAATCCCAGAGATCTTCGATATATCAATGTACTCCCATAGTGAGGGTAGGCTTAGGCAGGTTTGTCAATTGCTGTGACAGGAGGTATTATCGTGTGTAGTTTATTGATTTTGCTAATCACATTACTGACTTGCATATGTTTTCTAATTGCAGCATAGTTGCTTCATGACGGAGCACAATAGTTTCAATAAATATTGTAAGCTTTCTTCGGGTCTCTTTTCTGTTTATTGCATCCATGTATTAGTGAGAGAACGAAAGGTGATGATAAGTTACTGCGACCCCTGAGAGGGTTCAGAGTCCTGTGTTCTGGGGTTCTGACTTACCGGGTACTCTAGGAAGGTTAGGAGGACAGATAAGACACAGAGGTAGTCTGGATTTGAGCCCATAGGTGCTGATGTGGTATGGTGACTACATCCATTACATACTGATATTCTGTCATCCAGGCATAGTTCTTTTTGTAAACAGAATCCCTGCAACAGGGACTTTAGAACCAGTTAGCGCAGATTACCAGTCACTGGATGTTGTGGACTTCTCATAGTTTCTTTAGGAATATAATGTAGAACGAGATATAAAGGCAGGATTTTGGGATATGAGAAGCAACAGGGTGGTTAAGTATAGAAATTAGGATAATGCTGTTCAGACATTGAAATTGTTTTGCTTTCACCAACAGCTGGGTACAGTGGCCTATTTCTGGTTTATAACTAATTTCTCTTTAGGAGACTTGGCGACATATCTCAGAGTTTAACTAAAACATGTTTGTAGAAGTGACAAGGACTGCCGGGTAAGGGGAAACCAAGTCAAACACCTAGTAATCATGTAGCACCCGAACTGTGGGTATCCCATTTCAAGACCCAGTTTGCTATTGCAGGTCATGATTTAGACCATGATCATGAACCATCCCTGATTCCTGTAGGTATTCCCCCCTTGCACTTTTCTAGGCAGGAGGTAGACCTAGCACTAAACTCAGTCCAGATAGGTAGAGCGCCTGGGTTGGACTGTGTACCTGCTGATCTGTTCTTGCAAAATAAGGCTACGTGGGTAATTTATATCCAGTCCCTAGCGAATGCTATTGCCAGCGGCTCCCCAATACCAGACTCATGGAAGGGAGCCGAGATCCTTACAATATTTAAAAAGGGGGTCGTTCAAATCCAGTTAATTATAGGCCCATAAGCTTAATCGATTGCCTACAGAAAGTGACTGCCAGGCTCGTCGAATCCAGGTTTGGATAGAGGATTATGACATCCTCACTCCATTGCAGGCTGGGTTCCGCTCACACACGAGCACTATCAACCAGGTTTTTAGATTTGTTTTAATTTACTGGCGCGTGGTGATTTTAAGAGGCGGTACATTATATGCTGCTTTTGTAGATCTCAAGTCGGCATTCGACCTAGTTCCACGTGCAAAGGTGTGAAGAGTATTTGCGGAACAGGGCATGCCCTTGGATCTACTGGCCTTTTTAATCAAACTCCACAATTCCAATTTTGCACAGGTTCGATGGGGTCAGCAGGAGAGGGTGACAGATAGGTTTCCGATTGCCAGAGGGGTTCGTCAGGGGTGCGTTTTTGCTACAACTCTTTTTTCTTTGTATATAAACAGGGTGATTCTGTATTTTTTGAACCATCCAACTGACGCCCCTACTCTTGTTGGCATGAAGATCCACCTGCTTATGTTTGCAGACGACACTCTGTTAATTTCCAAAACCCAGAAAGGCCTGCAGACGGCGATTGATAGATTTGAGGAGTTTTGCCGGGACCATGGCCTTATAGTTAATGTGGACAAGACCAAGTTCATGGTGCTACATAAACATAAGATTGTAAAAGGGAGAGTAGCCATGAATGAAGCCACATTAGAGCAGACTCAAGTTTTCACATACCTGGGTATAACTTTAGGTAGCAAACTAAATTCGAAACCACATATAGATCAGTTGGTCCTTAAACATGTACAACTGTCTGGTGCCCTATTAAAGGAACAGCGTCTCTCACATACTAAGCCGCTCGCCCCGCGTTTAAAATGTACAAGAAAAAAATGAGTTCTTCTGTCCTGTATGGGGCCGAATTATGGGGTTTTAGCAACTTAGCACCACTGACGATTTCCCAAAATAAAATTCTGAGGGGTATAACTGGTCTTCCACAATCTACAACACTGTTGCCCCTTTATTTACATTTGGGTTATCATTTTTTCGAGGATGTGGCACGTTATAGACCAGTGGCTTACTGGAGAAGGCTCTGGGTTACCCCTGAGCTTTCCCGGTATTCACAGGCTCTCCTCGAAGTAAGGGATGTTGACAGTGCATGTAAAATCCCCTGGCTGAGGCAAGCAAAAGTTCTTTTTAGTGCGATGGGGTTGAGTCGATTGTGGGAAAATCCTGTAGACAATGTTTTTCTTTCTAGAAAGGACTTTAAGGAGACCTACTGGAGCATGGTTACCATGAAGCGCTTTTCGTCTCTATCCAGGCCGTCCCTAACGAGGGAGTTTTTGGAGATTAAACATGTTACCGAATATGAAGGCTACTGGGATTTTATTACGGTTTCTACTGACAGGAAACGTTATCACCAATTTCGGGTGGGCAAACTCCCAGTTAATTCATTTGTTGGTAAGTGATGTACTACGATCTGCACCAAATGATCATTCTGCCCGACCCAGACCGAATCTATAGTGCATATTTTATTCATGTGCCCAGCCTATAAAAAACTGAGGCACAAGTGGCTCAAACCAATCTGTTTGTCTAAGGGTTTGTCTAAGGGTATTAACACCGGCAGCGAAGCATTTAGGGATTTTAAAAACAGACAACGGAACCTATAGTAATTGCGGTTGCCACATTTTTAAACTGGATGTGGGCCATTCGTCCCAGTAAGATGAGATTGCGCTGACTTGTTTTTTTAATGTAGATACCTGGTCCTTTTATATAGTCACACATATACATGTGGCACCTACTGTAAATAGGCATGGGGTTTTTATTGAATATTGTTTGTATTTTCGGATGGAATTACTAGATGATGTACTTTCCTATTGTGTCAGCTTTATATTACTTATGGAAATGGAATGTTATAATACTTTAAATGTAAATGTGTTTTATGATTTTTGTTAAATCGAAATAAAGACTTATTGAATCGACAAGGACTGCCTGAATAGAAGAGCGGAAATACAAGAGAATTGAACTGTGCTAGCTCAGGACATATCTGTTTATATGAGAAATTTTCAAAAAACGGTTGTGCACCAAAAATTGGCAGTCTGGCCATCATGCTCACTGGTTATCTGTTGAATTGTATGCTTAATTTTTTCTTCTGACACTTGGAAAATAAACATTAATGTGGTACAATACAACACTCATCCTTTAAATCATAGTCAAAAGGTCAAGGCCATTTCTGGGGTACAATATAAATAGATGTAAAAGAAAAAATGAATTTGAATATAGCCAAACAATTAATCTTATGAACTGATTGGGAACAAGGAAGAATTTGAAAACATAGATGGCAAATATATCTTTTGCAAAAACATATTCAGAAACTGACTGAGAAGTATACTGCCAAATTTTAGACCTTAGACAAATAGTCCCCTACAACAACATTTCGTCTTGCACCAAACACTCACTTTGGGCACGTGCTCCCTTATACGCTATGTCTGACTCTAGAATGGTGAATAACCGAGCTCTAAATTATGAGGTTGGGTATTGCTAGTTAGCAAATAAATATAGTTCAACATTTGTGTAGAGAGGTATTCATTGAAGGGTGAGATTTTGGAAGTCTATATTTTGAGGTCTATGTTTTTGCAATATATGCTTTTGCAGCCATTGTGTTCAGATAGAACAAAAAATTCTGCATCCAATATTTAAAAGCTATGTCTTGGCACAAGCTCTCTCTCATTTATCCCTTTGCCTTTTTTATATCCTACCACCAGTACTAATAGGCAGCAAGATGGTTTGACAACTCAGCAAGGCAAACCTCTAATTCAACACACTCTAGCATTTTCACTTTCTGCAATGGTTTAGGTCATCCATAATGCAGAAATACTCTTGTAGCGGTAAAGCTGATCTCTCTCTTATAACCAGAATGCCATGAAGGGCCGGCTTTAGCACTGGTGGCGCCTGGTGTGACAATCATTTTTGGTATCCTCACCCCCATGACCACCTCCTCAGATTCTCTCACTGCCACTGGGCAAAAGAGCTCTTCATCTCTCCAATCGTAAGCTATCGCTAAACACAGCGCATCCCCCTTAGGTCTGCACCCCCCTCCACAAGTCAGGACCCAGTACTTCTGCACTAGTCACACTGCCCGAAAGCCAGCCCTGATGCCAAGCACACCACTGTTATGATTCTGTGATAACCAGTAGATCAACAGAGATTGGAATGAAATCAAGCATATTGTCAAGGGGTTTTAAATAACATGCAAAAGTATGTAAAAGTTCAGTTCCACAGATCAATGTTGTGGTCACAAACAAGGTGTTGTAATATTCATTGAGTGTGGCTTTAAATATGGTCAATTGGGTAGATGAATTCAGAACGTTCATATGTCCAATTAATGAAGTGACACACAGGTCAGCTGAGGGAGAAACTCGAGTGGCATGTATCAGATAATTTGGCAGAAAAGGGCATATTTATAAAACACCAAACAAATGAAACCAATTAAAATAAAGCAGTGCTCCAATACAAAAAATAATACTTTATTATTCACCTTACCTTAACCTCATCACACTGAAACAGATGAAGGTCGGGTTTGCTCTGTGATTGCTCTTTACACACTATTGCAAGAATGGAGTTGAAGCTGCATGAATTCATCACAGCTTGGCAATGCTGAATTGTGTTTAAAGGGAAGTTCTCTAGTTCATTCTGCAATAAAAACCATTTGAATATGGATCATTACACCACTCTATACACTGCACATCTAAAAGACATACTTGAAATGCCACGTTCCTGAGTACTGTAAAGGGGAACCAATTAGTGTTAAGCATTTGTCGATTGAAAATGGACCGCAATTAAAAATAAAAAGTCAAATTAAGATTTTCAGTGGAAATAGAACGGTGAAGGCATATACAAAGAAGAAAAGGCAGTAATAAGAATAGTTATACTAACTACAGCATTCATATATACGCAATGGTCATGCTGGTAAATTGGCTCTTGTAAGATTAAACCACAAGTTCTTTCAAAAACCCCTCTCTGGCTCAAAATATATTTATGGACCACGTGTTCCGAGCCAGTGTAAAATAGGGTACAAACGCTCTACCCCACACATCCTTTGAAATGCCCTCTCTAGCTACCTATGACCTACACAGAATAACTTCGAGGATTAAGCATCCTGGTATTTTTTAATTAACCTTCATCTGTAAAATATAAACAAGGGTGAACGCTACTCACGTTATAAGAAAACAATCTGGAGCATACATTTTGACAAGACAACTTTGGGTAACAACCTTTTGACAAGCTACAGTAGTTCACATTTTATAACTAAAAAAAAGAAAACCTTTTTTATTCATAGTTGCACATTTATTTAATAAATGTACCAGTTAGTGGAAAACAAGCCAATGCTAGATAGACAACTCATTCAGTACATTTCTCCACATCACTCTAAAAATATGATCATTTTGCTACGCGATGAAAAAAGCCAAGATGTTAGGATTTTATAGAATACATGTTGAGACTGACTACGCTCAATGCGTGAATATGCACACCTACAAATATCAATACAAGTACTCAGACATTTAAGCACACTTGGACTACTAAATACACAAGTGTCTATGCCCCCCCCAACCCACACTAAAAGCACACAATGCACATACGTAAAAAAATAATCCTGATAAAGTAGCTACATTTAGAGTACAGCTGAATAAAGGCCCTTTGGATCGTGTGGGTTGAGAACGACCATACAAGTGAAATCAGAATTGACACCAGGGCAAATTTTGATGGTGTAGTTGAAAGTAGGAGGGCTACTAAGCCAACCCCAAACAAAAAGCTTCACTGCTAACATTCCCCACCAAATGTCCACCACTCGCGGTTCTGATGCACAGATGGCATAATCAGTATTTCAATGGGTTCCTCTTATTACTATCAGTGTTGGTTCAGATACCATATACAAAGCTGCAGAAACTGCAAACCCTGCTTCATGCTGACCGGGTGTCATCAAAATATGTACAGGCTTTAAATGGATACCAGAGTTACCCAAGCCTTTGAATGGCTACATCATGGAGCTGCTCAGTCCTGTAACTAAATTCTACTTGCCCAGTGGCAAGGTCCCAGGATATCAGTTAGAAGGATGTGTAAGGAATGGACAGTGACATAAAATGAAAAGGCTGGATTTACCACAGAGGTTTTGTTTTTGGACATGGAGCTTTGAAGTGCCCATTACTAGTAGTCCATAGAAGGTTATTTTAACATGTTAGTAAGGTTTCAAATCCAGTCTTCAAAAGACATTAAGTGGAGGCGAGGAGACTTGGTGAAGGAATCAGTCTAAAAGACAGTTACCCACTAAATCTGGAGTTGATCATAGAGTGAGATCTTACTTTCTTTAAAACCGATATATTTGTCACAGATATTGGGGGTATTTAAGAAAACAAATAAGGCCTAAGAGGTGGAATGATATGACTATGAACAAATTAATCTAGATGGGAAATTGAGGCTGAGGAACAGAAGTACAAAGCCCTGTTCCAAAGACCAACCAATATCATAAATATACAGGCACAGCTAATTATAGAATTATAGCCTTGTTCAACAGGCTGTTATACATGAATTTATCCAACTTTCCCCAAATGCAACACCCCGATTCAAGGTCCTCTCATACTAAGATGACTCTACTAGTGCAATACCTACAATTATGTAATCACTAGACTAAAAAGTACTTCTATAACACAATATGTAGGTCACCTTTCCATGTGGTTGTTGTGGAAGTGTTGTTCCACTGTCCGTGTTTATAAACCACTTCACTGTTGTCACAGCTGGTGTATCTGGTGTAGACGCATGGCTGTAGTACTCTTCAGGATATTCCTATTGTTAGAACTGGCATACTTGGTGTGGTTTTCCCTTCAGACCTCCTGCTTTGGTGACTTCATTTTTTCTGGCCTAGGGTACAGTGTATTTGAAAAGTTGGACATGCACTTTTTAGTTGCACCTGTCCTGATAGTAAAACACTCTTAAATTTGTTCTTCACTATTGCAAGACCTACCTCTTCCACAGGATAACACTGGAGTTCCCTTATTACATTTAATAAGCTGTAACTTCCAAACTGGAACAGGTAACCCATTCATGTTTGGTGTCTTTGGGACTAGAATTAAAAATCCTAACTTGTGTTTAAGTCAGATTTTAAAATACAAATTTGAAAACGCCACTTTTAGAAAGTTGCCATTTCCCTGCCTGAGCCATTTGATGCCTGCAACATGTCTGTGGGTCACATGACTGGGTGAAGTTCACAGTTGGGCTTTCTGTAGTCCTCCTAGACAGTCACACAATAGGGAGCTTAGGTATGCCTGGTAAGGCCATCACTGGCAGGGTGGGAAGGAGGAGCTGGGCACAGACCCACTTACACTTGAATAGTCTGTGCCCTCCCTCCACACAAAGGGCTGCATACCCTCTGTGGTTAGTCTTGAGGCAGGGCAATTGTGTACTTCAAAGGCATACCTCTAGAAACTTCCCCCTCCACTTCAAAGGCACAACTAGGTATACATACTGGACCTCAGACACCAACTAAGGAAGAATGACTGCTGTGCAGCTGAAAGGACTTCCACTCTGCTGGACTGCTGCTCTGCAGCTCCGAAGGACTGCAGCTTTGAAGGACTGCAGCTCTGAAGGATGGCTGCCCTGCAGTGCTGACCTGCTGCTGTCTTGCCTGGGTGAGAAGGACTGGACCTGCATCTGTTTAACCCAGAACCACCACAGTAACTCCTAGGGCTAGTTGGATGGCCTCCTGGCTCGAGCCTCAGAGACAGACGGCTCCAACAACATCGACCCCAGCACCTGGTCTCTGCCATCTGTGGGTCTACCATGCCTAGAGGTGCTACCCAAGTCCTGGACCCTTTGAAGTGGGCCTACAGTGCTCTACCAGAATATGTGGATCCAGCGGAACTGACTTATCTACTCTGCTGCGCGGTGCAACCCTAAGCAGAACCGATGCATCACTGCTGCTGCATGGATTGAACCTGTTGCAAAGAACCGCATTGTGCCCACAGCCTCTTCAGAACCACTGCTGCATGACGCATCCTCGTCGCAGGCCTTCGCATCCCTCATTGAGGCTCAGCATCGCAGCTCCTTGCAGCGGTCAAATCACCCCGACTGTGCAACATAATCCTCATAATCGGACTTCGCATCGCAAGCCCTTGTCAACGGGATCCTCGAAGACTATACAGGACCTTGCATCACAGCCTCACCACATCTTAGAACCACTTTGGCTGTGGGACGCATCTTCGACACAGACACTTGCTACTCTCTGCAAATCAGGATTTAAGGTGCTTTGTTCAGCGTGCCTAACTGGATCCCTGTAGCCAGCCTGCAAGCCTTCAGGGTCAGCCTGAAATTGTGACTTTGTTCCGGTCTAGTGTGACTAGATATCCACTGTTGGCACTTTGTGCTTTTTGGTGCTATTTTCACTGAAATCTTTAAAATAGCATATCTCCAGTTCCACTGATTGGATTTTTGTCTTTCTGTTCTTGTTTTGTTCATTAAAGAAATTACTACGTGTCTAGTTTGGTGTGTGATCCCTTTTGTGTTGTGGGTTTCACTTTATTACTGATTGAAGTGTTGCACAAATACTTTACACATTGCTTCTAAGTTAAGCTTGACCACTCTGTGCGAAGCTACTAGAAGGTTGAACACAGGTTAATTTAGGATTGGCTTGTGAATCACCCTGATAAGGATTGCGTTTGCTGCTTGACCAAGGCTCACACACCAGTCAAACAACATCCCAAATTCTTACACATATTTAAAGCAAAGAAAGGTGACTCAGCTTCACAGTTGATTTGTGAAAGCATATTTTCCTAGAAACTGAAATAAGTGAATCTAGTAAAGGTCAAGGACAGTGGGAAAACAGGCTTTGTCTCTGTAGGCCAGGTTTCTTTGGGTTGGAGTATCCAGAGCCAAGTGTATTTAATAGATGTGAACCTACAAACCAGAGTGGCCAAAATCCCTAAAAAGTGTGAAGTCCAAGAAATTGACAGACACAAGGGCTCTGGAAAAGCGTTCTTCCCACCAAACAGTGGTGAGGAGAGATATATCCATTCAGTTGGAGAGAGGTACAAGAAAGAGTTAGAGTAACATGCATACATGGAGACATAAGCCATGCACAACCCAGATAACTTTTAATAAGACATACATCACAAGAACTGCAAGTTACAGTAGGTGTTTTACCAATGCTCCTAAAAACATTAGTGGTGAGAAATGATTTCAAAAAGTTCTAAAAGACTACAAAGCTCTAAAGGATTTGTGGATTCATCCATAGATAATACACCAGCAAAAAGAAACCAGACAAAGGGAAGGAAGGAGAGAAAAAACAAAATTACCTGTGGACTTTCGACATGTAAGACAATAGGAAAGTATGAACTGGGGTTCAGCTTTAGAAGGAGGAAGCTTCATAAATACGTGTATATTCTCCAAGGATAGCTTTTCACTTTACTGTTTTTGCTGTGCCCAGTTCCCTTGTTTTGAGGGGCCTCTCTCGCTTTTTGATTGATTAGAAGCGTCATGAATGCCAGTATTGAAATATAGATACGTTATTATGTTTTTCCTCTCAACGGGACATACAAAATCATTAAAAATTACTTTCTTCAGACGATCCATATAGTCAACTCAAATGAAGCCTGACTTACTGCATGAATTCTGCTGTAGCGCCACGGGCCCATTTACTATTGATCATGATATTTCCTGGTACTACTCCTCAGAGGCATAACTTGGTCCTCCAATAATTCTTTAAACCATGCCGGGAGGGGTCGGATGTAGGGATCCAATCCACTTATCCGATGAGGACCAGGAATTGGGTAACTGACCAACAAACTAGTAATTAGATTCATGTATATAACTCTCAAGACTATACTACACAAATTCAATATCATTACTGCTAGACCAAACTGCTGAAGAAATTCCGATTGGTTAGGATCATACCAATCCATAATTTGGTTAGAGCCACGCAAAATAGTATCATCAGGATCTGCGGACTACAGACCTCCCTATTAAACGTCCCTTCACTCATTAGTACTATATTGGCAAGCACAATCAATTATTGGAGAAAAGTCATAGAGAGACAAACAGAATTTGAGGATGGTTAGATTATTTTAATAAGCGCAAGCATCAATATCAGGCATTTAAATTTAGTAATGCAGAATAATCAAATTAGTCTCTTTCGGGCCATCAATTACCAATTTTCAAAGGGAAGAGTTCAGGAAGGGACATGAACCTTATTAGTTCAAGAGTGCTCTACCATGGGGGAGAAGAGTCTGGGAGTATTGCACACAGCTTATACATCAGACCAAGGAAAGCCAGAAGAGTCTGCAAGAAACGAAGGAGGTCTCTCAGTCTCCAAAAACGCAATCCTCAATGGAAAGGTGGCACAGTGTCAAAAAGGAATGACATGGAATGGGATGAGATGGCATCATTATCATCAATCCAACATATGATATAACTTCCCAAGTTGAGGGGCGACATCTCCTGGGTCATCTCATCAGGTCAGACCGCTCAGTCCATTGGTCAGTTCATAAAGGTTGATTGTCAGGCAGCATACAGAAGACATTTTATGGCAGAAAGGTGGAGATCATCATGTAGGCTGTCGAAGTATTCACCTTCTTGGGACTACAGTTAGTGGGGTGATTGTTTCTTGCTCCCACTTAGCACAGGTACATAAGCCAGTGTCAGCTTTGATGGTTAGCCACCTCACAGAGAAGGCTCGAACAGGTGCAGTTCCAAGCCTGGACTCCAGGCATAAATATTGCGGCCTTTCAGGCACAATAATGTTAAGATATAGTTCTATGCTGATGTCCGATTTTACTGCTAAGTAGTTACATAGCAATGGTCCTAATTTAGCATTGGTGATATGTAAAATGTAAATGTAAATCCGTATTTGTAAAGCGCAAACTACAAACCCCTACAGGTCTCAAGGCGCTGGGGGCTGTTGTGGAAATTAAGTGAGCTATTGACCAGAGTCACATGGTGCTGAGCTGAGTTGCCACCAGAGCCGGGGATCGAACCGTGAGCCCTGTGTTCCGAAGTCAGCTGCCCTGGACGCTGCACCACACCTCTCCACTGACTTGTTTTTGTTTGTCAGTAGTTCAGCCAGATGTCCAATGCACTAGTTGTTCAATATACTGGGGATTTTCCCAGAGAGCTCCACATACACTGGATTTCCAAGTTTTTTTTCCATATGCCTCGATCAAACGCTATTTACAGAACTGGTCATGGATAGAACGTAGTGGTAAGACTAAATACAATTTAACAATTAGGTTTATTTAGGTTGCACACTATCTGGCTATAGCAGGACTGGGCATAACTGGATCACATCCATTGAGCTAGGACCTAGTTCCAGTCTTGGCTATGTCAGAGAACTGCCCGGTCCCAATAGGAGAAGCATCCTAAGAAAGGGTTTGCTTTCGGTATGTCATACCCTTTAGGACAGATTCAATGTGCTTCAGTAGTTATCTTCTGAACCTTGAGGACTGCTCTAATTGATGCCTACATAATCAAAAGTGGATTATTTGCCAAATAATCATTTGTTGCAGTGTATGATGGCTACAGAGGGGTATTTTGGTTCATAATTAGAAATCATGTTTTTGTTGAATTTATTGTTAAGTTTCTTTGTGGCAGTAGGTTTCAAAGCCTTTTAGTGCACCATGCTTTGACAGCTCTGTTAGAAGAGAAGTACAGCGGTATAAGTGAAATCAAATATTTCAAGTTATTCCACTCCTAGCGACAGGATGTCTAGTTTCTATTCCAGAAGATAACTGGTAGTGTCTGTAATGTGTAAGTTAAATAACAGTAGAGCCAAGATGAATCATTAGCGGATGCCAATGTTTGTGATATTGTCAGTGTATTGTCCATCTCGGTCATATCTGTCTCAGATTGTTTTCTGGTGATGTGTCAAGGCTTGGAGGGGTTGTTTTGGAATGTCCAGCTCTTTTTAATGCTCGTCATAAGAAGTTCTCATCTAAGACACACACACAGGCAGTTGTGAAGTTGATGAAAGTCATATACAAGATGGTTTTCCCGCCCTTGGTGTACTTTGTGCATATTAGGTAAAGATTTATGGCCTGATCAATGGCACTTAGGTGTTTCTGTTAGCTTCCACTCAGGTCTGTGGATGATCCAATGGTAGTTTCCTATAAAGTTTGACTGCTCCATCTAGAAGTGAGATTGGGTGACAGTTTGAAGGGTTAAGCCAATTTACATTTTTGCATATGGGGAAGACTAGCTCCAAGATGGGGCACTTATTATATTACAGTTATCTTGTTGAAAGCCACCAAGAGCTCAATTTGTGGTCCAGCTCACTTAGGCATGGTTTGGAGCAATCGGATTGTAAGCAGGCCATGATCGCTATCAACCCTTTGCTTACCCTTGATATTGCGCACAATATGCCCATTTAAATGACTAAAGCATAGCTCAAGAGAACGCTTCTGTAGCTTCTTCTGAATGTCTTACTGGCTGCAGAATCAAACCGGTATACCCATTTAAGAGAAGAGTATCCATAAACATTGCCCCCCCTCTTTTTGTACATTTGCTCCACTGTATATGTGGTACTGGAAGCCCCTGTACATTTTCCTCCCCCAGAAGGTCCTTACAGGCCATTCTATGATCAGGCCCAGTACTAAAATCACTACAGAATGGAAATGCATGCTTATCCCTATTATTCTCGGTTTCTCTGGGGGCCACGACAGCTGGCTCAGTCTAAGAGAAGGCTTGACCATCTCACCTATTTTCCCTCGAGGGTAGTAGACATTATAAATGACTCCTGTACATTCATCAGTTTTGAGTGCCATTAGAAATATGTTCCTTTGTGGGTCCAGTTTTAAGGAACCATTAAACATCAGGGACATTGTGACCCATGTCAATAATCCACCCACCCACTCTTTTTTGCTCTGAATTGCTGGAACCTGATATGCTGTAAATACATCTATGAGCTGAGGGTTCTTCAAAGCAGTATATATCTGTTTTTGCAAAGGAAACCAAATCCCTGTCCTTTAGTCTTTATTTTCTGCTTCTATGTCTCAGATTAGTAACATGGTGGACCATTTCGATTCATTTTATGTTAAGGTGTTTGACTTCGTGAGAGTGCTTTTCAAAGGACCTGGCAAAAAATGGGGGTATTAGTAGCAAAAGATACAAGCCTTTCAAAAGAAAGAAGTTTACATCAATCCATCTATTGAGAACTGGGTGAGTGGGTGTGTGAGTCGCTGTTTTGAACAGTAAGTATTTGTGTGAGTAGCTGTGTAGATGATGGAGTAGGCATGCGATTGATTGTTTTGATGTGGGAATGGGTATGTTAGTGGTTTTGTGGATGAGTGAATAGATGTGTGAGTGGCTGTATGAGTGAGTGAGTAGCTGTTAGCACTGTATGGCTTAGGGAGTGGCTGTGTGAATGGGTATGTGAGTGGATGTACGGGCGAGTGTGTGAGTGGCTGTATGGGTCTCAGTGGGAGTGGGTTTGTGGGTGAGTAGCTGTATGGGTATGTGAGTGGTTGTGTGAGTGGCTGTATGACAGTGTGTGTGTGTGTCAGTAGGTGTATGAGAGATTGTATGGGGTGTGAGTGGTTCTTTGGATGATATCAGTGATGTCATTTGAAATGTCATCAATGATGTCATCAGTGATGTTGCTGACAAGGTCATGAGTGATGTAATATGTGAGGGCATAAGCAGTGCATTGCGGGGGCATAAATTATAGTTAACTCAGCTAACTATAACTGCAGAATTTCAATGGTTTCAGTGAAGAGAACTCTTGTTTCGGGGGGAGAAGAGAGTGGAAATATATGCACATAATACATATAGCTACAAACAAATATACACATGCATACATAATTACACACATATATATATATACACTGTATGAGAATATTGATGAAAATGGTTTATGTGCACTCATGTAAATCCTTCTGTCTACACAGCCTCAATTGTTACACTGGAAACCACTTCTAAATTGCTAAGATTTACCCTCTCTGCAGTACTGCCAGAGGCTTTGAAACTAAAGTGCATTTCCTACTGTTCACAACAATCTTCCCCCCCCAGCCAATGGGTGGGCCAATATAAAAGCAGAAATGTTGATTTCCTGAATTATGAGTCACCACACCCTGGGGAGGTAAAATGTGCCCAGCGGTAAACTGCAAAGACTACATGGGTCAAGAAGCATTACATGCTAGTACTTTGTTCTTGCTCTTCTCTCTATGGTGTATGATGGTTAGGATATTTGATGGGACTACCAGTTCAGCAGTGGTGGTCAGCTGCAGAGATCGTCAAGCAATATTTTGCCATTTGCATCTCTCTGAGAACGAGCCTAAAAAAACCTGCAGATGCTCTAATAACAATGAACTATGAAAAGGGTTTGGGGACTGTTACCTGCACAGTATTACTGTAGAACAGGTTTAGAGGATAACAGCTATCAACTTTTCCATGTAAAGTAATGCTGCTGGTACATCCTCTACCTTGTTCAAACTTGTTTAAAATTATGTCACTATCGAAACACGCTGGTCCTTGATCTTTTATGAAGGCCACTTCAGGTGCCAAATTTGACCCCTTAATGAATGTGCAATTTGAATCCATGTGGGATAGCTAGATTTTCTTAAAATAAAATCCTTTAATGTTTCACTTTTCCCAATTATTTGAGGTGGACTAAATATCAATGATACATTATTTTGTCTTGTAAGCTTGTAAGATGGTACTTCCTTACCTGATTCATAACAATCTGTGTTTTGCTTTTATTCCACAGCACTTCTATCTGTTTGGATACTGTTCATCATGTCAGGGTACTGTCTAACCAAGCATCTTCTCAAGGAAAATCATATTACCTGTGTCACTGGCGGAGCCAAGTTTGTAAAACAGTAGTCATATTGGGAAGTCTCTCATAGAAGTGCAATAAAACTGCACTTTAAATATGATATGTTACAGAATTTATATAGAGGATGGCTGCCCCAGCAATGGGGCGTTACAGCGATGGACCTAAAACGATTAACGAGCTGCACCTACCAGCCTATCATAAGGAAAGGAAAGAGGGAGGCTAAGTGGAGAAAAGACAAGTTTTCATAGTTTTTTTGGAGTGCAAGCAATTCTGGATTTTTCTGATGGAGAGAGAAAGCAAATTCTAGAGGGAAGGTGCCTTGGTGCAGAAAGAGCAGACGTCCGCTCTGACTCTCCTAACTTGATGAACAATGGCCAAATTGAGGTCGGCTGAGCGCAAGGGATGAGAGGCATGATAAGAAGATACAAAGTTGAGCGGGATAGGGCCCCCTGGGAGTGCAGGATCTTGTGGGCAAGACACAGGGTCTTAAAGCGAATATGCTTACCCACAGGAAGCAAGTGTAGTTTACGAAGAAAACCAGAGCAGAATTTTGGAAGGGAGAATAACAGCCTGGCCTCAGCATTTTGGGCCAGCTGGAGTTTTTGTTATCACCATCTTGTTAGTCCCGAAATACAAGTTGTTATAATAAACTAGCCAGGATAAGATTACTGCTTAGATTATGATTTGACAGGTGCTGGGGTCAAAAAGACCAACAGTGGGTTTGAGGCATCTCAAAAGCCCAAAACAGGTGCCCGCTACGGATTTATCTTGGACCTCAAAAGTCAAGACGCTCTCCATTCAAACTCGTAGGTTTTTGAAGGATATCTTTGGTACAGGTGAGACCCGAGAGAGGAGGTGCACTAATGATCACCGCAAGAGTGGGTATCGCTTCCTAGTAAAATAATCTGTTGTGTTCACATTCAGGTAGAGAAAATTGGCGTTTATCCACTCTACAACAGCAAGAAGTCTCTTTTGGAAGTTAGCCAAGTCTATTGTTGGATTGTCTGTGAAAGGCTGGGTGTTGTCGGTGTATGATATCAGTGTGTGCCCTTAAGGATTTGATGGCCCGTGCCAACGATGGAATGTAAAGATTATACAAGGTGGGGCTCATAGAAGAGCCCTGGGGCAACATGTATGCAGGACTTCCTGACAGGCCCTCTTTTTATTGATCCTTGCGGAAGGAGTCATGCAAGCATCCATTCCAGATTAACTTTTTTTTGCTATATACATTTTTTTGATGCAGGACAACAAATGCTTGCTGAGATTTTAATCAGATTCATACCAGACTGTCACAATAGCGGATCTTAGATTTGTATCTTAATGATGAACTTGATTTGGAATTACAGAGGTTTAACTGAAGTCCCTTGTGCATCCTACCCAGAGTCCCATCTTGCCCACCTGCTATTTATTTTATTTATTTCAAGAGTTTTATATAGCGCGGACAAGACCACAGGGGGTATCAGAGCGCTTCACAGAAAGGTAGTTACAAGGGTACAAGAAAAATAAACATTAGAACAGGAAGGACCAGAAAAGGACAACATCGGTCCCAAGAGTAGAACATTTCAAAAGGGGGAAGAGTAAGAGAGCGAACTCTTGTGTGAGACTGAAGGACTGACAAAAGAATACTTTCAGCATATCCCTTTGACTTTCTTAATAAGGGAGCAAGAGTTAATATCACAGATGAACAGAAGAGGACTGAACTAAATTACAATAACAATCATTATAGTACACTCAAGACAAGGGTAATGCAGCACCTTCTCTGTTGTACTGTGGGACTAGCCCAGAAGTTTTTTCATATGAATCAGTTTGACTTCTCTTCTGAAGGAAGCTGTAGAATGATTCAGTCTTAATTCCGGAGGCAAGGAGTTCAAAATTCTAGGTGCAATACCTGAGAATGCTCGATTTTATGTCTTCATTTTATGGACTTTCTGTGGTTTAAATAGTAAAGTGCTGGAGCCGCCTGAGAGCTCAAGTTTTTGTGCAAGATATAGTGGGGTGTTGAGCTTTGGGAGTCATGTAGGCAATTTTTAGATGTATCCTTGCTTCATACGAGAGCCAATTAAGAGCTTTTAGCTCAGGCGTGATGTAATAACGTTTGGAGCCTGTGATGAGTCTTGCAGGGGAATTGAGAGAGGCCTTGAGTGAAGCCATTCTTACTCTCGGATGTCCACAGAGGGTTGCACTGCCATAATCTAGCTTAGAGATCACTAATTCTAGCACCGCAGTTTTGAGGTAGTTGTGGGGAAGTAACGGTTTTTATTTTTCTTAGGATGCTTAAATGGACGTTTGCTCCTTTGGTGAGAGGACTGAAGTGATTCTGCATGTTCAGATGTCTGTCAAGTATTAATCTGAGTGAGCTCACAGAGTCAATGATGTTTGGAGTGAAGTTTGGGTTGTCAGTTGGTGCACCCATTTTGCAATAACTGGGGACTGTTTGTCATGGGCGATTAATTCATTAATTAATTTGAGAGCATTCAATTTCAGATGATTGTCAGCCAACTTTGCGTTTCTAGAAGAACTGAGTTGAGGGATCCGATATCCTCTGGGGAGGAGATTTTCAGGTACAGTTGTGTGTCATCGGCATACATGTGATAATGGATGTTGGACACTTTCAGGATATCAGTTAGAGGTTCCATGAACAGGTTAAAGAGAGCGGGTGATAGAGTGGACCCCTGCGGTACTCCCAGAGTGAGCGGAGAGGGGTTGGACAGGGACTGATCAATCCTCAGCCTTCGGGATCTATTGTGATGAAACGAAGAAAAACAGTTAAGCACTATCCCTAATAACCCCATCTTTGCTCCAGTAGACCGGTGAGGGTATCATATTTGACTCTGTCAAACGCTGACAAAAGGTCAAGTAGGATCAAAAGGCATTATTCATTTTGGTCCAGCATACGTAGTGCATCATCCACAATATGAATAAGAGCAGATTCCGTGCTATGACCTTGCCTGAACCTGGATTGGAATTTGTCAAGAAGTAGAAATTGTTCAATAGGTGTACAAAGTTGGGTGTGAAATTATTTCTCCAGGAGTTTTGCCAGTATAGGAATGGTGGCGTTTGGATGAAAGTTGTGAAGATTGGTCTGGTGAACCGTTTTTTTTTTTTTTAGTATGGGGGTGACCTGCCCAGTCTTTAGGCAGTCCGAAATTGACCCTTGAAGTAGAGAGGCGTTAACTGTCTTCGTTCATAGAGGGAGTATGGATGATCTGATCTCCTTGAAGAGGTTCGGAGGTACGGGGTCATTGAAATGGTTGGAAGGTTTCAGAGTAGCCAGAGTTTTTCGAATGGTGCTGTCATCAATGATTTGGACTAGACTCCAAGAGGTTTGGCTGCTGACATGGTCCTGGGGAGGGTGGAATAGGTGGGGTGTTAGATTGAAGCTTGATGAGTTCAAACAGCTTTCTGGACGATTTCTTGCTTGGTCTGGCTTGCTCTGAAGAAGCTAGCTTCAGAGCTTCTGATGCGTTTGTTATATACGTTTTTGAAAGATCTCAATTGCGTAAGATGGTACACGGAGGGCGAGGATCTCCATATACGTTCTGCTACTCTTGAATTTCTTCTCTCAGTATTTAGGTTTCCGTTGTACCAAGGTTTGGGGATTTTGGAAGGTATTCTTTTCAGTTGTAGTGGTACCATAGTGTTTAGTATGTAGGACATCGAGTGATTGTAGTGACCTGGGAGGTCATCGACAGCCAATATGTCCGGGGGAGGAGGCAAGACTACCTGTGCGGGAGGACAGATCATATAGGTTAATATTGCTAAGATTTCTTTGCCAGATTCTAGGTTTCTTTATCTGAGATTTCATGGTTTTCGCCGGTTCTGAGAGGAGGAAGGAGATGCAATGGTGGTCAGACCAGTCACATGGGAGGATAGATTCAGGTTGAGTGGAGTTGCTCTTGCCAATAACCAGATCTAAGGTAGCTCCCTTGTTGTGCGTAGGGCTGTCACAAACTTAAGTAAGGTTGAGATCTGATATGAAGGATTGAAGGCTATTGACTTACCAGGTATTTAGGTAATTCCAATATATTTTTAAGTCCCCCAGGAAGATCTGGGTCCCGGGACAGTTCACATTCGTTGAAATGATTTCCTTGACCTGTTCTATAAAAGGGGGATTGGAGGGTGGTAGAGGGTGTGGAATTTGCAGGCCTGCTTGTTGTTGCATGAGACCTTGAAGCACCTGTATCCGCACGGGAAACAGGGTACAGTTGTTTAACTGATAAATTGATACGATGAATGCAAGCCATGCAGCCACCTAGCCCACCCAGTCTATCAAGCCTGATGATATTATAGTTGGGGGCACAAAAATATCGATTATCAGTCCAGCAGATTTGTTAAGCCAAGTTTCTGTCAGCACTACAATGTCAGGATCATTTGCAAGGATGAGGTCAGCAATGTCCCATGTGCCGTGAGCACAGGAAGTTTGGTGGTCGTTATCACTTCCTCCACCCACAAGACAGTGTGGCCTAACTTTCAGTCAGCTTTCTGGAGTCCAGGCCAATGGGCCTGCACTCAGCTGTGATCCCAGGAGGATTAATGGATTTTCAAACATGGCAGCAGGCAGAAAGAAACCGCAATCTGATTGGGCTACAAGTCACATCTCGCCTAGACCTCCGTGCATATGCCCTAGCTTCATCACTGCTTGCTTACGAAATTGTGTTCACAGCAGAGGTCACATGACTGCTCAATTGCTTGATTGTTCAAGCTACTATACTTCGTCAGTTAGACTCTGATAATTCTTTGTTCCTGGGAGCTTCAGATTCTTTGACCAAACACTTACCTTGTAAACAGAACGCTGCAGTTCTTCTGACCTGGTCAATTCCACAAATGTCATCAGACTCCTCTGTGGCTAAGAAACTAAACACGTTACCGGTAGCTAAGAGGATTCTTTTCAAATCTCTCTTTATTGTTTACAGGGCCTTACACAGGATGGGTACTATCTACATACCGAACAAGATTACTACGTATTGTCCTGGCCATCTGCAGTGATCGGCATAAGTCATCCTTCTAACACAACAAATATTCAGACTTTCTCAGGTGGGAGGGTGGGGGGCAGAGCATTGTCCATTAAAATAGCTAAGCCTATTTCTCTGCGTAAGACTGTAGACCTCGGTCAGTTTAGAAAGTCGCCTAAAACCTGGCTGTTCACTCTAATTGCTGTCGTAGTGTTAAGTCTCAGCACCAGGAATCCCGTCAGGCAATGGAGCGCTTTAGAAATGAATTTATTAATAATAATAACAACAACATGGCTCCTCAGTTCAACTGAGTTCTTATGTGCTGAAGGTTTTTGTTACTCTTTTTTTAGTGCTGTATTCTGAAGTGACCGTGGGTCCAATGCTAGGAAATAGCTGCTGCTATGGTGGACTATTGCTGCCAGACCAAAGTTTAAGCTTTCTGTATGGCCTTTTTTAACCCCTTGCATGCCCGCCCCTTTCCCCGCCCAGTGCCGCGCCTTCCATTAGCGGGCGGAGTTCATGACGAGCTGGACTCGTCATGGGCACAGCGCCACCGCAGCCCATGACGAGTCCAGCTCGTCATGGGCACTGAAGGGGTTAATACAATGCAGTTGTAATTGTGTATTGTTGCAATGGTGAATTTATACTGCAATACGTGCTTTAGTTACTGGAGTGTTAGAAGGTTATCAAGAGCCTTTTGGTATTTTTTTCTGAACTTATTCCTATGCAAGTTTCCTGGTAAAATGTTAGTTTAATTCCAGCCTTCGACCACAATGTGAATGAACCACTCATCAGACAGGCAATGCTGGCCAAAGAAGGATAGCTGGGGAGGGAGATGGTTGACTTGAGTTGTCTGAAACACATTGGCCCCTCATATTCCATAAATCCCTTCACTGTTGCGTCCCATCAATAGAGGGACACCAGAAAAACACTGACTCGACGAGCAAAAACAAGAAATCCGCCAACAAAACTACAAGTCCTATGAGCCTCGGCGTTCTGACGTCGGCAACGTCAGCACACCCTTGAGGCTCTCCTATGAATCATCTTCCGGGGCATCGGAGCGATGCCGCTTACTTTCTTTCGTGGAGTTACGCTGCATCAACGAGGAGCGGGTAAGGGTGCTTCGAGCACCGAATCTTCGGTTCCTAATTCTGGGTTACAGTACGAACGCTCGTATCTTTGAGGTGGCACTTCGGGGCATCCGCGCAGTTTCTTTCGTTGCTCCGTTGGCGGAACCACTTTGCCGGTTCCTTGCGGAGCAACGCTGCAGCGGTGCCCTTTCTGGCATACAACTAAAGGAGAGAGACCTGTTCCGGCGCTCTATGGTCTTTCTCTAAGGTGCTCGTAACGTGTGGGAATTATCCAGGATCGAGTTCGGCAGGCAAGCCCTGGTTGGCGAACTGACATCGGTTCATGCGGGGAAAACACCCTTTAGTTTTCCATAGCTCCTATTGAGTCTTGATTATCTTGTACTGAAACTGCCCAGAGCATTGGGCGATTGGCTTTATGATTTTGTCACATGAACTTCATGACTGGGGTATGCAAGCCCTCGTAAAAAGGGGAACCATTTGGAGAACATAAAGAGAGAGAGACAGTCTTGAATTCTTCTTGTGTGTTGTAATAAACCTAAATTGCACGGCCTCTATCCAAGACGTATTGTGGCAGAAGGCCGGAATTGCTTCCTGTTTTTCCTGATTATCACACAGTGGTCATTTGAGTCATGCTGGTTTCTTTGTGTCTCCAGTAGCAGGGGTAGTGAGAGTGGGCAGGAGGACGGCTCTTCCACACCCCTGTCTCAGCGTACAGGAACGACCGTTTGGGAGGTTAAATGAAGCCTATGTAAATCCTCAGACATTGATGTAATGTGATATTAATGAACCTGCTGATCATGGTGATTTTCCACTAGATTTAGCCAAGAGCTACTACACACCGTATCTGACTCGCAGAGTAGAAGAGAAGGTTTTCTTTCTTTACAAGTATAGCTCATAGTCTTCTGAACATAATTCAGGGGGGGGGTCCGGGAAGGAAAGATAAGAAAAGAACTGTATTGTTGTCCCCTCGTTTATGCCTGTCCTGTTCTTTTAACAGGTCTCCCTCCCTTCTGTCCCCTGCCTTGCCTTCCCCCGCTTCACCACTCCATTGAGTCTGTGTCGAATACATTCAGACCGTGGTGGTGTCGAGAAGTGGACCATTTTAAGCAACGTAAGATCCGGAGGATTCCAGGCCACGATAGTCACTTGCACAATAACCAGTCCAGCAAGGGCCTACGCTACATGATCTACCATGCACAGCTTCCTACACATTCTGATCAACTTCACTCTATGATGAGCATCACCTCAAGGAACCTGGGCTAACCCTATGTACGATGAGCCCCCCTCTGTGGCCTTTTAATCTGTGGATGGTTATTGTGTTTTTCTTTGATTACAGAGTGCCTCTAATCCAAGTTTGGTTTAAAATAAACTGCCAGTTATCTCTTCATCAAATTCCTCTAATAAGGACCAGACAATCTGGCGTTTCCTGTTCTACCTAGTGATGCATATTTGAAGCTCTTGGAAAACAATCTAAAGTTGCTCTGAACATTTGACAATTTGGCACAATTATTCAGTTGTATGTTCAACATTTGAATGCATATAATAATGAACAGTAAGCTTTTGACAATCAAAAGAACTATGTTCTTGTCTTTTCTCTTTTCTCCCTCGATTGTTCTGTATTTTGTGCTTAAGTACTACAAGCAAAATCCAGAAACCTTAATAGTGAAAGTGAATTAAGCTGTTACCAAGTCACCCAAGCCTCCCCATTAGATATTACACATTTGTCATGAGGTCCAACAAGACTGGAAACCATGACAAGGACATGATTGACTGTTTTGGGTGAACTGTTCTTATTTGATTTGCAGTACTTCTTTGTTATTACTGGGCTTTTCCAATGTGATGTGTGAGAGGAATGGATGGACGTTTTTAAAGCCTACAAACCTCAATACACTTTGTTTGAAGGGATCATTCTGTACAAGTGTATGTGTGAAAGAGCATGACTGCTGGCCACAAGAATTATGCTAAGATTGAAATGTAAATCTGAAACAGAAAAGCTTCAACCTTCAAGGTTATAAAAGTACATGATGGATGACATTGTGATGACTGTCATTACATCTCATAACATTGCTAGAGTAACACCCATAGCGCCAATATTGAGGACTTACCTTTGACTCTATGTCTGACAGGATAACAGCTTTGTCATCTACTTGAAGAGTCATATCTTGTGTCCAGACTTTGCCCTTTGCATCAAGCAATTTCAGCTTTCTTATGCCATCATCCACAGTTATCATGCCCTCCTTCCGATCCAAAACAAACGTTGTCAAGTGCTATGAAAATAAAATGACATTTTTTTCTTTTAATTTAATATTTACTTATTTATTTCGCTCATTCACCCCGAACGATAAAATTATAACAATCCATTTTTATTAGAGATTAAGAGCAAGGGTGGCAAAATAAACTATGAATGATTTAATATATTAAACGGCAGGATAGGGGGAAAAAGAAAAGGAAGAGTAAAAAATAAGAATAAAGTGAAAGCCCTTTTATAAAGAAGGGCTTATAAATTAGAGAGCAAGGACAAGATATTAATATAAACATAACACTACATGTCTCGTGAAAATTACTCCTCTTGAGAACAAACTAGCAACTCCAAAATCAGCTTCCATACAAAAGCTCAGTTTATTGCAGAACTGGTAAAGACATTTTTTTAAATCACCATTCTTCAGAACAATTCAGAGGTAGCTCTACTGAGATTATTAAAACCTTAAACCTCATGTTAAGCACAGACACCGCAGCCTTGATGGAGACATTCTTAGCACATTTCATAGTAATGATTGCCAGTACCACCAGTTGTTTTAACAGCGGAGAACTCCAATTTCACAAATGTCTAACAAATCTTTATTTGTAGAAATGGGATGCTACAATTCAAGCGAGATTAACAATCTGTAATTATTGCAACAGAGATATAATTTGCATTTTCTAATAAGTTCAGCAACCTCTTCAGCCTAACCTCTTTAGTTCTTCCATCGTATTCGTCAGCTCTCATAGTCGATCCCTTGTCATAGTACAAACTTTACATCCAATGAGAAAGGTGACATCTTGGACCTAGAAGGTCTCAGCTTTTAATGAGAAGCAATAATTTCCTCTTTCACTAAATAGGTTTAAAAAATGAACTAAAATCCTATGAGGGTTCTTCCTGTTTAGACTGAGTTTAAATGGATCTCTATAGACCCAATGCATTTCACATTCCAAGTCGACTGAATTAACTTTGCTAACAGCGTTGCTTTTCAACAATGTAATCATAAATGCCTTGCTATATTTACCAGTTTAAGATTCATGCACATTCACAATACCTACACTATTTCTTCTTACTTGGTCCTCAATAACTTCTAACCCACCAAGTATTACTTCTCCACTAACTAGCCTATAATCTAGAAATGGCATGCATGTATCTATTTGTAGTCTTTTGGGATGCATGCATCTCGTCCTTCACATCCGTGGTTCTGCAAGGTTATCTAGCTTTTTTAATCAAATTTGAAGCAAGCAGTCTCTGTTGCCTTCCGATTTTTCTAACACCTTGAACTTCACCATTATGTCCCTAAAGATAGATCTAAACAACTTTTCTATTGAGGCACACTGTGGGAGTCTTGTTTTTGACCTGCTGCTAGGATGTCTCAGGAGGCAAAGCTAGAGGCCCACAAGTACCCTTTTGCTGGTTCCCTCCAGTGGCTTAGTCCTTTTCTTTTAGCATTCAGTGAGTGAGTGATACCCCTTCAACTTCTAGTATCTCAAACCTATTTGACATGGGTGTTCTCCTACCAAGCCTGTTGATAGTGGACTACCAGCCTTGGAGCTAGAGTCAGAGAGTGGAATGTAGTTTTGCTCCATGTTTAGTGTAAGAGTTGGCATGTGTGGAGCAAAGCAAATATTATTCCAAACTTACAATGCCCATCACTGCCCTCTACTCAGTAGGCTGTGTGACTGGCACAGGACATTTATAGATATTAGATGGAAGCTGGGCTATCTAGGCTGCCAGACATCTTTTTATTCTTAAAAATAAAGGTTTGGTCTGCTGAGGTTATTTACCTATGTTTTTTGGTAGACCATCTATTTCACCATGTTTTACAATGACCCTACTGTGCCCCCCATTTAAACATTTTCCTGATTTCTTGTCCAATACAGGGTGCACCACCTTGACAGGCTAGTGTTCAGAGCTCTGTGCTCTATAAAATTAGCAGCATACTGAAATTGCATCCAGAATGACCCTCTTTGCCATAGTGCTTACTACTGTGTTTTGTTCCCTGAAAAATATACATATGGTTGTAAATCTTGTAAAACTTTAGGCCAATCAACCTTTTTTACATTACCAACCACTGAATCTTTCCTTGAAAAGTACTTCTATTTTGTTGCTGTGTGACTTTGTGCTTCCCCAACTGGGTAATCAACTAACGATCTAGGACTAAGTCTTGATGTAATTGAAAGATTCAGAGGCAGTGGTATCAACACCCGGACTAATTCCACCGGGATAGGTGTGGCAATGGTTTTGAGAATGGTAGTGTGGAAGGTGGAGTGGGTGTATGAAAGGTTATACTGGGGTGTGAGTGGGTGCGTCAGATTCTGTGGATGATGTAATCAGTGATGTCATTTGAGAAGGCATCAGTCATGTCAATGACCATGTAATGAGTGATTTAATATGTGAGGTCATAAGCAGTGCATTGCAGGGGCGCAATTTTGTTTTTATATATATTTATTTATTAACAGTTCCTTTTTGGGTAATAGGAATGTTGCCCGATGCTATATGTCTCAGTTACTGGTCCCCACCAGTATGGTAATACAATACATAAATCACTGTAATGAGATACCACCACAAAAAACAATAATCAAAAATCTTGCGTTGTCTTTTATCTCTGTCTTTATTCTTTCTGTTGATGACTGAATAAATACAGCAAAACAGACTTGATGCCTCAGTGAATACAGCACTACAGCAAACACATGTTTCACGCACATTTGCGCTTCTTCGCGGCTGTTAGACACAAAAATCATATATCAAAATTCATCACCTAAATGTTAACAAAATCACATTAATTTAACAAAATGATAATGCATAATGTTCATCACACAGAAATTAAACTTCTTATGTATACACGTAGATGCAGAGAAATTATTTATGTACAGTTCGTATACAAAGAACCTTAAATCATAAAATTAATTAAAAATGCATTACATAAAAATCTTAATATCATTCTTGTACTTTGCACTTAATAAAATCGTATTCAAATTATTTTCTTTCCTATCAGATTTACTAGAAATTACGATAAGGTAGATATTTACCTATTGAGTCACTGTATTTGTTATTTCCTCATCAGTCTTCTCTCCTCAACCTTATTCAATCAAGTGTCTCTGCGTAATAAACACTCTAAAGGAAATGAATTCAGAAGGACAATGTAATGGAAACGATGGTCTCTATACAGTCTATAATATTATTATTTAGTAGTCTTACTAAGGTTTAACCCATACTAACATATTTAAACTAAATGTTTGTCGTAAACATACCCACAAGATAATGCTAAATGTTTATAAATTGGAGTAATTCCCTAGTGAGAAATATAGATGAAAACCATTTCACCCCTTGAAATCCGTATGAGTTGTAAGTTCTGTTCTTTGTAAACTATTTAGACACTTCACTTGAGATTCTCATCTGTAGCGGAATCGTATAGCTTCACTCTTGCAAAAATCCATTTCAGCTGTCACCGGTTAAAGAGATTAGATAAAAACCTTGAATTACCCTTGATACCGGTATGTGTGTGAATAAATCAAATGTGATTCATAGTCACACTTAAAACCTAAGATTTCAAAGTTAATTGAAAACTTTTTTTTTTTTTATACTTTGCGATTTATCAGATCCTAAACTGTTTGGGGGGGGAGATTTCTCAAATCAAATCTAACTTCAGTCTTTTTATTGGTAAGTAAGTTATAGCTGTGCCCGTTACCCAAGTATTTAACAATGGGACAAATAACTAAGGCAATAAATCAGTCGAATTGCAGTGTTACGTGTGTTATAGCCAGCGAAGTGACGGTGCTACACATAACTAGACATCCCTTTAAAATCATATGTCCCTATGTCCCGCTTTCTACATCTTTTAAGGACTGAGAACTTCATCATGAAAATCGAATGAAAAACATCCACCCTCTTTAATCAATGTCCCAACTGTAGTTGGAGTAAAGTCCCAACCGGAGTGTATTTAAAATCCGCCTAACGCCCACTCTCCCTACTTTCGTCTTCACATCCGGTTTAAAAGAGCATCTGTAAATACACACCCCGCTACTCTATTTATATTCGGTCTCACTTTATTTGTTTGCACCTGTTCACGCGCCAAGCTTCTCTTTTTCTCTGTCGGTACCCGTTTACATAACCCTTCATCACAAACAAAATATATGTTAAGCAATATATGTAGCTTAAACTCAACCCTTATATTGGTTCATTATTACTCCAATATTCTATATGTTTACTCCCGTAGTTCAGAAATATTCTACTCAAAACATATTAACTTGAATTTTGATTTCTCACACTCTGGAAAGAGGCTCAACCCTTCAATGTTCTAAATAAATTGCTTCACAGAGTTGCCCATGTGCTGCTGGAGACTTTTATGTCATAAAGCTGTTCTTTTTCTTATCCTCCGTTGTGTGTTTGTAATTGACAGAACAACCTTATTTTTCTAAAATCATTGTGAGGACTCATATTGTCGGGATTATTTCACTTATTTTACCTATAAACTTGCATTTGCTCCTTTTAGAACAGGTGGTGCTAATATAAATGTCCCAAGGCCTCCTTATGAAATTCATAAAATTGAAAAGAAACCCAACATAATGGATTTGTTAATTTTTGTGTGTTCAATTTTCAATTTTCTTCAAGTGTATTTATATCCCCACCGGGAATCAAACCTTATACCCAGCCATTCTTATTCGGTCACACCATATCACCCCCTAAGCTATCATGGAATATCGCTATCAGTGGTAAAAGAAACTTCACGACACACCTTGTTTAACCATAGGGAGTCAGGATTAGGCTTGTTGAATTAATCGTATTATTGATTTGTAGATCTATTAATAATGTACTGTCAAAATATTAATACAAGTTACCATAAAGCAGATGTAATTATGCCTCGAAAAATCTACTGACCACTCATAATTGAGAGTAAAATGTAATGCGGTGGAACTCATTTTAGCACCTACGCCCATCTAAACTTAGGCTGGAAAGGAACAGGTGTTCTGTTAATTCAGAAAGTGAATGAGCAATAAAGATACCATTAAATCTTGTTTTTATCTTGACACATTTGCTGTCTGTTCAAGGAAAGAGGTCAATTGCTGCTTGGAATATGACGTTTATTTTTCTCTCTCTTACTAGAGTTAGAGGTTTTTGTCAAGTGAGCTATCTGAAGCTGTCAGTTATTTTTCTCTAACACATAACATTTATATAAATAGCCTGTTAATTAATATTACAAATATTTAAAAATATATCTAATTACCAAAGCAATTTTTTTTGTAATTAAGAAGTGTGATGCAAATAAAGAGTTAAATAGGAGTAAAACAAACCGGAACACTTTACTTGGTGATGTACAAATGACACATATTTGCAGAAACTATTTCCAAACATTATTGTTTGTACACTAAATAGTTTTATCAGTAAAGCTGCATGTCAGTGGGAAGGTTTGTGGCCATTTCAATGTAAAAGCTGCTGATTACAAATGACAGTGTGCTACCACTTCATACTTCAGTTATGTAGTTTTTAAAAATGATATGAGAAACATCCCTGCCCCTGCCCTAATGACAATGCTGTTAATGAACTAAGAGACAAGTCAGGGGTCATGTGTATCTTATATGTGGCTAGATTTGTATTATATAGGAAAAAAACATTTAGTCTATTCATTA
Organism: Triturus cristatus; assembly: GCF_964204655.1. Classification (NCBI taxonomy): domain Eukaryota; kingdom Metazoa; phylum Chordata; class Amphibia; order Caudata; family Salamandridae; genus Triturus; species Triturus cristatus. The sequence continues at coordinate 462,742,602 of NC_140585.1, forward strand.
AATCACACAAAAGAGTTTTTTGTTCAGCAGACATGCTGAACTCACACATTTGCAGTTGCTCTCATATGTGATCATGAAGAAAATGGCAGCTCAATGAATCAAAAATACTTGCCTCGGTCATGTCATTTTAAACTAGTTTATGGGTCAAGAGCATTACAAATCGGTCGAGTAGATTATTTAAGTCACTAGACCTGCAGTTTTAGTAACATTTTTATGATTTCTTGAGGTCTGGTAATGATCTAATACTTCTCCAAAGAGGGATTGCTGGAACTTTGATATTGCTAAATAATTTTAGATCATTATATCGAAACCTCTATTGATCATAATTCCTGTCGGCATTCTTTCATTTGGATTTAATCCCAGAGGATAATTCTTAAATTACTGTGAGCAAATCCCTATCTATGTTTATTCCAAATTCTACTGTTCGCAATTTGTTGATTCAAAATATTTCCCGTATTGTAATCTTTTTCTCAAGATCCCCACCTCTTCGGTCGAGTGTTACATGTTCCAGTCCCATGAAGTGTATGCCTCCTATGTCTGTAATTCTATGAACATCACGAAAATGTATAGCCATAGGATATTTTGTACCACAATTCTTTATGGCTCACAGATGTTGCATCCACCTAATTGCAAGTATTCTTACTGTTGATCCTATGTACATTTTACCATAGATACATGTCAGGGCATATACACAGCTACTGGTGTTACAATTAATAAAGGAAGAAATTTCATATTTCTAGCAGTATTTACTGTCAAAAAATGTTTTGGCTTTGTCTATTACATGTTTACAGCAAATATAATTATTGCACCTATATGACCTTATAGGAAGGGTATTTGTGTCAGAGTTATCCATTCCCGATGCCGTACCCAGAACCTCAAACTTAAAAGTGTCACTAGGGCTTAGTAAATATCTTAACATCAGTGCCTTCTTCTATAATATAATCGGTTTTGCAGGTAAGATTTTACTGATGTCCATAGCTAGCATGAGGACATCCCATTGTTTTCGTAAGGTATTATACACTCTTCTATTGCCTTAACTACCGGTGTGAGTGTTAACTTGTCTTTCAACAGTTCATCTCTTGTAACCTTATGAGCTCTTCTCTTCGCTCTTCCAATTATTTCCAAATTGTATCCACATCTTCTAAATATTAGTACAATGTCTTCAGCTACCTTCACATACTCACTGGATTCCCCACAATGACACTTAGCACGTAAGAATTCCTTAAAAGGGACATTATCAATCTGTCTCTTTAAATATCCTGACTCAGCATGTAGGATGGAATTTGCCGATTTGGGCTTCCGATGTAGTTTAGACTCCAAATGACCATTGGTTACGTACACTTCTAAATCCAAAAAGAAAGTGCAGTTTTTACTATACTCCAAGGTGAGAGTGACATTATATTGATTATTATTCAGATAAGCGTGGAATGTTTTTAGTGTTTCCTAACTTCTCTCACATTGGCCAATGAATAGATTTGCATTCGAAGGAGTAAATCTGGAATCCATGGCAGTCCCTTTTATTTGGTGAAAAAGGTCCTTTCTATTTAGAAAAAAGTTGTTATTAAGTGCTAGCTCCACCATTTCCAAAATAATATTAGAGTGTTGCAAGTGACTAGCTGATTTTGAATTGAGGAAGTATTTTACTGCTTCAAAACCTTTGTCATGTGGAATGCTAGTGTATAAACTATTCATATCCATTGTCACCATAAACATATCATCATCCCAATTAATGTCCCTAACTTGTCTTAGGAAATCTTTGGTGCCTTTTATATATGACGGTAAGGTTTTAACAAAACGTGCCAAATACATATCAACATATTCTGTGATGTGTTCCGTTATGCTTCCAACAGCTGAGGTTATTGGCCGGGAAGGAGGAATTCTTCCACTTTTATGTATCTTGGGTAAGAAATAAATAATGGAGATTTTGTAATTCTCCACCCAAAGATAATCGAGCTTCTCTCTATATAGTAATTGTTTGTCCAAATAATGTCTGAGTTTCTTTTTAATCTGATTTCTTGACTTTTCCCACTGGGACTTTGGCACTTTTTCATAATTGGAATGACCTCTCAATTGTTGCAGAACTTCACTATGGTAATCACAATGATTTAAGTTATTATTTAATCTCTTTGACCAGTGACTGTTGAAATGGATATTTGAAAAAGTGAATCTATATGATTCCGTTACAGGTGAGAATCTCAAGTGAAGTGTCTAAAAAGTTCACAAAAAAACAAAACTTACAAATCATACGAATTTTGTGGGTTACATTGATTTTCATCTACATTTCTCCATAGGGAATTACTCAATGTTATTAAAATTACACAATATCTTGCGGGTTTGTTTACGACAATCATTTAGTTTAAATAGGGTAGTATGGGTTAAACTTTAGTAAGACTACTAAATAATAATATTATAGACTTTCTAGAGACCATCATTTTCATTAAATTGTCCTTCTGTGTCTATTTGCTTTTGAGTGTTTATTACGCAGAGACACTTGTTTGAATAAGAGAGAAGACTGATGAGGAAATAACAGAGTGACTCAATAGGTAAATATCTACCTTATTGTAAGTTCTAGTTAATCTGATAGGAAAGAAAAGAATTTGAATAAGAATTTATTAAGTGCAAAGTACAAGTATGATATTAAGATATGTACGTAATGCATTTTTAATTAATTTTGTGATTTAAGGTTCTTTGTATATGAATTGCACATAAAGAATTTCTCTGCTTCTAGGTGTATATGCAATTAAAGTTTCATTTCTATGTGTAAAGAACATTATGTTTTATTTTGTTAACTTGACGTGATTTTGTTAAGATTTAGGTGATGTATTTTGATATATAATTTTTGTCTCTAACGGCCCTGAAGAAGCACAAATGTGCGTGAAACACGTGTTGGCTGTAGTGCTGTATTCACTGGAGGCATCAAGGCTGTATTGCTGTATTTATTCAGTTACCAAAAAATTGAATAAAGAGATTAAAAAAAACTATGCGAGATTTTTCATTATTGTTTTTTGTGGTGGTATCTCAGTACAGTGAATTATGTATTGTGTGTGTGTATATATATATATATATATATATATATATATATATATATATATATATATATCAACAAACAATCCCGATAATGATGAAGGCTGTCTAACAGGACGGTCCGTGTTGGGGTAATCGGCAGCCCCAATTATGAAACACCACACTTTTCTCTTCAGAAAGTATACACGGACGCCAAGGAGATTTGCAGTTTTAAAGCTGGTTTAATGGACTGCACACACAACGCGTTTCAGCTTTCGCCTTGTTCACGCTCAGCGTGAACAAGGCGAAAGCTGAAACGCGTTGTGTGTGCAGTCCATTAAACCAGCTTTAAAACTGCAAATCTCCTTGGCGTCCGTGTATACTTTCTGAAGAGAAAAGTGTGGTGTTTCATATATATATATATATATACACACACACACACACATATATCAATCAAAGACAGACTGATAGCATGAGCAAGCCTTGTTTGCCAAAATGTGTCAGTTGGGCCAAAATGTGGCTATCTGTTTATGTAATAATTACCTTTAAATGCTAAATACCTGGACAGCCACATTCCTCTACAAGGAAATAATGAATATAGGTGCGAAATACTTATCTGCAAAATACTTACATTTGCATTGTAAACACATGCGTGGTAAAGGCAAATGAGTGATAAAGGCATATGCATTGTAATGGATGTCTGGTAATGACTGATTTGTAAATGCTGTTTCCTGACAGCATTACCTCTATTAGTTGCGTCTTTAATAAACGCAAGGTGTTTTTTAAGAGTAGCATAAAACAGTAACAAATATTTGCATCTGTGCTACCAATATGATCAGTGACTAGCAAGTCGTTCAAATATTTAGTTCTGAATACTTTTAGCCAAAGGCACTTTATCAAGACATGGAGAGCTCAGTTGCCACAACTGTCATACAAATGACAGATACCATTTTCTTACAAAAGTCCATACTAATCACAAGTTGTTGCAAACATCGGCTACATGAGACCAGCAACAACAATCTTGTGTCATCCAGTTGCATATGTTCATGTGGGCTTGGTAGTTCAGTATCTCCACTGTAAAAGGTTTTAGGCCACCATTGCCAGCAATGATGATTCACTTCAGCAACTTCGTAATAATGGTTTAAATAGTAGTAAGTAAGTTCTGTTGACCTTCCATAAAATACCTAGCCCAGACGCTTAAGCCAGCTTCACTGCTTTGTGCAAATCTGCGCCAAACCTCGCTTGAACGAATATGAATCATAAGTCTACCATCTTCTGCAGTAGGCATGTCAAAGATATACCATAACTTACTGGAGGACACATTTCAGTTTGAGACGTAAGCTTTGAAATCGCAGTTAGTTCTTGAAGTTGGAAGTTGAACACTCTACTGAACAACAACAAATCCACAGTGTCCATGTACCTATCTCTCTGGAGACCACAGATGGTGCACCATTGGTTCACTGAGCTATGACGAATGGTGAAATGCTCCAGCCCCGTACTCATATTTAAGCCGAGACGAAGAGTGCACTGCTCTCCAGCCAAAGAGGTCTTTGCATTCCAGTTTTGGGACCAAACCATCTTTGCAGCCAATATGAATCCCAAATGGGGATATTCAGAGACTTTCTCAACATTATACTGTTGAAATACAGCTTATGAAGATGTTCTTGTTGCAAAAGGGGCACTAACTTGGCTTGTGGAGGTTAATCCTTAGACAAGCGTCCTCTTAATAATCTGCAAACTTGGACAGTGAGCACGGCAGTCCAATGTTGGCTTAATGTAATAACACCAAGCCATCATCATAATGGAGGGTAGGCAGTCTCATCGCCAAGCCTAAGGGGAGGATTATCTATCTGCCGCTGCACTACTTGGAGGTCACCCATATACAGGTTGTACAACAGCAGCACAGACGCAGTATGCCTGCTTTAACATACCATGGGGAAGCAAAGCTGAACTGGTTTAATAAGATACCTTAGCAAACAAGCATGACGTTGGAAGAACATGAACACCAAACCATAATAGAACCTGTATCCTAATCTTAATCCTAAAGACAACAAACTAACCTAGAAGAAACAAACATGCCCAGTATCAAATACAACCTCACCTATTGGCACAAACAGTCAATAGCAAACGATTTTGTCTGGGCTAACAATTATTTATGCACTACTTTTCTGTGTCTTCCTTCAGAATTCCTAAGACAAACATTGTACCATGTGCCTAGGGTCACCATAATTTATGCTTTGGATCATTTGCTTGTGTGGCAGGATAATCAAATGTGAAAGCACCCAGAGAACGGGAGAGTTATTTGGAGCAGTGCAACGATACTACCACGCAATCTGTAGCCAAGTTGTTGCACAATGTTTAGTTCTAAATCTTACCATGGCAGCAAAACCTCTGCAGAGGGTAAACACTTATTTCCCAGCTTGCAGATCGGTGACCATGTTACAGTTATTTTAGGACAGCCTTCTAAGCTCAGCACAACAAGTTCCATATCTGAGGACATCTGCTTCAGGCAAATTAGTTACAAGGATGTTCGACCAAAAACATTTCAGTGTGAACCAGTGCAATTGCTTCACTTGATACAGTAATACAAGTTACGGTAGTTGATAGGTTTCAGACTTTAATTAAATTCCTTCCTCTTTCACTACCAAGGCTTTCTGCAATCCATCGCAACATGTATTAATTGTTTAGCTCTGCTGAATTTGTCACTCAAAATACCCAAGAACCGGTCTGTACAGACGAAGAGCTTCTGCATCCCCTGCTCCCTTGTAATGATACATTTACTGGACAGTCATGCACAGGAAACAAGTGTAGAATTATTTCTAAAATATTGAACACAAGGCCATGCAAAATTAATATGAAGAAGCACTGGCAAAGCCAATATGTTATGCATGTGTATGGCGCATGGATCAGGCATGCACACAACCTAAAAACTTCACACCCGTTGCACTAAAGGGCAGGGAAAAAAATCAGCAAAGAAAAAGATGCAATGGAAAAATGGATTGGTTAATTTTCTTTAGCAACCATTTTCCAGATTCACTTGTCAGTGCTCACTTCAGAGTGCTGCCAGTGTTTCTTCTGTTCAAGCTCACTAGCTTCCAATTTTATTGAACTTGTTGCACATGCAAATGCATTTCACACATGCATACTCAAATGTCTGCATTTCTATGCGTCACCTGAGACCGCTCGTGTGTAGTCGCTTGTGAGACATTTTGTTAACTAAAAAGAGTTTGACGCGCACACATTGATTACCATTCGTTGGCTTTATTGTCCCTGTTATTTGCTACCTCATGATTGCTCAGTGCATGCTAGTTTCACTTTCTCTTCATTCGTTTCTGCCTTCCATAAAGCATGGACCAAGTACTAATTGCTTCTTTTTGATTAGCGTCTTTCCGCTGCTCGCACTGGGATTCAAGTCAATTTTTTCCATTCTTCTTCCCCAGTCATCATTTTGCTGCTTGTTCCCCTCTTACACCTCTCCTTTGTCATAGCTTGCCAATTGTTGTATGCCCTCAACGTCATTGCTTTCTCCGTTGTTGCTTCACCCTCTACTCCCATTGGCGCTTGTCCATTGTTTTTGTTTGCCCCGTGCCCCTTCCACACCATTGCTTGTCCATTGCTCCTTCCTGGGCCCACCACCCCTGTTACTTGCCACATGATACCAACCGCCTCCTACCTGTTATTGCTTGAGCCCACCCTAACACTTGTTGTTGCTTGCCCTATCCCACCCACACCCAAAACATTGACAAATCCAATAAGTCCCACTTATGCAAGATTTATAGCCTTGTCAATGTTGCATTTTTTTGTTATGTTGTACAGCAGCACAGAGCTGTGCAGCATGGTTGAGAGAAAAAAAAAAAACTTTGATGCGGCCAACGTTGACCGTGTCTTAGCACTTTTTTTTCAATTAGTTCAACTATGCTGCCCAGCAGCTGCACTGTGGTACAGCTTCACCAAAGCTAATCAATCTTGCATAGGCGAGACCTATTGATTGTGCCAATGCTTGTTACACTTGGTTAGCTGAAAATATATCAGGGCTCAAACTCTTCCTCCCACCATTTGAGGGCTGGAGTTAGAATAGAAAATCATTCTCTCCTCCAGTATTTGGTGGCGTTTCTTTGCCTGTTCTGCAAGTTCACTACAAAATACATTCGACAAAGGTAGATGTTTAAACACGATTTGAAAGTTAGAATGAGGCATCAGCTAACCAACAATCAATATCTTGCTCAACCTCATATTTTTTTTTGTATTTGTATTTGAAAAAAGATAATGTAAATCTTACTTCCACGTGATATTGGGAGGTCTCCGATATGCTGATGACGCTGTCACGTGCATAATGCTTTCTCTGCTCTGTAAAAAGAAAACAGTAATTAAAGTGTGCTGGTATGAAACAACACCCATTCTGTACGGATCATACTGAGGACAAGGGTAAGGATGGCAAAGTTGCTTTCCAGCAGCTTTTTTGCTACTTGAACCAAGTGGATCGAAACCATCCATTCAGGAGTGGAAAGTGTGCTAGTGTTCAGTCGCTCACTGCTCACTGCTCGCATGGAGAGACCCCTTGCCCCGCCCAGCACGGAGCAGTACACGGCTTCTATAGGATAGACCGTCCTGTGTTAGGAAGCAGAGCATTTCATGACAGCATCTAGTGTACTGACCAGTTTAACAGACTGCTACGATTCACAGGAGCAAGAAACAGGCATGACATGACGTACTACATAAGTGCTTGGAATTTGGAAAACGACTTTTAAAGCTGTGAAGGTCTCGAGCTCTGCGAGCTCCCGCTCTGGAAGTTATTATTCTAATGATCGATGCTTGCTGAAGAAAACCTTACAGTTTAATTACATTTATGACACGACAAATAATCCTATGGTGCATTTTGTTTCAGTTAAGCCTTTGTTACCTCGCTGATTTTAGAATGCAGTATTTCCTCGCTCTCCAGCACGAGTAGGAGGCATTTTCATTCATCTTCGTGACTCGCAGCTGGAGTATAAATAAAACTCTCTTTTATAGACAATATATTTCTAAGCATAACAGCTGAACTTCTTGGCCCCAAACTAGCCAGCTCCTAGCCTGTGCTAACGGTTAAGGATCCGGAAAATATGTTTCACCGCTAGACAAATAAAACACAAAATTCATGCACGGCTTCTCTCCCTTATGTGTGTCTCCTATATCAGAAGTACCCACAGTGAAATAAAACCTATGCAATGAGTGTAATATGCGATTTATGACTGTCACTGATTATGGGAGGAGGGCTTTGACTTACGAGATGTTAAGTGTAGAATGGGTCACGTTCCCTCCCCTCTTACTAATGGTAATAAATCGCATATTCCACTGGGTGGGGCTATATATATGGGAAATGCTATGTTGGTTTTTCATGTGTAGTGGTTATAAATCAAGGTGTTTAACCACACCAGAAGATAAGGGGTTAAATCAGTGCACTGAGATAAAATTCCAATAACTAGGCCTTGAAAGTATTCCTCAATATGTTTTCATCTACAAAGTGGTACTAGAATGGAAGCCGTGAGGCATTAATTAATGTTTTCTCAAGTCAGTTGCTCTATTGCTGTCATAACACATTTGTCTGTACTGATAAATATTTGATCCTGTGTTGATTAGTAAAATCAAAAACTGATGGCGCCATATTTTTACTGGTGTGTATACACCATGGAAGTAAAAACAAATGTGGTCCAATAACACATTACTCGAAGTAACTTGACTGATAAAACCATACTGACACATTTATTATTGCAAAAGTCAAATTACAGTTTTATTACATCAGTGGGGCAAAACTTGAATGATCAAAACACTGTTTACAGCCGTGCAGATTCCTTATTAAAACTACTTCACACATGAAGGCAACTCTCCTAGTAGTCACCATGCCTATTTAAAGTGGTTTTACCTTTCTGCATACATTTAACTCTTTTCATCCTAGTTTTGGTAAAATAGATATATAGATATAGCTGAGGGAGGCATCACAGCTCACTCAAGAATGAGTCACGGTCCTTCCACACACTCAACAATGCTAATAACTAGGAAATTACTATGCACACCTACTTACATACCTACATATATACTCTGGGGCTGATTACGAATATGGCGGTCCATGACTTGTGGGGGCACAGTTGTGGCGGTTTTCCGACCGCCCTATTATGTATCAGGCGGTGAGACCGCCACAGCCCTGCCGCAGCCGCCAAGGAACCACCACGGAGGAGAGGAAACAAAGTGGTGGCGCACACAGGGGGGCACACATGTTTCCAGTTCCTGCATGGCATGGTCTTTTCAGTCCCTGCCGTGCAGGAACTGTTTTTTTCATTCCTCTTGCGGTGCTAATTTTCTGAGGCACCCCAGATGGAACGCCAAAAACCAGCCCACCAGAAAAGAAGAAACTCCTAATCTGGCGGGCGGTCTGACGACGGTGTTGGCGGTGCGGTGCAGGGCGAGACCTGACGCCACACCACCAAAGTCATAATTCGGCTCTCTGTGTGTGTGTGTTTGTGTGTGTCTGCATGTGTGCGCATTTGTAAAAAATATATTTATCCAAAAACAGGTACCATTTGTAAAGCAAGGTAAAAGAGGCCATAAACACTGTATTTGGTGTACAAATGAAAGTTTGCATAGCTATAGTTGGAGTTATGTTTAGCAGAGCTAATATTAACTAGTTAATTTCAGTGTTTTTTAGGTTTTACTTGGAACCATAACTTTACTTTAGTTGTAATTTTCCTAAGTTAATTGAAGAGTTTAAAAAAATACATTTAGGTGTTATAGCGAATTCTAGCTAGACCTGGGCGAGAAATTTAAAGCAAACTCGGATGTGATCAATATGAAACGCAGTCTGATCTTGTCAAATAGCCAACTGGGTGCAATTCAACCACCAAGTTTTATAGATCACTTATACTTTCTAAGGTAACTTACAGGGATGCAGGTGTACCGGGGTGATTAATGCCCTATGCAAAAAAAATAACATACATGCGACTTAAATGCTTGCTGTTGAGATATGTGTATGATTTGCAGGACAATGGTATGAAGCCCAGCAGGGTTGACCAGTCTCATCATTCCTAGGTTGATAAAATGAATAATACTTTTGAATGGGTGACAGTAACTTTAATTGTATATAAAATGTCCTATCAGAACCATAATTACAAATTCGCATTATTTTTTACATCTAAAAGCAGCTAGATGTTTGTGCTTTTAACTTAAGTTTGCTAATTTGTTTTCTTGGCAATCCTGCCAGGGATTCTTAATGCAAGTTTAAACTGAACCATTAGTAGAACTCTCGGAATGATGCATTTTACCTTAATACATATGGATAAAAACACACACATCATCATTAAACAAACATTTTGCAAGCCCTAGCTTTTGTATCTATGTGCTAGCTTTAACTTGTGACAAAAGCGTGCTGCGCTTTTCGGTTAAAAAAATCATTTTTGGGGCATTGCAGGCTATAACGTTTGTTGTGCCGAAATCTTTTGTTTTGTGTTGCCTAATAGGTCTGCTTTGATTGTAGATTTGTATCCTATTCGGCACAGTCTTTTTTGCGTTTAAGAATTGTCCCGATAAAAACTTTCACCAGCAATGCTCCCTTTGTTGACCTGGGAGGATAGAGCATGTGAAGCTACTGTTCCAGTTAGCAACCACTAGACTTCCCCTGTAAAGTAGGGGAAGGTTACTCTAGTACACAGCAACAAAACCCTCAGGACTTTACTCCTCCTCGCCGTGGCTACTGTGACCCAGCCTGCATGGGTTATGTGCTGTTGAACAGGGCACCATCACCATGAATCAGCATATGAATTATTCTGCTGCCATGCCAAGACATTCACTAGTGGGCAGTGCACTGAGATGTGGGGTGGTTCCATTTTAAAGGCATGATGCAACTGCTGTCTCTCAAGGACGAGACCTCACAGCAAATGTTGATTTCTTTCATTTCACAAAACGCCACACAGTGCAACGCCACACAAATAAACTCCACACGTTTACAATCCACACCACATAATTCCATATCATGTCCCAAAATGTAACAGCACACCACATAATTAAACTCTACTACATACCACTCCACAAATGGCAATCTACATAATTACACTGCATGACACACAATCCTACTCCACATAATCCCAGTACACTCCAAACCACATAATTGCTATCCACATATTTCCGTTGCGCAACATAATTCCACTACGCATAACTCCACACAATTCCACACCACACAATAAACAATCCAATCCAAATCCACATAAATCCACCACACACATCCACACCTCTTCATAACACATAGCTAAAAGTCATTCACAATGCCAATAGCTCTTGGATTGCCGAGACCTACTGGCTTTGCCAATGCTCGTCTATTTTTGTATTTTGATCAGCAGCGGACCCGGGAGTCTGAGTTCGCAGACTAATGGTCCAAGCCATCTCTAACTTGTTAACCAGTCAAGGTTCACCGACTACTTTTTGTTAAGCAAGTTTCTCAAAATCTGTTGAATGGATTTACCCAGAACAAATCAAATGTACGTTCTTGAGTCTGGTGGCACATCCGATTTTCCTGCAGAGGAGAGCAAACAATCCCATGGGAGTTGGGTAAAGTCAAGCCAGCTTTTTGTTTAACTCCCCCCTCCCTAATTACTGAAGTAACTGTCTTGGAAAGATATGTGTACAATCATCGAACCGCATTAAGGTTAACAAAAAAAATGATTTTCAATGCAATCTCTGATTGTAACGTCACCAGTGAGTAACATATCGATAAACTGAATAAATTAACATCTTGGAATACCTAGCATGCATCACATTTTGCACTGAAATGGTTTATACAAAACAGATTGGAACACAGCACACTGCAAGTCTTAAAAGAAACCCTAGATCAAAAACACCCTAACACAAAACAATCTAGTACGCACTACAACTAACAACAAAAATGAACAAACATGCCATGCATGTGGAAAGAGTGTATATGTATGTATGTATGTATATATATATATATATATATATCCAAGGATTAATATGGCAATGTGTGCTCGGTATTTTGAGGCAAATGTTTTTACTTTCAGCCAATTTTGTTTGTTTTTAATATAATAACAAAGGCCCAGCAGCTCTTTAAACAATAAGGTTTCGCAAAAGCCTTGAGAAAGCCAACTAGGAGCCCCTCCAGATCTATGCTCCATCGCTTGTATACCCTCACAGGTGATACGCTGCACCATACATTCTACATAACAAAACAACACAAAGCAAGCATCTGCAAAGTTAAATGACTGGTGTCCAACTCCATGCCCATTGGCTGTGCCCATGCTTGTTCTGTCTTTGAGCTGTGAAAGTTCAAGAGGTTAACCTTGCAAGTTCTGGGCTAAGTGCAAGTTAGGTAAAACAGGCTGACTGACTGAACATGAAGGCTGTGTGGAACAAGACGTTGTTTTTGTGCAAGGCAGAAGAATTCGTATCGAGGCTGTGTGTGTGTTGCAGGACACATGGCATCAGAGGCAGGAAGCATACCTGATAGTGCTAGTTTGTGGTTCCCAATGGAATTGTGGTGCAACCCGTACGTAAATGTTGTATTTACCAGGCGGCCTGGGAGTTTGTAAATTGGGTGGCAGTGCATTTTTTGGATGGACAACTTCCTGCTCAAGTTTATAGTTTAGGAAATAATTCCCCTGTAAGTAAGGCATGAATTGTTCATCTCTTCCCATTTTCTAATTTGCATTCTGGGGGACTGTACTCCTGAATGTGCATTCTGAAAGGCAAAACTTCAGGTACCAAAAATTTTAAAAAAACAGGACAAGAAAAGCTACTCTTTTGATCCAACCTCACTTAACATTTTATCAGTTTCAAGCCAATATCAGTGTCAAACCAGAATCCTATCTCTGCCATTGTTCGGTAGTGATTAGCTAACTGATAAAGGCAAGGACTCCAGCTTTGCACTGCCTGTTTGGGGTCTTATCTTACAAACAGGCATGGTAGTTACCTCTTCAGCATACTCTATTTCCATTATCAATACTATGAGCTATGAGCGAATCAATAGGTTTGCTTTATCAAGTAAAGACCAGTGCATGGTTCATTACAGCCATGTTAAAATAAAAATGGTACATGTGTACTTATCATTCAAAATACATTTCCAAAAACAGACTTTTCTTTCTCTGCTCCAGTTTGAAAATGGGAAACAATGGAACACTTTTTCACCTATTCTACATTTTAGACTTATAGGCTTAGGGTTCCCTTTTCCATTCAATGAAGATATTTTCCCTTGAAAATCATTCCTTTCACTGACACTGACACTTACATGCAATTATGGTAATGCATAGGATTGGGAAATTAATCTTTGAAAATATATTTTTCTATCTACATATTTCAGGAACATGATTTTCTTCTATTATCTTCCTATCAAACACAGTTTCTGTGAAAATGGTAAATACTGCTTTCACTGTCACCGCACCTACTACACTATTACTCCTTCGAATCTTCAAATTCAAGGTAGTGATCGATTGCAAAATCCTCAAACCTGCTACAGATGACCCATTTAATTGCTTCAGTCTCATCCAGGCATCTAACTAGGCCTACGAAACAAAAAATAAAGTTCATCCAAGGCGTATGTCTCTGGGTAACCCCCCCCAAAAAAAATATTAATCCAGTTCCAAATAATTAACTCATTTTGACTTGCTCTGTTTTGTCAGAGAGAGAGGAACTTTAGAAGTGAAAAAGGCTACAGGAGAACAATTTTTAGACAGTAAATTTGTAATCGTCCATCGTCAAAGTTAATTGGTGCACCAGATAACCTAATAAATGTGTACAGTAATAAGGGGTTCTGCACTGTATAAAAGCAAGCTTTTATTTTTTGACCTCCTGGTTTTAGGACCTCTGCCGTGAGTAGGTTTCCGTGATGAAGTGTCACCCAAAATAAGGCTCTCTTTGATAAGATACACTTTGGATAAAATGTGCGTAAATCGCAACTTTTTATTGTCACAATGAAGAAAATTTACTGGCATGACATTTCATAAATTCTACCCATACTCATACAAAGAGTCAGTTTTGTCTGTATTTGTACCTTAGATATTGAATAAGTGTCCCAGAGCCAGCCAAAATGGAAATCGGGTTTTGAGCTGCCCTGCTGAGCCAAGGTAATTCCTCTGTTGGCCAACTAGCAGGTCAAAACCTCTCGATGAGCAATGAGCCAACCTGTTAGATTAGCCTTCTACTGGGAGATGAAGAGGCATAGAAGACATTGCCCTAGAGTAGTATGTGCCACTCTCTGACAAGTCTGGGCAGGATGTTCTCCAGTGACAAGAAGCAGCTCTCAGGAAGTGTCACAAAGGTGTGGAGGGGTGAATTGGCATCTCAAGATATGGTAAGTAGTACAATGTTGTAGAACTCTCCACCAACAGTTTTAAACCCCTACACAAGGGCAGAGCTTTTGAGAAAAGCGAAACCACATAAGAGTTAGGACACAGATCCTCAGCATGGGTGACTGTCTGGAGTGGAGGGACACTCTAGTCTTTCACTGGAGACTCTGCCTAGCACCTGCTCACCACCCTCCTCTTGAGAACAGAGGGTAAGCTTCCACCTCAAACTAAGGACCTTCAAGGAAAGGGCTTCCCTTGGAAATGTGTGAGCTAGTGCTGCTGTTGGTACCCCAGTGGGGATGCACCAGAGTACTGCTGGATGCACAGCCCCCTGCAAGTGGCTGAAGGCCTGAGTGGTGGGAAGTGCAGGCAGGTGGAGTGGTCTATTTCTGGACTGTGGGGTGCTGCTCCACGAAGACCCGAAATCAGGAAACTAACATGAACCAGGAAAGAAGGGCAGGTGATAAAAGGAAGAATCATCAGTGCCAAGAGGGGCTGTAAAAGGATTTTAAAACGCCCATCAAGATCAAAACTCCACAGGAACTATCTTGGTTGCTGGAGCTCACCGCCAGGAAGAAGGAGCGAAATAACCCTATAAATATCATCCCACTGAAGACAAGTAGAACTTAAACTGAAGAGACCACTGAAGCATGGCCTACTCACACACTGATAGGTTGCCAGAGCTGCAGGTGGCACTGTCAAAATTTACTCTAGGAAGCCTGTGCCTAAAAGAGCTGGGGAACCTGCGGGAAATCCTGGTCATCAGGCGGAAGCAGTGAAAGCACCAGGCTGCTCGGTCTGACGGAAGGGAGACAGGTCTCAAGGAGAGAGGGGACAAGGCCAGTCTCTGCTTGGATGCTTCACAGAAGAACAGGAGTACTTACAAGGCGTAAAAACGAAAGAAAATAGATTTTTTAAATTTACCTGGGTTGTGAGAGCACTCCCTAATACCTTGCTGCACTTATAAAATGTGTATATTGTACTTGCAGTGCCACACGGAGGACATGACCACCGCCAAACAGGCATAGTTTGTTTTTGGGTGCAGCAGGGGGCAATAGAATTCCCTAATCAAGTTTAAAATGCAACACCCTACGTCACCCAGGACAATGGATGTATGACCCCACAAGAAACTTTCTATTGATTAAAGCACAAGAGCTGACTGTTTGCCGTGCCTTTTTTAGAGCCTGTACCCATTGAATTTCTAGGATCTCAGAGGTATTTAAATTTTAGAAAATAGGCTAGCATTGAAAAGTGCACTGATTTGGAATGGTTTACTATTACTTATGTCAAAGGCCAAAGATATTGTTTGATAATAGAGAAAGTCCAAACTGATGCATATCATATGTAACATCCTTGAATTTGGATTTATGTGAACGTCTATTTATGATACCTGAATGTAAGGTAACACTCTTTGATAAAGCCAGTAAGCCTGCCTTTCATACCACATGACTGTTTTAGACATATATATAGATATTGTGTTTTTAAGGGTGGTAGCCTGCTGATGAGCAAACTGTTAAGGATACGTTTGGTATAGAGGGGTTAACTTTCCATTTGAGGGATTATTTGGCGGCTGTGACCTTTCTTTAGTGTGTGCCCCTGTACTTTGAGGCCCTTCAGAGGGGGTCTCCATTTATTTTTCCACCTCTCATCTTGTGGATATTCTAATTTGGCGTGTAGTATTTAGTCTAGCATTGAAGAGCCAGGAAGAGGCCAACCAAGTGACATCTGTCAGATACACCACTTAGGAGATGGTCGCACTAGGCCTATTGCGAATCAATAGATTTCCTTTTCAAAGAAAATGCACTAACTGTACATCTATTTAATGAGTGTTATTGGTTGTGTTGCGGAGTCAGTAGCCCACAGCACCTCCGACTGCTCTACTTCGATGCCCCTAAAGGGAGGAACCAGTTTCCAGTTTGGGGGTTTGCAGGACAGGGCAGAAAAGGACATTAGAATTAAAATATGGTTGTTACAATTGGGGCCGAGTAACTTACGATTGTCCTGATAGCTTGCAGCCAGATTTACCACAGTAACGATAAACAAGTGTGTTTATATTGATAACGGCAATGTACCTTGTTTACTCTTGGTCTGGAGACAATCCTTACAAAATCAATGACAACCATGGCAGAAAATGGAGATCAGTAACCCTGTTACAAACAGCAATCTTTTGGCCAGGCCAGGTCTTCGAAATATTTCAATGTACTCCTAGGATATTGTTTATGACCATTTGTACTTTGGAAAGAAGTAACACAGCACTCCACCCAAGAAAAGCAGTAAACTACCTTTCTTTTGTTTCGATGATGATCTCAAGAAGTACATTCCATCTGCTCCTAAAAGACAAGTACATTAAGAATCTACTGCATGTCTAGTCTACCAAAAACACCATCAGTGCTGGGCTATTACGCGTGTAAATACAACTGATACAACTGGTGCTCTTTTATGACAAATAAACAGTATTGCCAATAAATAATTTAAGAAGTGAAAACTCTATTAGGAAAGATCAGTCGTAAGTAATTTTGCTGAAAAAAAACATTGCACGAAAAAAAACCACTGGAGTTTAAATTGTAGTGTTTGAACACTGTCTTTGAAGATACAAAAATCGTATGCATTGGAGCTCGAGGTAGCCCAGCTAGTATTGATTGATAGCTCTAACAAAACGATGAAAATAGCTTCACCATAGGAATCACAGGCATATGTGCACAGTGGGGGTTCTTGTATGTACCAGGAGGCAATTAAAGAAAGTGTAAAGAAGAGTTAAGGGGAGGGGTGAACTGCTGCGATGGAATGAAAGAGTAATTGGTGCAGCCCCACACTGTATAAATTCAGCATATTCATAGGAAAAAAGAGGGGGTGGGAGGGCGGGTGACAGTCCTTTCTGCTGCACAAAAGTAATGTGCCAAGAGTGGTAAAACAGGTGGATCGTCTATTGGAAAGATCACATTATTTCATAGCTAAAATAAGTTAAAAGATGATCTCATAGTAAACATTAGTTACACTGTTTCAGGAAGGCGAGTGGGCAAAATGTGTATATGATCATAAATAAATAACAAAAAAATCTAATTGTCTGGGACAGTGTGAAGGGCAGTGCTTTAAATGGGCCGGTACTGCCCGGTACTGAGTACCAGCACTTTTTTATTTTGAGAGGGAGAGTACCAGCACTTTTCAAGATTGACGTAATACATTTAATTGGAGAGTAGCGGCACTTCGCAGAAACAAGCAGGTACTCTGGTTTAGTTTTCCCATTTCAAGCACTGGTAAAGGGCTATCTTTAATCAAACTATTTCTGTCTACTTCAGTCACTGAGCAGAGCCAGCCAAATGAAACTACTCTTAGCATAACTTGCTTTTCAGATTCACTTACTCTCTTTCTCAATAAAATACTTCAGGTTGGCAGGACATTTGCACTACTCCAAGACCTATTGTATCGTCATACCCTTCATATCTAGGAGATCATTAACGCCTCTCAGCCTGGTTGGGCAACAATTCCTTATAGATAACTGTGCAAGTAACATTATAAACGAACAAAAAAGTAGCATAATAATTATTTATCTTAGAGAAGCAGAAAGGTGTTTGCAACAAGTAACATAAGCTAATGAAGCCCCCATCCAGCATCTAAATTTATTAAGCCCCTTCTTCAGTAGGCATCAGAAGTTCGCCTTCGTATCCTTGGTAAGGATGGTTGATCTCTCTTGTCTTACACGGCTCCTTTAATGGTCCTCCTAGTAAACAGAGTCCTTGGGAAATATCCACAATAGGTGGAGAATGATTTTCCTCGCCATCACAGCACCCTTCTCACCTTATGTCTGGTCTTGCAAGGTCAATCTGTTTAATTTGAAACAGGTGTAGTACTTCAGCTTTTACACCTGTTCCTTTGACGGACACAAACAAAAGCCAACCACACTTTATGAGATATGTGTTAAAGATCCAATTTTTGTGCAGTTTGGTATTTACATTTTATCTGGTTCATTATTGAGATGAAGATTTCCTTATACCATTCATTTATCTATGTTTTAAATGCAGTCCTCAACTTGGAGTGACAAAGGTAATTTACAGCACAAAAATAAGTGGGGAACATCTCCTTAATCAAATAGTAACAATGTGTGAGAAAGTGGATTATTAGTTGGTGGGAAGGGCAGTCCACACCAGTTATAATGTCACAATTATGTACCAGATACAGTTAGGTCTCAATAATTTAAAACTGAGCATAACCCTTGGTAGCTCTAGCACAGCTTAACATAGGAGAAACGTGTAAAGCATTTACCAGTACCAAAACTGAAAAATCCCACAGTAAAATGAAATAAGCAAATAGACACCAAAACAACGAAAATCAAATGTAGGAAACCGGAGATATGACTTTTCAGAAGTTTTAAGTCAAAATAGTCCCAGAAAGTGCAAAGCGTCTATCAAGGTTATCTGGTTGTGCTACACTGGGTCCAAATCAAAAGTTAATGTTTACTCTGAGCTTCTGCTGGTTGGGTAAAGAGACAAGGTTTGTCTCGGTGAAACATTTACCTTCTGACTTAGAAGACTTTCTAGAAAAAAGTCCTCATCGGGTGGGGATGCAGGTTGGGTTCGAAGGAGGGATTGACAGTGGCAGTCTGGACAAGCATGGGCCTTCATTGAGAGTCTTGGCTCCGGCAGGAAATCTGCAATGGTCATCGTCAATGGCAAAAAGCTCTAAGCAGGTGAAGTCTGAAATCCGTCCCTAGGAAGGACTAGTCAGCAGTCGTATGCGGTTTGATGTTGTCCTCTGTGAAGTCACTCTTCATTCGGGCTTGGGAACTTTTCTGGAAGTCAAAATTGTTTAGGAGGTGGAAACTAGCAAGTTCACTGCAACTGGCAATTCAACATAGCTTGTTTTGGTGCCGGTCTCATTCTCCGCTGGTTCTCTGAAGGAAAAGTTCTGAAACAGTTTGTCTAGTTTTGCAGTCCTCTACCGTTGGAAATACTTGTAAAGGACTTCTAGCTTGAGTTCCCATTCATGAACTTGTTGATATGTTCTGCAGTTCCTCGGAGATGTTCTCCAATCCCATAAAATGTTCAGCTAGCACGTACATGTTGTTGCAGATTGTCCAATGCATTGCGCTACTGCAGAGAGCAACCCTGCTTCTGAATGTAGAACATGACAGTCGTCGTTTGCATTCAGTAATGCGGTCTTCTGCAGTATGAGCGGGAGGAACACTGAGGGCTAGTCTGATGGCTTGGAGCTCCAGGTAGTTTATGCGACACCCCTAGTACTGAGGGATGCCATAGGCCCTGTACCTTGAACACTCAGAGATGAGCTCCCCACCCAATGAAAGAGGCATCAGTGGTGATGGTTACTTGCAGAATGGGGTCTAGAAAGGGCTTAATAAACAACAGGCTCTTGTTCAAAAGCCGAGAATGCAGAACCATGGATGCTATCAACAATAGATCCTCTTAATGCCCTTATGCTTACACCCACTACCTTGCAAGGTATTCCTGTAGGGAACGTATGTAAAATCTGGCATAGGGTACAACTGCTATGTAGGAGGCCATTCCTTCTAACACTTTCCTGAAAGTCCAGATGATAATTGGACAACATGTCTGAAAAAGAGGCAACAGCTGTTGCAATGCCAACACCCTCTGGTGGTTGGAACATGCCTTGCCAGTGACTGCACTGAGGACTAACCGAGGAAAGGCTGAATCTGCTGTGATTGTAGAGGCAATTTTTATGCAATGATTGTGAACTTAGGTTATGAAGCAAGACAACTTCTTGAGTATGTGCTGGACATTGTCACTTGATGCTGCTCTTTACCAGTGAGTCGTCTGAAAAGACATGAATGGCATTTCAGCGCAGGTGTGCTGCTACGACTGCTGGCACTATTGGAGCTCTAGTGACTCCAAAAGGTAACACAGTGAACTATTAATGTTGGCCACTTACCACAAAGGGAAAGTACTGATGATGTGCTGGGTTGATCAGGATATAAAAGTACACGTCTTTCAGATCCAAAGCTGACATGAAGTTGCCTTGGCAGAGCAGGGGGTGACATCTTATATAGTGACACAGTTACAAATGTCCCCAAGCACTCTCAAATGTATATAGAACAATCAACAATAAAGGTAAATGATACTCCAGGATTCTTGTATTTCAGTCTCTTTATATGATCCACAGACCTCTTGAAATCCATAGGCCCACACGTCTTGACATCCACACAAGCTGACATGTGTTTTGTCGCTATGGCATATTCACCTCTGACTTCATCAGGGCTATAAGCAAATAGATCAAATTTAAAATATTGTTTAAGTGAATACTATTTCCATTGATCAGCAATACCGCAAAAACTGGCAAACTGAATTCCACTAAATTTGGAAGAAAAGAAGATCTTGGTCCAGAAACTGTGCTTCTTGGAATTTGGTGTAAATCCGTTCAGTAGTTTTGTAAAATCAAGGTTCAAACACTTTGTATATTTCATGCTGCAGTCAACAGATGTTGAGATAAGATTGTATTGGGTGTCACCACATCAACAAAGATGTGGTGACAGCCATATGGGGACTTGTGGACTCGATCCACTCTCATGTAACATAGTAAAACAAACAAATTGTTATGCTTTGCCACTCAACGTGCAAATCTCAGGCCTTCTGCAGAAGCAAGGGCAGTGGACCCTCTCACAACTGAACAGTTCTCAATGCATGGCCAAAGTCACGAGCATTGGCAGACGTTCATGAAGGGAAAGGGGTTTGCAATGAGAAAGAAAAAGATGGGACTTCTCTTCACAGTCGTGGGTCTTTGGGTGGATGAGTGCTTAGGAAAGTGCATTGTCAATGGTCACCTCTGTTCTCTTGCTTGTGGATTTTTCTGTACACAAGGAGAACAACATACAGTTAACACCAAAATACATACTAAGACACACAAATCTTTGAGCAAGGATTACACTTCTAAATTGTAGAGGCTTACCTAGACTAGAGTTAGGGTTTGTATTACACAACACTGTTGAGTCTACATTTCTGGCTTCTTGACTCAAGAACTGTTGGCTTCTCAACTCCTAATAATGCCAAAAAGGCGAAGTCTCAACTCCTGCTAATGCTAGGAGAACAAAGTCACTCTTCCAAAAATGTCCAGAGTTACAAGAGTTTTTCATCAAAACTAGAATACACAAAATCACAAGGAGGTCCCTCACAGAAACACACAGTTTTCTAAATATCAAGTCTCAGTCTTGCTCTCTGCACTTTCTAGAGATTGTGGACTAAATTTGTGACCCAAATTGGTCAAGCACCCTAACCTGAAGTCTTTGGTAATTCTCTCGCTTTTATTTTGAACGTTTTGAAGTGGATATGCTGTCACGATACAGGAATCGGCTGGCCCAGGAGGATGATGTTGCAGTCCAGAGTTGTGAAGGTAAGTAGTGCTCTTGCAAGGAAGATCGGTCTTCTTCAAGTCCAGCAATCCAAGCGCTGGTGTGGTGTGGTATTTATACCCACCCCTTCAAAACAGCAGCCGGTCATGTGATAGTGCGAAAAATCGTGCAAGATTTCGAGCATGATCGCGTAATTGAACTGAGGTTTACAGAGGAGGTAGGGAAGCAATCTGGGACTAGCCACCTTAAGGAAAATGGGCAAAATAACCAAACGGAGGCCTTTATTTAGAGAGGTGGGGCAATGGGCGGGATTTGAGCTTGGGTAATTTGAGTAATGTGTTTGAGGAACGAAGTGGAGCCAAAAGAGGTGGTTAACCAGGGTGGAATTGCGAAGTGCATATATGTTACACCAGCGTTTTTCAACCACTGTTCCGCGGCACACTAGTGAGCCGCGAGATGTTGCCTGGTGTGCCGCGGGAAAACGTGGGAAAAATGGAAACATTCCCAAATTTAAAAAAAAAAAAAAATTCCCCCACTAGGGCGGCCGGGCGGCGGCCACCGGACTGTATCCTGGGTATGGGGGGGGGTGGGGTCCTCGGAAGATACTGCTCTGTGATTGGTCCAGACTCCAGCCTGGACCTATCACAGAGCAGTATCTTCCGACTTCCTTCCCGCCCGAGCGCAGTGTGCGCAGCAGCGGAGAGAAGAAGACGTCGCGTCACCAGGAGGACCGGATCAGGAGGACTGACGGACGGAGACCAGGACTGAGAGACCGCATCCGGATCCAGACCAGGCCGCAGGTATTTAATGTTTAATTTCCTCCAGGAGTCCAGAGTATTCTTATGCTTCTAACCATTGAGGGGTCCATTTCCGCTCTAAGGCCAATGACTATCTACTTCTACTACTATGAGATATGGGAGACTCAGGGGCCACCCTTCACATTTTGCACCCCCCCCCCCTTCAGAATTTAAGCCGGCTTAAGGCAGCCACTACCTTCAAGGGGGGGGGGGGCTTCTGCATCAGGACAATGTATGTCTGTGACATATGAGCTTCTCAGGGCCCCCACAACACATTCTTGTTTAGAACGGACCCTTCATTTTGCGTTATGGCTGCCATTGAATACAACGTCACATGGGTGTGTGCGTCACTGTGACTCAGAAACTACAATATGCACTGTCCTCAAAGTCAGTATTGCTGTCACGTTTTTGCATCTATTTTTCGGTATGCGTGTTGGTGTGTAGGCCTCCGTCACCTGTTCCCCGTCTCCCTCGTTTTTCTCAGCTCCAGAACATTTTCTCAGGTTTTTCGCTCCCTTGTTCGTCCCCCCTCCCTACAAAGCTGTCTTCCCAGCAGTTCCCGCACGCTGGCACTATCCTTTTCACACATTCGGGCCCTGCGAGCAGCACTCCAGAGTAGACAGACAGCGTGGGGACTGCGCCTCTTGGCGGGAGGCACTGAGTGCCGCGTCCCAGGGTGATTCAGTGTTTTCACTGACTGAGGCCGCCGGGGACCCAACACATCTGTTCCGAAGCTCTCCTATCCGCGCGCAGACTCTGCCACCTGTTCCGGCACTCCAAAACAAATTGGTGTTTTTATTAACGCTGTCATTAGTACACACGCGCTCAGAAACAAGGCATACCTTTTGTGCGGTGTTAAGGACTGGTTGATTCGTGGATTTATTTATATAGCAAAAATGGTGGAAGGAAAGCTTGAATTAATGTCATTCACTGCTAATTATGCTGGGCCACATTCCATTCCGTCGGTTTATGACTTTCTAGTTGGTAAAGGAACACTCATATGGAAATCATTTCCTAAAAGGGATGGTCCCAAGTGAAATGCATGTACACTTTGAACGGGGGCATAAACATCCCTCACCTGTTTTGGTGCCAAGACTCATTTGCATACGCTGGGCCCTTACCTGTAACGCCCAGGCCAGTTAAAAAACGACAACATTGCTTGAGACCCCGATTAAGTGCCAGTGCTTGATATTAATCTGAATAATCCTATCTATCGCTTTTTGTGCTGTTCGATGCATCTAACTTCATCATCAATCAAGGCTGGACCTGAAGGTGAGAACAGCCCTGGCAAAGGTTTCAATCCAGCCCCATGGCATATATGTCACCGGGCAGCCACGTACAGTATGGAGGGCTGTTCTTTTCAACAAGGGGTTTAGCTCTAGCAGGCTACCTACCAGGGTGGATTGGCGCTGAGCCGATTGTTATAATAACTTGTCTTATTACCACTAAGTGGAAACTTAGGTTAAAGCTGAAGTATGAGGGGTTCAGCGCATGTCCTTGAGTGAGTTCCAGATGTGCTTCTGTGATGTGGTCCATGGTTTTCACTCCTGTGGAATGGATTTTGGTGTGATCATAAGCTTGCATGTATCAAGGTCCAGGAAAGCTATTGCGCACCTAGTGAGTCTGTGGGTAGAGAGCAGTTTTGAGTGATGCTTGAGGCAAGATGTATTTACAAAAGTGTCTGTTTAATAAAAATTTACATGGTCACCCAATGAATATCTGGTGCAGATATTAACTATCTTTGGAGAATTCCGCATGGGTTGTAGCAGCACTAACCTTTGTCTCCAGACTAGAGAGACGAGCAAGCGTTATACTAGTACTGTGTGGTTCATATCAGTCTTTATTATGAGTACTAATAATGAATTGGGCAGACGTAACGTTTGTAGTTAAAGCACGTGCTAACCTTAAAATTGGCATCAAGGATTCAAGGGCTCTGAGTCTGAGAAACCATCCAGTCACAATTTGCTCCTTATAGATACAAATCTTTAATTTCTTTTATAGGTAACTTGCAGGTGCAGCGTCCTTGTGTATGCCTAGTACTGAGTGACAGTGAGATACTGCAGTGATGGACACGTTTTTGAAAAGGAAACAACTGGACTCTGAACAAAATTTGGAGCCGGATGAGAGCCCAAGTATGAGTGGGGATCAAAAGAAAGCAAAGATGGTTAGCAAATTCTCTGGCACAAGGCAATATAGCGAAAGCTATATTTCATTTGGATTTACTGTCACCGGAGATGCAAACAAACCAACTCCACTGTGCGTGGTGTGTGGTGAAAAGCTAGCTAACAGTGCTATGGTCCCAAGCAAACTTAAACGCCATCTCCAAACGAAACACCCTTTGCTTCAAAACAAGAATGCGGACTATTTTGTTCGCCTGCGCGAAAACACGGAGAAACAGGCAACTTTCATGAGAAAAACCACAAAGGTAAATGAAAGAGCTCTTAAAGCTAGCTATCAAGTTGCTGAACTTATAGCCAAGTCAAAAAAGTCGCACACTGTGGCAGAGACATTAATACTTCCCGCCTGCAAAGCTATTGTAGAGGAGATGCTCGGACCTGAAGCAGCTAAGGAAATAGCCAAAGTCCCTCTCTCAGACAACACAATTTCCAGACGTATTAATGACATGTCTGCAGACATCGAAAGTGTGGTTTTGGAAAAGATCCGTATCAGTGAGAAATTTGCATTGCAACTTGACGAGTCTACTGATATCAGTGGACATGCTCAACTCTTGGCCAATGTGCGTTTTGTTGATGGTGATGCAATTAGAGAAAACTTCTTTTTTTGCAAGGCATTGCCAGAAAAAACAACAGGAGAAGAAATTTTTCGGGTCACATCAGAATACCTTGAACAAGGAGGACTTAAGTGGGAAAACTGCACAAGTGTCTGCACCGATGGAGCTGCAGCCATGGTCGGGCGCACCAAAGGCTTTGTAAGCAGAGTGAAGGAAAGAAATCCAGATGTGATTGTTACGCATTGTTTTTTACACCGTGAGGCCCTCGTAGCCAAGACTTTACCAGCAGACCTAGTTCATGTGTTGGATGATGTTGTGCGCATGGTAAACTTTGTAAAGTCACGACCCCTGAAAAGTCGCATATTTGCAGCTTTGTGTGAGGAGATGGGAGCGAAGCATAAAACCTTGCTGTTTCATACGGAGGTCCGGTGGTTGTCGCGTGGCAAGGTCTTGGTTCGTGTGTATGAGCTGCGGGAGGAACTTAAAGTGTTTCTGACAAATGAGAGGCCAGATTACGCAAAGCTGCTTGCAAGTGATGAGTGGTGTGCAAGGCTGGCATACCTGGCAGATATATTTCATCATCTGAATGAACTGAACACACGAATGCAAGGCCGAAATGAAAACCTGCTTACAAGTACAGATAAAATAAATGGATTCCGTTCAAAGGTGCAACTCTGGCATCAACACGTGGAAAGTGGCAATCTTGAAATGTTCACACTCACCAAGCAATGGCAAGGTGTTCACACTGCTGCACTGTGTGAGATAATAGTTAAACATTTAAAAACTCTCGAGGAGAGGTTGTCATTTTATTTCTCTTCAGTCTCCACTGAATGCCTTGACTGGGTTAGGGACCCTTATAGCTCAGCATCAGTTGGTGGAAAGGACATGACTTTACAGGAGCAGGAGGAACTAACTGAACTGAGGCAAAATCGTGGTTTCAAGCTAAGATTTGCTGATCTACCTTTGGATAGTTTTTGGTTGGATACTGCCAAGGAGTTCCCCCTTCTGGCAAACAAAGCTATTTTGACATTGCTCCCATTTTCCACTACATATCTGTGTGAGATGAGCTTTTCAAGCATGATTGCTATAAAAACTAAATACAGAGAGAGACTGAGAGCTGTTGACGAAGAGCTACGTGTGTGTCTTTCTTCGATTCCAGCCAGAATATCAGCTTTGTGTTCAGCCAAACAGGCCCAGGTTGCGCACTGATCAATAAGACCAGTGTTTTATAATTTTTCATATTTCTGTTTACTTAATATTCATAATAAAGTAATTATAAAATACTTTCTTTGTGTTTATTCGATTCATATTCAAGAGAATTACTTTATATAGTCAATATATAGGCACAGAGTTAAATTTTTTTACATTTTCTAATGGTGGTGTGCCTCGTGATTTTTTTCATGAAACAAGTGTGCCTTTGCCCAAAAAAGGTTGGAAAACACTGTGTTACACGTACTGCCAGTAGTCACAAATAGGGGGCAGGATTGCGATACCTTACCCCACCCCGTCCAAAAACTGTTTTGTTTTGGTTTTTTAAAATAACTGGAGCTGCTGATTCTGGCACCAATTATTTTTTATTTAAAAACCAATGCAGCAGCCTCCAGTTTGTTTCCAAAAATATTTTGGAAAAAAAAAAAACCAGTGCAGCAGCCTCCAGTTTTTTTCTTTTTTTAAAGGAACACCACAAGGTGGGTCAGGGAAATAAAGAATTGCTTCTGGGTGGGCACTGGGGCACCACATAAACGAAAAAATAAAAATTGAGTGTGGTCAGCTCCTGCAAGTGGCCCCATATGGGGCCATTTGCATAGAGTTGGCAGGACAGTGGGAGCCCTGGGGTTCTCCAAGCAACTTCTAACAGAAGGTCCACATTAGGCACAGGGATACCCAAAATAAATCATGTAATAACATGAATGATAAATAAGTGGCAAGAGCCTTTCATTTATTATTCGCACGGAGCTCCCTGTAATGCTTTGCAAGGACTTTATAGATAAGAGTTTTGGAGCGCGGTGGTGTTCCTACAAGTGGCAGTGCACAGCCAAGCATTTTGGTAACGTGGTGGGAGGCTGCAGTTGGTTCTTCGGCCCACTAGCAACGTTAAAAACAGTAAGCCTGCTGGGCCATTAAATCAATATTTCTTTAAAGCACTCCCAGCTGGAGGTCTATGCTCTTCAGCTGGCATGCAGTCTCTTTGTAATTGATTCTATGGCTGACATAGTAGTAGCTTGAAAACGGTAAAAAAAAAAAAAAAAAAAAGGACTATTTTAATAAAACCTCATTACAATTTTATTTAATGCCAAATCACTTTTATTAAACATTGCACTGTGTGAATTAATTAGCTATACATTTGATTATAATTATTGGTGAATTTTTGACAATTGGTATACATTATATATGTTGATATGCTGACCCCTTAATAAAGCCAATAGGCCCACTTTTTATATCTTGGTGTTCTGCCCCATCGACAAAGTCAGTAGTTCAGCCTTACTTAAAATGACACTGTTTATATGAAAACATCACGTAGTCACCAACGTGCCCGCTAGAGTTTGGGTGCCAGGCCGTGTGCCCAAGCCCCTGCTAACGGGGGTTTGGGTACAGGCACTGCAGCCAACCCACACTGAGAAGGGCTGAAGGACCTGCATGATGTGGAGTTGAATGCCCACGAGGGGCTGCACACAAGGCCACATGACCAAAAGCATTCTGTAGCATGGGGGTGCATTAAGTATGATAATAATAAACTTCTTTTACATGGGGGGGAAAAAAACTAAATATTAACGGAGAAAAAAAACAAAAGTTTAAAGTGATGTTATAGTTAGGCATGGTAATAATATCGTAGTTTGCATTTTTTTTAAACTTAGAAATTCACAGAAAAAAGCAAAGGTTAAAGGAACTTTATAGTTAGGAGAAAATGTCAGTCAGAACATACTGTTTAAAACACACAAAACAACTGAAATTCACCAGTTATTGTTATCTCAAGGAACTATATATAACTCGGGACAAAGTAATTATAACTTGAAGCCTCGCAATGCACTACTTTTGACCCCAAATATGACATCACTCATGACACCATGACATCATTGAGAACATCGCTGCAACATCTGAAATTACATATTTGATGAAAAACTGTGCATGGCGAGGACGCGAGTTATAGTTTCTGATTAATGACCAATGCATGTCTTTACGTGTGTTTATTGCTGGACAGTAATCAGATACCCAGTGGGATCTGGCTCTATTATAAAAAATACTCTAAATGAGCGGTCTTTTGTTCTGCATCAAGATGGCTTGTACTGTATGTGTTAACCTTCTCTCAGATGGCATTTCTGTTCTACTATCTAAGCAGTCCCCATTACAGAAATGCTTACTTCATATTTTATGAAGAGGTTAGCATCTCTCTTGGTCTCTGTTTACCATCTGCTTCGTTACACTGTAAGCATGCTTCACTTTTCGCTGGCTTTCTAGAATTCCATTAGCTATGGGTAACACTGAGATCTGTAGATTGAAGGTGGTCTAAGAAGCCTCCACATTATTGTTTTTTTTTTTTTTTATTTTTTTATTGAAAATCTTGTGTCAAAAATACAATTGATACAACCATAAATTGGCACACACAAAAAAAAGAATATAAATTGGCAAGCAGAAGGAAAAACAATACAGAATTACATGAATAAAATAATTTACACAATACGCAAATCAACCATTACACAAAGTAAAGATTCCAAATTCTATCAAACTTCGTAATCCCACCTATTCGCTGTGCATATCGCATTTCAGACTTTCTAACATTCCTAATTTTTTGCAACCAGGCAGTAAAGAGAAGGACATGAATTGACTTCCAGTTCTGCAGGATTAATGACCTTGCAACTGCCATTGCAATAAATAATAATTTAACCCACTGTTCTGTCAAACCAAGATCGGAATCGTAGCCATACAATATTAAATTAACATTATAAGTAATCCGAATCCCACAATACTTTTGCATATATTCGAATATCTCATTCCAAAACGGGATTATTTTAACACAGTTAGCTATAGTGTGGGACCAGTTTGCGGGAGTATATTGCTGGCATCTAAAACAAGTGGCCGTAGTATTGGGAAACATTTTAGCAATGGCAGCAGGGGTACGGTACAGGAGCCATTTACTGAAAAACAGCATTCTTCTCCAATTAGATCCTCGAAGAACACTGAAATTCAGCTTATTTATCATTTTCCAAGTATTAATAGTGAGTACATGATTCTCCTGTTCTTGCCATTTTTTCATTGCTTTTTGACTAAGATCATCCGCAGTATATTCTGCAAGAACACGTTTCCATACCCCTGGCTTCCTCGTCCTACAAATCGTGAACAAATCGTCCCATAGTTGATTAGAGGAACCAATGCTGACTGGCTCAACTTGTACCAACGTTTTAAAAATAAAAGCATATGAACCAAGTAACATAAAGTTCCCAGGAATTAGAAGCTGCATCTCTCCAGGTAACAACCATGTCCCTTCCCTCAAAAAATCTGACAAAGAGTGAAATCCCAAAAGTGCCCATTGTAATACAGTATCAACTCCAATTTTTATTCCTAAATAAAAAAGAGCATTCCTTAAGGGAGTTCTAAGATTAAATTGCGGGAGAGAATATCTTTTAAGAAAGACATCCTGACGCTTAAAAAACCAGAGCATCGTCTTATAACGAGTAAGTTTCGGTAATTTAGGAATATGTAACGGAGAAGGAATCTGAACCTCATGACAAATTCTATTAATAAAGAAATTAATAAACACAGTTGGGGTCTGCATTCCGGATTTAAACCGCTCTAAATATTGGGCAAAATATGCGCTATAGTAATCTTTAATATTGGGTACCGCTAAACCTCCCAAATCTGTATCGGCGTAAAGGATCCGCATTGCGATCCTGGGACTTTTTTTTGCCCATATGAACCCTGTGAATAGTGATTGTACTTTTGTAAAGAAGCTACTGGGCAAAAAGCAAGGAATGGCAGAAAATAAAAAGTTAAATAGCGGCAGAATAGACATTTTTATAAGTGCCACTCGCCCTAGGATGGAAAATGGCAACGATTCCCATCTATTAAATAAAGATTGAACCTTGCGTAGAAGAGGATCAAAGTTTAACATAACTAACTCGGAGACAAAAACCGAGTACATAATTCCTAGATACCTCTTCGGTCTAGGATTAATACAGCCGGATAAATCAGTATGTAGCTCAACCTCACCCCCCCCACAGACTAGTATTTCAGTTTTATTTTTATTAATGCGATAACCACCCAGATGTTCGAATTCCTCAAAAAGTTGAAGAGCGGCAGTTTGAGAATGAATATCCGACTTAATCAGTAATAAAATATCGTCGGCATATAGTTTGATTTTAGCCATAGAGGAAATAGGAGGAGAGATATTTTCGGATTCCCTGATGGCTATGGCTAATGGTTCAATAAAAAAAGCAAAAAGAATAGGGGACAAGGGGCAACCTTGCCTGGTGCCCCGCTGAACCGATACTTTACCGACCATGACTGAGTTAATGATTATATTTGCTTTGGCACCCGTGTACAAATTTTTAATTAAGCTAATAATCTGTGGAGGAATTCCAAAGTGATTTAAAATAACAAATAAGGTTGTCCATACCACTAAGTCAAAAGCTTTTTCCGCGTCTAATAATAAAATTAAAGCGGAAATTTTATTGGTCTGAAAATAATCTAAAGCCTCAACGAGAAAATGTGTATTTGTGGCTAATTGTCGACCTGCCACAAAGCCGTTCTGATCCGGGTGAATAAGATCCTTAGCAATATGATTGAAACGTATTGATAATAATTTGGTAAGGATCTTATAATCCGTGTTAAGTAATGTAATGGGCCTATATGAATTGGGATCTTTGGGATCTTTGCCTTTTTTTGGAAAACTCACAACTGTGCCCTCCCCAAAAGAGTCTGGAACTTGCCCACCCATTAACATATAATTAACTAATTGTAGTAGCAAATCCGAAAAGGCGCAGAAGAAAACCTTAAAAAATTCAGCGGGGAGGCCATCTGGGCCGCAGGCCTTACCGATTGGGAGGTTCTTGACCACTAATTCCAGCTCTGACTTTGAAAATAAACTCATCATGGCTCCACTATCTGCCTGAGATAAAGAAGGCATATCATATCTTGCTAAGAAATTTAAAAGCCTAGAATGGTCTATTTCCTGATGATGACTATATATCTGTTTATAGTGAGAAAGCATTATAGTACCAATCAGATCAAGCTGTGATGTGTCTAACAGAGTGGTAGGAGATCTCAAAGTACGAATTGAATTTGCAGCGGCTTGCTCCTTAGCCTGCCAAGCAAGGAGTTTGCCAGAAAAATTACTCTCCTCATAACTCCTTTGAGATTGTATAAGGAATTGCTGTTCACTCTGTGTAGCAAAAAGCGTACTTAATTCACGTTTGGCCTCGTTTAATTTTTTTTGCGCAAGACTAGAGAAATTTGATTGTCGAAGCTGAGTCAGAGAACAGATTCTTTGATAGAGTAAGGTCCTAGTCTGTTTAATAGTACGCCATTCTTCTGCGTCTTTGGCGATAATAATACCACGAACAAAGGCTTTTAGTGAGTCCCAAATAATATGTAATGGGGCAGTGTGTGAATTACGAGCAATAAAGTCAGCAATTTCGGATTTTAAAAAGGATACCCAGATGCTATCTTGTAGGTACATTTTATTAAATATCCATCTCTTAGGGGACTTAATTTCTTCCCCTACTGTAAACTCAATAACCAACATTGCGTGGTCTGAAAAGCCATTATGCAAAAATTTCTGATATGAAAATTCTAATGAATTGGAGGCCAGAAAGAAATCAATACGAGAGGAGGATCTATGTCTTCCCGACCAGTAACTAAATTCTTGTTTATGAGGAAATTTCAATCGCCATGGGTCACACAGATCAAGTAATGCGGAGTACTTCATAACAGACCTCAATGACTTTGGTTTAGATTGTTTCTTCGAAATACCCGTGGAATCAAGTTTTATATCGATGAGGATATTAAAATCCCCGCCTATAACTATATCTCCTCTGACCAATAGTAATGATTGGAATAACTCCTCATAAATGGCGGCACTATCGTCCACAGGGGCATAATAACTAACAAAGGTAATTGGCCTATTCCTATTTTTAATTACACAAGTAGCCCAACACCACCGCCCAGCTCCTCCATCTTCAAACTGAATAATTTCTGCACCTAAATTACGATTAATAAAAAGCGCAACTCCCCTTTGAGATTGTTGAGCACATGAAAACCCACGATATAAGGACCAATTTTTAAACATTGAAAAAGAATTAATTTTCTCCACAGAAATATGAGTTTCTTGCAGCATCACAACTGCTGGGCGCTCTGTTTTAATCCAGAGCTCAATAGTACGCATTTTTTTTTATTATTCAATCCATTAACATTGAAAGAAACAACTCTAACCCCTCCAATAGACATTAATTGTTAAGAAATACTTCTTGCCAACAAAATTTTGCATAGTGAACCACAAGAATTTCATTTTTTCCATTTTTACCCTGCTTCCCTCTCCACCCAAGTGCGCTTCCCTCTACCCAAGTGCTCCCCCCCCTAACCCTGGTCCCGTGGCCCTGTACTGCCTCTATATCTCCCTCCCACGCTGGCCACATGGCACCAACCACTCTCATAAGAGCGCCTTGGAAGTGCGCCCCGAATCCCATGACCCCCGAGTTCCCACCTGCACCCCCCACCCCCTAACTAAAATATGCGAATACCCATCTAAACAAATCAAGCCATATTCCAACCTTAGCCTAACCTTAAGCCAACTTGTCAAGCATCTCCCGAGCCTCATCAACATCTGTAAACAAATAGAATTTGCCCTTGATCAAAACTTTTAACTTTGATTGCTGTGCAATCGATGCTTGAGCTCCTTTGTCCTTAAATAACTGAAGAATCTTTACAAAGTCCTTTCTCCGTCTGGCAGCAGCAGCCGACATATCGGAAAAAATCCGACACTTAGTGGTGGGATTAACCTGAAATTGTCTTTGCTTAAAGGCCTGAGATAGGATTATTTCTTTAACCCGAACATCAGCAAAGTTAACAATGATAGTCCGAGGAAACGGAGAATTAGGGAATGGGCGAGCTGGTACTCGATGCGCCCTGGTAATTGTTAAATCTCCCTTAAACTCAGGGATGACCTCTTGAGAGAAAAAGGAAGTAATCCATTTTGTCATGTCCGATCCCTCGATATTTTCGGGTACACCTACTATTCGAAGGTTTGACCTTCTATTATAATTCTCTAACTCATCCAGTTTGGATTCGAAGGCCTTTGATAATTTAGAACCAGTGATGATCTCTTTTTGTGCAGTGATAAGATTGTCCTCCACCCTAGAAATTCTAGTCTCAGACTCTTGCAGACGATTAGAAAATGAAGCCATAGAATCTTCAATTTTGTCCAGACGCTTACAGATCGCCTCCATTTCCATCTTTTGCATTTGCTTCATCTCTCTAATTTCTTGCAGGATTAAATTCAGCATATCCTTAACTGAGATCTGAAAGTCCCCAACAGTTTCAGTATCCATCCCCATAATCGGACTCTGAGACAAAGTCACCTCACTGGGAATAGTAGAAGAGGTACTGGAACCGGCCGCTGAAACAAGACTTTCAATGGGAGGGATAACGGTTGAAGAAGAAAGGTTTAAGGAAGTTGGAACACTTGAAGATACTGCCCCAGCACCAGCTGTATTATTAAGGTCGTATCTTGCTGCTTTTCGCTCAAACAACGGGAATTGTTTAGAAGCCTTGGAAGCCTTAGAAGCATAGAGTGGTGTGGCCTCTTTAGATGATGACTGTGAATCGAGTGAGTCCACAGGATTAAGGTTCTGATTTATCTCAGGTAATTTAGCTTCTGAACCTAGTGGAACCACGGCTATTCCCCCCACTGGTGACTCAATTATCTCCTTTGCCGCACTAACAGTAGATTTGCAAGGACTCGGATGAATAACCTGGGTCGGGCTGCCGCCTGAGAGACCATCCTCACCTTCTCCAGAGCTCTCAGAATTTTCAAGAGAGGAGATTTCTCTCTCCGCGGCTGACCCAGCCCGCTTGGCTCTTACGGAATTCTCTTTTAATTGCTGGCGTCGTATTTTGGCCTTGGCCTTCGCCGTCAATTGCTTACCCATTATTAAGACTGGTGATTGTGAAATAACTTTACACCAGTGAATATGAGTACCAGCGATAGCAGCGGTAGCAGCAGTGCGACAGTTGTATTAGTGGTGAAATTCAGCCCATCAAAAAAGTACTGAAGACCGAGAATCTAGCCCACACAGCGGCTGCAGTACCAAATATAGAAGTGCAGCAGCGGGGCAGACAACTCTAGCAGCGTGGACTAACACCTCTGTCTGTGCAACTGTATAAAGAGTCAGTAGTCAACCAATTGGATTACTGCTGCAACAAACTCCACACTTACTTTGCCAAATCCATCAAAAAAAAAATGAACGCACTTTAACTGCTATCACAGGCGTTACACCAGTCTTTCCAAAAGATACAATATAGCCAAGGACTGGCCGCAGCAGCGGAGGCAGCAGAAGTCTTTTACTGAAGTAATGAGAAATTACTGCAACAGTAGCTTAGCTCCCAACAATGTGGACCTCGGCGTTAATTAATGAAGACAGCTCACCGTGCTGAAAACTGTGAGCATATAGCACTGCTGTGGTTCACATCTCTTCCAGATAATTCAAGTGCTTCAGGTGATTCAAACAGTCAGACAGTCAGACAGCTTCCCCCGATCAGTTATCGCTGTCCCGGTATTGCTGTATTGCTGTCCCAGTCCCGGTACCGGTACCGGTATCGGTATCCCGCTGCTGTTCCGCTGCTAATCTCTACGATCGGACTCCAAAAGAGGCGCCATACCAAGGTGAGAAGAGAACAGCATACTCGCGGCGCAGAGCAGCAAACGCTGAGCAGCCGCCATCGACCACGAGCTCACGGAGGGGGGAGGGGCGACAGCGGGGCTCTCAGGTGCTACGTGGAGGCGTGGAACTCCACCGTAGCGGCCGGGTCAGTAAACGAGTCCTCCTCCTTACTCCTTGACCCCTACCTGTTCCCTCCCCCCTCTTAGAGGTTCAACCGCCTCCACATTATTGTTGCAGAAAAA
This sequence comes from Triturus cristatus, assembly GCF_964204655.1. NCBI lineage: Eukaryota > Metazoa > Chordata > Amphibia > Caudata > Salamandridae > Triturus > Triturus cristatus. Next base: position 462,777,880 of record NC_140585.1, read on the forward strand.
ATATACAATACTACCACGCCAGTTCTATGTCCTCAATCGTTTTTTCTTGCTCTGAGATTTTTACATAACCAAGGCCTGGGAGGCACGCTTTTTGGAAGGCCAGACGGTTGACCCAAACATATGTACCTTGCCAGTAATAGACAAAATCGTTCTTTTGCCAAAGTACATTTTTTGCATACAACTCTCCTTGTGCATTGGAATTTCCGATGCAATAATTTCACACACACAATTACAGATACTAGAGGCATTGGTTATTTTTGGATTCAGAATTACTTAAGAATTCAGAGCTATCCCCTGTGGACTGGGCAGGAAAAAACTGCGCTGACTCATATTTCCACATGTAATTAGTCCTTACGGGGCCATTTTTTGGGACAGGTTTCACCTCCTAAATTTGACCCTGTTTTAGTATGAGGAGATTCTGTTCATGATAAAAACTGCAATATATTTATTGAATTATTTGTAATCTCAATTCTGACGGTGACTTCCTGTTCCACTAAAATCGGAAATTCTGAACAACATGGAAATAGGACGTGTGTCCCATCACCACACAGAAAATATTACTTTACATCTCAAAAACTTTTAAATATTTTTTTAATAATTACTCTAGTGCCTGATATTGTGGCAAAACGTGAAATGATGGCAGATTAGGAAAAAATTAATGCACGCATATGTGAAGGTAATAAGGGTTAGGCCTAGCCTTGGAATGCTGGTGAGATTAGTTTATTTATTTACTGCAAGAAAATGGCACAAAAAATACTGCTGTCCAATCATGAAACCGGTCCCCGGATGCTTGTTTCCGGTCCAGGGAGGGCCTGGCCTGGCAGTTCGGCCTGGACTGATCCCATGGGGAGCAGGGTCAAGACTGATTTGCATATGGCTGGGTTTAAACTGGAATGGCATCAGAAGCAAAAAAATGATGGATTTAGGACCAGATCTCTGTACTGGGGTGAATGTTTTACATTGTTCAGCATTCTATCCATCAATTGTGCTTTTTGTCTAATCGTTATGGTCCAATGCTTGCAATAAAAAAAAAAAAGTACTGGCAAAACTTATCTGTTTCGCCTACTTTTACAGGCATCTGCAAGATTGGCATTGCTTATGCTTGTTTATACTAAACTGTCAAAAACGATGTTATATCTTCCACACTTTTACTACAGTTGCTCTGGTGACCCACTAGACGGCACTGAAGGCTGCAAATTAGTATTGTTTAAAAGTGGCTTTGTTTTCAATGTTGCATTCAGACCAAGAAGAATATCGAATCTACCAAAAGCGAAACCAAATAGCACTAGTGGGCGGGCATCAAACACACAAATGGAGAAAAGCAACAAATAGGATCAAGGGAGCTGAGATTAACACAAAAGCCATCTAACCTTGAGAAAAGATTGGCTTTGTTGAATATGGTATACAAGGCTGTCTTCTGAGAGACAGCTCGTAGGGCCGTCTGTAGCGGGACTGCAAACAAAAGCAAGCATTTGCAACGCAATAGGTCTCGCACTTGGGAGAGTTAAAGCTATTGGCGTTTTAAATGACAATGTCTTTTACATATGTGTTTTGGTTTGGAGTGGAGTGGATGTATGTAATGTGGAGTGGAATTATGTGGGTTGTATTGGAATTGTTGTGGAATTGTGTGGGATGGAATTGTGTGATATGGAGTGTATTTGTGTAGTCGAATTATGTGGCAAATATTAGAGCGGGTGAGACCCCTCTGAAAGGGGCGGCATTTTAGATAATGGGTGTGTACCCCATGCACGTGTCATTCTCAATGACAAGCGAGTGCAAGACAAACCTAGGAATGTAAAGAAGATAGCATCAAAAAGGTTGAAGAGAGGAGTCAGAAGGCGCACACGTAAAGACAAGGATGTAAAGCCTGCTTGGTCTTATATCCCGTGTTCTACCTACTCTTGTCTTCCCACACCTAAAGCAGCAGCCAGGCTGCATATTTTATGATTATTTTGATCTAAAAAGAATACAATATTGAAGTAAATTTAACATACTGATTATTGAGCGTGCGCACCCCTTAAATGCCATTTCAGCTGTGCTGCTGATACAAAAGCAAAGCTTAAACACAACGTGGCTTCGGTTATGTTAGTACAGTTAAACACACATACTACTTTTTTCTATATTTCGATTTTTTTCACGGCATTAATAAATCACAGCCTGCTTCAATTTAAAAAAATTAAGTTGCTTTGCGCGAGAAAATTTGAGGTTTTCTTTGACACTCTGTACTACACACTGAGAGCTTTAAAGAATCATGAGCTAAGACAGATGCCCTCACAGCAACTAGAGGGCAAAACGTTCTCCCACATATTAGGATTAGTGTATGGTGCACGAATTAGCAAGTATCCAACTCCACCTGATTGGGGAAATCAGCACAAATTGGATAGGAATTCATCACAAAGCAGAATTTTGCCCTATTTGCTAACCACGGGTTGTGGTTACTTTGACCTGTCAGGAGCAAACACCCGTGATGGCACCAAATGACATCCAATATGTCATTTTATTTTGGGTACAAACGGAGTTTCTGTTGGATTTCCGCACCATTTGTAATCGGGGCCTAAACACAGTCTATGAGGCTGCAGCCAGCAGCCAGATAGGGGGATCTAGTGGCTGTCTCATAGACCACTTCTGACCCTGGGTATTCATTTAGCAACACCTCAATATATAATGTAGATCAGTGCAAGACTGAAGATGGCGGTGTGGACTGAAGACAATGTTGTGAATGGCAGGAGAAAAACCAAAGACACATACACGAACGAAAAAGCTAGTCAGGGGTAGTAAGCGCTATATAAATGCAATTACAATACAATGCAGTCCTCTGTCAGGGTTCAGTGGCCCCCTCGGGCTCCGGGGCCCTGGTCTCATTGCACCAGCTGCACTAATGAAAATTACCCTCCCATTGAAAGGAGCTGATTAAACAATTAAGAAAGAACTTAAGTACTCTGATACTACCTATGAGCAACAAATCCCTTCTTACTGCATGTGCTTAATTTATGTGTAATAACAGAATGTGAAAATACCCCATACTATGTGATTTTTAAGGTATTTTCACTTTTTTCAAGTGCAGAAAATAACTTTCCTTCAGTGTTTATATAGTGCTCAAAATCTTGCATCTGCCAGCATCACGGAATGGGAGGACAGGCTGTCAAAAAGGGGGGACAGATAGCACATGGGATCATGAGAACAGTGATGGAAAAGGGAGAAAGTTACTGCCGGGAATCCACAAATTGGGGATATGCGAATGGTGATAAAAAGAGATGGTGCCATGAGGGGCAGAGCTACTAAGAGCCATTTAAAGCCATTCAGCCCATTCATTATTATAATTTTTTAACAAACTTTATCCCAAAGTAACTGTCAATGTGGAAATAGGAAATAGCTATTGTACCTAAATTTCTTTTAGGCTCCATTTTAAGCTAGATCGGGGCATTAACAACCATCTACAGAAGTCTATTTTGTGAGCTAGAAAACTGGATGTGTAACTCAGTTGGTTAGTGCACTTGCTCAAAAGCCCTGTGTGTGATCTCTAGTCACAGGGTTGAACCAATAGTTCAGTGGGATCATGCATGTGTCCATTGCAGATATTTTATTGTAATAGTTACAGATTTCTAGTTTATATAACACAGCTCAGTGGATTAATGCTTCATTTGCAAAGATTCTTATTCAAGCTGAATGTCAGAAGTTACATTGTACCACATCCTGAGACAACTGGGCCAGGAGGACCCTAAAAGAACGCGGACTCATTGTTAGGTATGAAGCAAATAGCAGTTGAAAAAGAAAAAACTCAGAGCACCCCTAATAACGTGTGGGTTGCTTAAGCTCGTTAGAATGAGATATTATTAACATGTTTTTATATATTTTATAGTTAGAGATATGGCACACAACCAGAGTGCCAATGATTGACCGTAAAACTAAATTAGGAAAACAAAAACGCATGTTCTATTCGCCACCTAAATGAAATTAAAAGTCCAAAATATAGAGATGCAGTATTATTTCTCAGTAATACAGTTCAGTATACTAAGTGGCTTCCAAGTTTCACAAACTGGGGCATCTCTGGGGCACATCTCAGGAACAACATCGTGCTGTTCTTACCTGTGCCATCTTTATCTCTTGCTGCATTACGCGTCCATCTGTGGTAGTTTACGCCACTTACACGCTCATCGCCGCCCAAAAATACAGCTATCAATTACAAGTGGACTAACTACGAGGCGTGGTTTCGGCGCCTTAGAAGATGGCCGCCGCTACGATGAGCTCCGCAGCGATGTGAGACGCCGCAGCTGTTCCAGGACACTTTCTCCTGCTGTCGGAACGCCGAAACTGCTTCCGACTTCATTGGAAGTACTGCCCCGGTCGTTAAGCTCCAATTCCTGGCATATGGTGAGCGGGAAGACACTTTTTCGACTTCATGACGGTTACGATTTACCCGCGGCCGCCATTTTGTTTTTCATGAAGTAATCTCCTCACATTTGCCGCACTGCTCCGCAAACAATGCAGACTTCCAACGAAAATTCTCAATAATGAAGATTCTAGGAAATCTTATTGGAACACTTATGGGAACGCATTTTCTGCCTTTTCACCGCCATGACTAGCTTTTTGTTCTCTCAGGCATGTTGCTGGAAGGGGTCGGAGCTCCTCAGGAAAATAGTATGAATTGCTTCTTTTGAATATTACTCCTTTCTGAACAACAACTTGTCATTATTTTTGACGTTTTTTATGCCTAACACCATATACGGGCATAGGGTGTTCTGCTTTCAGTGACTTCCTACCACTACACTTCTCTCACAAAATTTTTGCTGTGGGGGGCTTTTTCTCAATTCAGTCATGGCAACTTCCCGGACTACCCGCAAGGATACTCCGCAATCCAGCGATACTGCTCTGGAGGACTTTAACCCTTTTAACATCCTGCAAGAGGGAACAGACGATAATTCTGGTGACCCTGTTACTTCGAAGAACTCTTCTTCCTCTATGACTCGGTCAGGTACCAAACAGGGTTCAAAAATACCGTCATCGGCTTCCTTCACGCCTAGGAAAAGGGGGAAAGCGAATCCGCCCTCCCCCACCAATCCTTCTTCACCTCTCTCATTGGAGCTTATCCTTGAGGAGATTCGTGCCCTCAAACCGTACATGGAGGAAACTAACACCCGTTTATTGAGTTTGGAAGATAACTGGTCCCACACTGTGCAAAGGGTCGACGTTCTGGAGAAGCGCGTTGATACTGTTCAAGACCTCGCTGCTCAAGTTCCTCATATTCACAAAGAAGTTGATCACCTCAAACAACAGGTCGAGCAGTTAGAAAATCGCAATAGGCGCAACAATTTGCGCATTTATGGCCTGGCTGAGGGACTTGAAGGTTCTGATCCGATATCTTATTTTAAGACTTTCCTCCCTACACTTCTTGGTTTTTCAGCATCTCCTCCATTAAATATTCAACGGGCACACCGCTTGGGTCAGAGTCCTCATGCTTCATCTTCCTCAGCAAAACCTAGAGGAGTTATTTTGTACTTCTTAGAATATACTGATCTTCTTAAGGTTTTGCACGCTGCCAAACAGAAGGGAAAGATCACTTGGAACGGATCTAATCTCTTTTTTGCCCAAGATTATGCCAAGGTTACGGCTGATCGGCGCAAGAAATTTTTGGATATGAGGCCAGTACTTCGCAGCATGAATGCCCGTTATGGCTTATTCCATCCCTGTCTGTTCAAAGTAACTTACAATAACAAAACAACCAACTATGAGGACCCTGAGGTGCTTCAAAATCTTCTGAACTCTTGTAGTGGAGTATCTATGGACATTTCTAAGCCATGATCTGATTTGAATGCTTTAGTTCCAATTGCTCATAGTTTGTTTCTTATTTGCCCTCAAGTCTGATTTCTCTTTATGTGTATACGTTGGAGTTATGTTGCTTCCCATGTGAATTAGTGTTAATTAGTGTTAATTATTGTTCTTTTATTCCCTTTTAACAGGTTGCGGTTTCTGTGTTCCCTTACCTTCTTCGTTTTTCGTTCACCCTGGATGATGTCTTGCGTGTGCCCCTCATCCTGCGATCCCTCATCCGGCGTCTGGCCTCCTTCGTGTGGCTCCACCTACCCCAACATGATTGTTCGTTTGTGGTATGTTTTCTCTATTTTTTGTATGTCATCTCTATTGTTACTGTTCTTATTCTTGTTCTGTCTCTTTCCTTCCCACTATCTTCGCTTTCTCCCTCTTTCTCTCTTTTCTCCTCTACTTCATTTATATTCTCGGCTTATTTTTCATGCTTCTTATGTAATTCATTTCTTTCTTTGCTGTCTTATGATCGTCTATATGTCTTATTGCTATCTCGCTACAATAATATCTTTTTTCTGTATTTTACTGCATTCTTCACATGTTTTTTGCTGCATGCATGGCATCCTCTTTAAGAATTGTTTTTGCTAAGTTTAGAAAGATTTAAATGTCGTTAAACATTATATCTTGGAATGTTAAGGGTTTGGGTTCTCCTATCAAACGTCAACGAGTTTTGTCACATGTTGCAAATTTGAAAGGTGACATTGCTCTTCTGCAGGAAATTCATATACAAGATACTGAGATAACTAAGTTACGGCGAAATTGGGTGGGCCACGTGTTTGCATCTCCGGGCTCAGGAAAACGCAACGGGGTTTATGCTCCTACCACACACGATAAATTGTTCTGGCCCCATATTCTTTCTCTTTTAATGCAATGCACTGATGAATATTTGGTTTTTGGTGGGGATTGCAATATGGTTGTAGACCCCTTTATTGACAGGCATTCTAAATCCAGATTTGTCCCCTCCGCTGCACATTCCCAATTCACCTCCACTATTTCTCAAAGAGCTCTGGTAGACTCTTGGAGACTCTGCCACCCCACGCTCCAAGAATATACTTACTACTCACCTGCCCATTCCTCCCAATCCCGAATAGACTACCTTTTTATTTCCAAGGCTCTACTTCAACACACTTCCCGGGCGGACATAGGATCTATATTGATTTCTGACCATGCTCCCGTTTCCTTGAGTTTAGATCTACTCCCTCCCACTAAAGGGTCCAGACGCTGGAGGTTTAATAATTCCCTTTTATTGGATCCTAAATTCACACCAGCCTTTCTCGAATTTGCCTCCTTATTTTTTGAAGAGAATGAATCTCCTCAACTGTCTCCTCAACTTATATGGGATTCCTTCAAAGCTGCCTCGAGGGACTTCATCATATCCTTTGTTGCTCAAAAACGTCGTGCAGCCTTTCTTTCATCTCAATCACTCAACTTACAAATTAAAAAGTTAGAACATCTTTATTACATGTCAAATAGCCAATCCATTCTAAAAACTCATTAACGCTAAGCTTTCCTTTAACAAAGTATCTACTGACTCTGCAAATTTGTACTTGCTTAAATCGAGTGCTAAATATTACACTGCACAGAACAAATCCGGTAATCTCCTGGCTAAGTACCTCAAGGTTAAAAAAGAACGTACCAAAATTGAATCTATCACATCGTCATCTAATACTGTGCTCCATAGGGATGAGGACATTCTCTTGGAATTTTCCAATTTCTACAAAACATTATACACCCCAGAGTCTTCACCCCTTCTATCTGATATCGATCAGTATTTAGCCTCCATTTCTCCTCCTACTTCTTCTTTGAGCGTGGACTTTTCCTCCCTAGAGTCTGATATCCAAGATAAAGATATTCTTAAGGCTATTCAGTCACTCAAAAAGGGGAAAGCTCCGGGTCCGGACGGCTTTACAATAGAATTCTACACACATTTCTCTAATTTACTTATTCCCAAATTACTTAAATTATTCTTATTCTTTATTGCTTCCCGGAGTTCTGACGGTTCATTTCAAGAGGCTCTAATTTGTCTTCTCCCTAAAGAAGGTAAAGACCATTCCCTATGTAAAAATTACAGACCTATTTCTTTAATTAATTTGGACTATAAAATTTTCGCGAAAATTCTTGCACTTCGTCTGGATAATATTTTACCCCACTTAATAGGCAAGGAACAATGTGGTTTCATTAAAGGTCGCCACCTTTCGGATAATACTCGTCTCTTTTTCAATGTTCTCAGTAAGTCTCATTCCCATCCTTCCTCACTAGCAGCCGTGGCTTTAGACGCTGAGAAAGCTTTTGATAGAGTTAACTGGCAGTTTATCTTTTCAACCCTTACCTGGTTTGGTTTCGGCCCTAAATTTCTATCTTATGTTTCATTGCTTTATTCTTTCCCAAAATCATTTATTCTGGCTAATGGATTAGTTTCTTCGTCTTTCCCATTACTCAGAGGAGTCAGACAGGGTTGTCCTCTTTCTCCGCTTTTATTTATCCTGACCCTAGAACCCTTCTTATCTAAAATCCGGATGAACAAGAACATCACTGGTTTTCCTTATGGTGATCAGCAATTAAAAATCTCGGCTTATGCCGATGATATTCTTTTATTTATTTCTAACCCCCAGTCTTCTTTACCGGCTTTCCTCTCAGAAGTCTCTACTTTCTCCTCGGTCTCAGGGTACAAGCTGAATGTAGACAAATGCGAAATTCTTCCATTAAATAAGTATTGTTTCCATGCTGACTTTGTATCTTCCTCCTTTCACTGGAGTCCTGCGAAGATTAAATATTTAGGCCTATGGTTCACTCCATCTATTAAAGATACTGTAGCGCTCAATCTTAAAAATCTTCTGTCAACTTTATCCGACTCTACAGCGCGATGGCACCCCTTGTTTTTATCCTGGTGGGGTAGATTGGATTCTATAAAAATGATGTTGGTTCCTATAATTTTATTTTTCTTGTCCAATCTTCCTGTTAACATTCCCAAATCCTGGTACAAAAAAATATACACTATTCTCTCGCAATTTTTGTGGCAAAAGAAAAAGTCTAGAATGTATTTTTCCAAGCTCAAACAACCTAAGCACTTGGGTTGTGTCAATTTCCCCGACTTTGCATCTTATCATACCTCCTTCTTCCTGAAGAACTCCTCTGCAGTACTCTCACAGAACGCAACAGATTTGCTGTCCTTGCCTCTGTGGGTAGAAATTGAATCTCATTTCATTACCCCCTTCTCTTTTGATGAATTCCTGTCTTTATCTAACACTCCCCAAAAGTTTTCCCTTCCCATTCTTATGCATATGCGTAAAATATTTCATCCTATTATGATAGATGGTTTAGATGTCCGAAATAGGTTCTTACGTTCTCCGATTTGGTATAACAACCGTATTAAGATTAAAAACCGGACAATTTTCTGGAAGGATTGGTTCAATCTTGGCCTTAAGTGGACACATCAGCTTTTTCTAGGGGATACCTGTATACCTTTCTCTACATTACAATCGTGCTATTCCCTCCCTCCTTCGTATCACCCTAAATATATATTACTGTCCCTAGCAGCTCAAAGTTCCTATGATGAACTTATGACTTCTTCTGTGCAGTCCTCCCCTTCTCCAGTTCCAATCTCATTCTTAACAGGGAACACTTCAGCTTCTCAAATTTATAACAAATTAAGATTTACTGGTCAGTCTCGTAGTAAATCGGCAGTTGAGTCTAGTTGGGAGTCTGATTTATCTACATCCTTTTCCACTTCAACTTGGGATAAAATTTGGATTAAACTTCGGAAAGCTTCTAGGGCAGCAAATATCACACAAACACTGTTCTTTTTATATAACAGACTCTTACTCACTCCTGCTAAGCTACATCAAATTAATCATCTATCTCCCTCTACCTGTTGGTCATGCCCGGCCCCGGTTGCAGACCTTATGCACATGTTATTTACTTGCCCAGTTATTCATCAATTTTGGTCTAGGGTGTGGCAACAAATTAATAAAATATTTCATACGCAAATCCCATTTTCTTTTGTCCATATTTTTCTAGGTAGTGTTGCGGAAGTTTGGTCCTCTTCCACCTCCCTTAATATCCTCATTATTGATTTACTTATTGCTGTTGCCTTTCAACAAATTACCAAATCATGGAAAAATGCCTCAAATGTTTCTTTTCAGGCCTGGTGGTATGGAGTTTGTTATAACCATCGATTAGATAGGGCCTATGTTCACCCGATTACATTAGCCATTAAACGTGACTTGCTGTGGCTGCCGGTGACTAACTTCCTAAATGTGTCTGCTCGATCGTTGCCATCGCATACCCCAGTTATAGAAGAAGTTTCCAAGCCTCCATAGATTATAATCAGTTCATTATGTTTGTATTTTGTGCCTTATTCTCGATATACAATTAAGTTTGTAGTAGTGAGATCAACATGATATTTGTGTTGTATATTAGACCAATGTTTTCAATGATATAAGCATATGATATTTCTATCTGTTTACTTTTCCTCCTCTCTCTCTTTCTTTCCCTTTCCTACCTCCTTTTTCTTCTCTCCTTTTCTTACTTTTTCTTTCCTTACTGTACGCAATATTTTTTCTACTTTGTACCATTGATTTATACTGTATTGTATTATTGCTCTATCTTATGTTTATTTCCAATAAACTTTTCTTTAAACTCAACAAGTGGACTAACTAATTAACTAACTAATGAACTAAAAACCCACGGTAAAGCTTAGAAGTCAGTGAAAGATACATGGGCAGCAAAGGTAAAGAAGTCCAGTGCCCTTGCGTGGCATGCTGGGATTTGTGGTCCTGTTTAACCTACTACAAAATCGGGACATGTCCAATCAAAATAAAATTCCTGGACTGCATGACCCTACCTGAACTCGAAGAAGACTATTTCCAGCTGATCAATGTCCAATTCACTTGTATAAATGACACGCTTGTTTGGGACTGCCGCAGGGTATTATGGTATCCATACTGAGCCCAGGAGGAGGGGCTCTAATGGCCGGCAAGCACTTATACAAAAACGCTTTCCAAAGCGCACACACTCACGAGTGTTGGCAAAGTTTAAACAAACGTTATTATTGTCACGGGTAATCGCCCGTGTGGACGTCCGAACCGGACTTCCTAAAGCATTTTTTATTCAGATGTTTAGATGATAAATGTTATCATCTAAACATCTGAATAAAAAATGGTTTGGGAAGTCCGGTTCGGACGTCCACACAGTGATCTTGGGAGCCTTTAGATGCTCTCAAATCAACATTGGCCCTACAGATTGGATGTTAGAGAGGCACGAGGATCTCCGTAAAAATATAATTCAAGTTAATATCTTTCCGAAAACAAAAACCTTACATTTTAATGCAGGAAAAAGTATGATATGAAGATAATTTAGACTGAGTGTAACAGGGGGCGGGTCCCTCATTTTAAACAGGACTGGAGGAATAAAACCGTGTAGAATACGTGCAAGGAATTTTCCCTCAGTGCTAAAATAACAGGTTTATTCAACCAAACTCTACTGCTCTCACACACTCAATCTCAGAAAGATGAAACCCGAGACCATCTTTAGAAAGTAAAGCTTATGGCCTGCAAGTTAAAGAGTTATCTGTAACAGGCACACAACCCACTGTACTCATTTTCGCTACAGGGGCAAGCATAGAGAACAAAGGACAACACTATTTCACGTTACACAAGAGGAAAGCAATGGGAGTTCCAGGGATAAAACCGGAGAGCAGGCAGGCTGTGAGTGAAGAGCAGGCAAGGAACGGGCAGACCGGTAGGGCTTGTCCGCTCCTTGTTGTCTTCCTGCCACCACATTAGGTTTCTATGAATGTCATGTTTAAAAAGCGAAGGGGAGGAGGGATGCAAATGAGGTAGAAGAAGTAACAGACACCACGGGTGGGGGGGAAGCAAAACAGAGTGCAGGTGGGGAAGAGGCATGGAGTACATGGGTGAGTGCTCAGAGGACATGGGAAAGCAAATAATAGAGAGGGCAACATGATGGGCAGGGGGAGAAAAGCAAATGAACGAGAACAAATTGAAGCTGGGGATAAAAGCGCGCACACACACTCTTTACAGGTAATTAGTTGTGTGCATTCAGCACTTTTGCAGCTATGTGCGAAGTTCGATTGCTCAGCCTGCCTCCTGTATTGTATTGGTTATTGTCCCTTTAATTCTGTTATGTGGAGTGTGGGGTGGAATACTCTTTGTCACCTTCATGAGTTCCAATCCAGGGCGTCAGTTGCTACTGGTGTCCTGCAGTGGAAGTCGTACCGCCTGGCGCTCACCTGTTTCCCTTGAAATAAATCATTTAATGATTCTACAATACGCTTCCTCCTCTTTAAAATTGGTGACGAGTGGAAAAAGTATTCATCTTCAGAACCAACAGGATAACAAAAGAAGAGAACAACTCTTTTCTGGATATATGAAGACTTCGTCGTGCCTGCGAATGCTAGGGTAATGCAGATCACCTTTCAGGTGTTTCCGGACCTTCGGTAATGTAAATCTAATCTTTATTTATATACCGGAGCAGGAAAAGCTAAGAAAATGACCTACCTTCCAGTTGCGGGTCCCGCGAGCAAACAGACAGCGGCAGCGTCTTTCAAGCTGCTGAAGCGTTCCTACCGCGAGCGGAGATCTCGTGCCCGCATGCACGTGTTATATTATTGAACAGGCACGTCATCGCGCAAGGTTACGAACGCGACCTTTGTGTGGTGGCCATTTTCAGGAAAACAATCACAAAAGTGAGATATCGGAGCTGTCAAACCCATACTGCCATGAAGGATTATTTTAAACGGGATATTTTGTGTTAATCAATATGAAATAAGGAAAGACATGAGGAAACAGGTGAGAGAGTCAGGGTTTGATTAAAAACAGTTTTTTTGGAATTTTAATTGTTTTTAACATATCACAAGTAAACTATCTGATAGATTGTGGATTATATCTTTTTTGGGAGACTATGCCATAAGTGATTATAAAGACTTAGTATGACCACTATTAAATGTATTTATGGAACAAGGAGACCAAGGAATAGAAGAAAATATAGCACAACAGAATTTCACAAATAGTAATCCACATGCATTTTGGGTGAATGGTTCTCAGCCAAGTATTAAGTGGGTGGAGTGGAATGAGTATTTTGTAAATTGCATTGAGGCTATTGATGAAGCAGGGAAAATGAAACATGAGCAAAAAAAAAAAGAGGATTTTGCTTCACTCCTTGGGACCAGTAGGTTTAAAAACATTCTCGCATGTCCAATAGTGCAGGAGGATTAGAGAATGTGTTTGATGCTGCGTTGAAAGACTTGGATAAATACTTTGCACCAAAGGTGTGTATTGGAGTAGTGAGACAAATTCTTTCAAAGGAAAAAAAATAAAGAAGAACTTGTGGATGACTGGCTGGATGACCTTAAAAAACTTGCAATTGACTGCAAGTTTGGAGGCTTACATGACGATCTTATTCTTGACCAATTGGTAATGCACAGTAACAATTCCTCCATCCAAGATCGATTGTGGGTGAATGGTGATGCACCTTTAGATGATATTTTGGCGATTGTAAGAAAAGCTGAAATGTCTGGGAGGTGTGCCACAGTGGTCAAAGAGTCAGAGAAAGATGGTGGAGGTGTGTTCAAACTACAAAATCCAACTAGGAACCAAGGCCAAAATATAAATGGACAGTGGCGGAACCAATCACAAAAGAACGCAGGAGTAGAAAGAAAATAGGAAGAGAGAAGATGCTATCGTTGTGATAGCAGAGAACACCTAGCATTCAGCAAATATTGTCCTGCTTTAAAGAAAAAATGTGGTATATGTGGGCTGATAGGACATTTCAGTAAGATGTGTCGTAGGAAAAATAATGTAAAATATGTGAGTGTCAATGAGGAGGAAACTGAAGGGGATGCTGAAGTTGAAGACAGTTGTGTTAAGAGTTTACAAACAAATTCTCTTTTGAATGTTGTGGATAAGTGTGTGAAAGGGAAACCTATATGTGATATATCCTTGGGAGGTGTTAAAGTCAGTGTGCATGCCGATTCAGGATCGCCTTACACCATTGTTAATGAGAGCGTTTGGAAAGATAAGTTTGAGGGAAAAATTGGTAAACATTTATCCCCTACAGATGTGAATCCGGTAAGTTCCACTGGGGAAAGGATTGACATGCTTGGATTCAAGTGGCTTACCGTTTTGTTTAAAGGGAGGTCTGCAAGAAGTAAATTATATGTAGCGAAAAAGGGTCCGTCAGTACTTGGTTGGTTTGACCAAAAGAATCTACACATCATCCTGGATCCAAACAGTGTGGGAAAGGTACTCATAATGGATGAGACTAGTAAAATGGGGGATGTTCTAGTAAAAAAAATTCCAGGAGTTTTTGGAAAAGGTTTAGGAGCACTCAAAGGTTTTGAACACAAGATTAAATTAAAAGGACAAGCTGAACCAAAGATTCACACAAAGTGAGACCGATACTTATATTAATAAGAGACGAAGTTAAAAAGAGCTTCAAGGGCTATTGTCCAAGGGGGTAATTGAGGAAGTGGAGAGTTCGGAATGGATTTCTCCGGTCGTAATCGCATGCAAAAGTAATGGAAAAATCCGCTTATACATTGATTTGCGCAATTTGAACAGTAATATTGTTATTGAAAGATTTCCTCTTCCAAAAATCAACTAAATGGTCTCTTCTTTGAGAGGGGCGAGCTGGTTTACTACCATAGATTTATCGGCAGCGTACCACCAAGTTATGCTGTCACCTGAATCTAGGAAACTCACGGCATTCATTACACCATTTGGATGCTACCAGTTTAAATGCATGCCATTTGGTTTGGCCTCAGCCGCTGCGGTTTTTCAGCGGCTGATGCACGAACTGTTTGGAGAGGTGAAGGGGGTGAGTTTCTTTCAGGATGACATTCTGGTTGCTGCAAAGAATGAGGAGGAACACAACCATATTCTCAATGAGGTCTTAGAAATATTACAAAAAGCTGGACTGAGTGTAGAACTTAGCAGGTGTAAATTTGCACAAAGGAGTGTATCGTATCTCGGACACATAATAAGTGAGAAGGGTGTGAAACCAAAACCATCAGTGGTGAATGCTGTTGTAGATTCACCTGCCCCAAGTAATACGGATGAAGTCAGATCATTTCTGGGTATGGCACAGTATTGTGCCAAATACATACCAAACTTTGCTAGTAAGATATTCAACATACGTTCCCTTCTCAAAAAGAATGCAAAATTTGAATGGTCGGTTGAGTGTGGAAGAGAGTTTGAAAAGATTAAAGCTGATTTGGGAAGTGTTAATGCCTTGGGCAGTTTTGATCCAAATTTAGAATGTTTGTTGACCACTGATGCAAGTGACAAGGGATTGGGTGCAGTCCTTTCACAGAAAATGGATAATGGTACTGAGAAATTGAAGGTAGTGTTGGGAGCTTCTGCTAGGTTAGCAAGAATATCGATGAGAATGAAGGAATATATTTATCGGATTGTTTATGTGCCTGGCAAGGATAATGTAGTGGCTGACTGTCTGTCTGTCAAGACTGCCCTCACCACTGGAAGAATGCCTATATGATCCATGGGGCGAAATCAGCATTGCTTTAATCCATGATTCTGGTGCACCGATTATTACCAAAGAGGAGTGGATGAATGAACAATATAAGGACATGTTGTTACAGGCTGTCTCTGATCATATTCGCAAGGGATGGCCAAAGAAACACCTCATTAGTGGCAAATTGAAAGCCTTTTGGGATGTACGGACTGAATTGTCATTGGACAGAGATTTGTTACTTAGGGGTGAGGGGATAATTCCACCTAAGGCTGTACAGAAGAGAGCATTACACAATTGTGTCATGAAGGACATTTTGGCATAGTTAGAAGCAAATTAATGGTCAAAGGAATTGTTTGGTGGCCAGGCGTTGACAAAGATGTAGAGAAATTTGTAAGAGTGTTCAGTTTGTTCTTCTGCGGATAAATCACTGAAGACCTTGATGCCTCCAATGAGTGAAGGTCTCATTCCTGATCTTCCCTGGGAAGTGATAGCAATTTACATTTTTGGACCAGTAGGAAAATCAAAAGAATATATCTTAGTTGTAATTGATTTGTTCACTAAATGGCCTATAGTTAAGATTGTAGAGAAAGTAGACACACATACTGTTTTGAAGTTTTTGGACAAATTATTTGTATTAGAAGGGTTGCCGGTATGTCTTCTAAGTGACAATGGAGTACAATTCACATCCAATTTGGCGAAAGAGTATATCCAAAAATGTGGGATCAAAAAAAAGACTACCTCTCTTTATAACCCGAGTGGAAACGGTACTGTTGAAAGATCCAACAGAGTATTAAAAGGTGTGATTCAGGCTGCAATGAGTAAAGGGTTAGAGTGGAAATTAGAAATACAGAAAGTAATTTGGGCTTATAGGACAACAACGCATTCTGCAACCAGTTTGTCCCCTTCTGTTATAATGAGAGGTAGGACACCGAGATCCAAGTTTAACCCAAGTTAGATCCTGGAAGGAAAGGTTGAACAATGGTCACCTAGGGAGATAAAGAAAAATGTGGTATTTGCACATATGAAAAGTAAAGAGTTATGACGCACGACATGGCACAAAGGATGTTCCTGTTATGGTTGGTGGCTGGATTCACATCAAAAAACCAATTAAAATTCCGAAGGGTGAGAGCATGTATGAGGAACCACAGCAGGTGGCAGAAATTCTTCGGAATGCTAGAAGACTTAAGGATGGTAGAGTGTGGAACCCAAAAAATTTTGCTTTAGATTCTAATCAGCAGCGTCGGGTGGATAGTAGCACTTTTGAGCATCCTACTAACTTTGAGTGGGTGGAGGATTACTTTGATCAAAGTGCCTTACAATCTGAGTTAAGTGCGGACACTTGTGTGACAAGTAAAGGCATGGTGAGTGATGAATCATCAAAGACAAGTCAAATTTTCATTGATGTCAGAGAAGAACCCTTTTCTCCCGAGGATTTCTATTCTTGTTTGAGAAGAGAGAAGGGGTTTGCGAGTACTTCTAATTGTAACAATGAACATATTGAGGAGAGCGACAAGGTTGTCATTGCAAAAAGGAAAAGAGTTCTTCCAGGATGGCTCAGTGAATATGTCAGATAGTAATTTCTCATTTGTTATTCACAATCACTTTAGAGTATGTTTCTTTTTCCTGTTACGTTCGTTTCCTTTCTCTTCGAAGAGAGGGGGATGTGTAGTATATGCATTGTATTGGTTATTGTCCCTTTAATTCTGTTATGTGGAGCGTGGGGTGGAATACTCTGTCACCTTCACGAGTTCCAATCCAGGGCATCAGTTGCTACTGGTGTCCTGGTGTGGAAGTCGTACCGCCTGGCGCTCACCTGTTTCCCTTGAAATAAATCATTTAATGAATCTACACTACGCTTCCTCATCCTTACAGTAAGTCACAGCATTTAAACACGCAGAGAACAGAAATTCCCCTGCCAGAGAAGTGATCATCCAGGGCACCGAGCCGCCCTCTGAAAAGTAAAAATATGGACAGCAAAGCACCGCTGTGTGCTAGCTAGCAAGTGGCGAGGAGACAGGGAAAGAAAAAGAAGTGCATCGAAACAAAACATCTGGCCCAACAGTGAAAGCATCCAAGTAGCACGGGCAATAGCCAGGGCTGGAAAATAAGTCATAAGGTGGGACAAATGTACAGTACACACCAATGAAAACAATGGAATTTTTAAAGGGAGACCAAGCAACCAATAGAAATTCACTGGGCATGTCAAAGTCCACAGAGGGATTACTTCATGCCTCGCAGAGCAGCGCATGTGCGATGGCCTAAGTTCGACCTAAAAATATGGGTGCTTTATAGCATTCAGATGTACATATAACCAGTGTAGGAATCCTTTTTAGTTTTAAAGTTCAACACAGGAAAAGAGGATTCTTATTGGCCCAAAGAAACTGTAGTACTGGCTGTGAATTACTGTAACCTGAAGACAGTGTAGAAATGAATAAGAATAGAAAAGCATTTATAAAGTTAAGTATTAGTCCTCCAACCCTGGCTTTAAAATGCACTACTTTTTAGGAGGATCTGCACACGAGTAGGAAAAGTGTCACCATTCTCACTGCAAGACAGCCAGTGTCTGAATTGGGCTGACCCAGCATCCAATGCTGTATGTTCTGTATGGGGGGAAGTAAAATGTGAATGAACAGACCAATGGATGAATAGGGCTGACTCAAAGTATGAGTGTATATATAACTTGCTATGAAGGACCCAAAGTGGAAGTACTTTTTTGGGGGGTGGAAATTTGATGCAGGTTTGTCAAACAGCACCAACATGATTAAGAAAACAAAAATAAAAACATATTCATCCAAGTGTGTCACCCAAACCGACGCTCACTTCAGAACGGGTGCTGTCGCAAGCAGTGGTGTGCTGCTAAAAATTCAACCAAACATTGTAGAAAACAGGATGGCGCACACTCAAGGCAATTCAAAAATAAGTTATTTTATTCCAGTCCCGTGGCTGAACAAATGAGTCTTGGCCATGACGGCCTTCGTCAATGTCGAGCTCGACAGTACAACGCGGATCCCCCACTAGCCGTCCAACTCCACAGTGTGAACTATTGTCTGTCAAGGGGAGGGAGGCAGAGGGTTCTCCCAGTGGACTCACCGTGCAGATAGCATCGACTAAACCTTGCTGCTGTGCTTCATGTGCTGTTGGCCGGTTAACCCTTGTTGGGACACCACTGTGTGTCGGGTATGCCAATTACTGAATGGGCACCCTTTTCGGTATCGGCACACTGCAGAATAACGGGTATAAGCAGCGCACCAAATGGAAGTGCAGAGTAAAGGTAATACACCCTTAAGAATTAAGAAGGGGCAGAGTCTTGACCTTTGAGGGAGGGGTGGCTGGAACATTCAAAAGGACCCCAGGTGAAACTGTTCTATCTTGAAATTGGCACTGAGGAAAGCTGAAACACGTCTTTGTTTCTTGGTGAGAAATAAATCACTGTGGATTTACCCTAGCTGTGTCAGACCCTTTCAAAGAGGGAAGGGGTACTGGTTTCGATACACATACATATATTACCTTCTGGCGGTCGCCAGTAGGTAGTTATAGTTAGGACCACGTTTCCATAGGAAATCCGCAACATTCTATTTGGAATAACTTTTGCGCCGGTCGACGAATCCTCGCGAAATTTTCAAAATAGGTGGGGCGCTACGCTCCGCTCCTTCCCTGAAAGTCTCGGGGGGATTCATCAAGTGGGGGCTGAGAAAAAAGGGGGGTCCCAAAACGCGTTTTTCCCATGCATTTTTCCATAGGACCTTTAGACACAGCTACAGCCCGAACGGCTGAACAGAGTTCCTTGAAATTTGGCAGAGAGGTAGTCTACAGGTCAAGGAAGTGCCTTTTGTAGGTTTGGTGTAAATCTGTTCAGTAGATTCTGAGAAAATAGCCTTTAAATCAATATATATATCTGAGCCAGCTTACGGTGCGCTTACGGTGCGCTTACCGTACGCGTACGGTGACGTGCGCGATTCTGATTGGCTGTTAGATCTTAGTAAACATTCGAATCGGTCGAAACCAGGAAGCGGCGGCCGCCATTTTCTCTCTCGCACTCTAAAGCGGAGAGGAAAAACAAAGGCAAAAAACATGTAAAGGGACTGTTTTAACAGCTCCTTACCACCTAGCCTTGATTAATGGGTCCCCACAGTTCCCCCAAGTTCAAAAATTTCTTTTTTTTTTTTTACGAAAAATCGCCAATTGCGCACGGTAAAAAAAAAAAAACAAAAAAAAAAAAAAAAAAAGAAATTATCCACCCTCTCCCCACCCCGTGTGCAAATTGTGCCCGCAGGGCACCATTTGTGCATGGCATACAACCATTGTAGAAAATGTAAAAGCTTACCTTTCACAGCGAAGCGCATAATATGTCCTCCATGTGCGCACGGTGCGCGAAGCGCACGGTGCGCGAAGCGCATCGTGCGTACATGGCCCATCCACGGCACTAACTGCGTAAAGTGGGCGCGCGGTGCGCGAAGCGCACCGCGTGCTCACTGTGCGCGCACGGTGCGCGAAGCGCACCGTGCGCGCACGGAACGAACTGCGTTAAGTGGCCGCGCACGCCACGAATGGCGTAAATTAACTTAGCATTTAAAAAACCGTACAAATTCACTGAAAAAAACCATAGGTTTCACACACGTTATAGTTAGGAATTAGCATTTTAAAAACCTTGCAAATTCAATGAAAAAACCATAGGTTTCACACATGTTATAGTTAGCTGGACATTTTACTGATAAAAAACCAATGAAATTCCCCTGTTATAGTTAGTGCAGGCAACTATAACTCACATGACCGCAATCCTCTGCTGATGACATATGTGTCTTTATGAAAAAAAAATATTTGTAATATATGTATAGCTAAAATTTAATGGAAGAAGACATGGGCAAATAAGTGTCTAAATACAGTAGTAGCATCAGCAGAGGATTGCGGTCACGTGAGTTATAGTTGCCTGCACTAACTATAACAGGGGAATTTCATTGGTTTTTTATCAGTAAAATGTCCAGCTAACTATAACATGTATGAAACCTATGGTTTTTTCATTGAATATATATATATATATACACAACTAAAACTGTCTCTTGATGCCCTGAGATGGTAGTTACACCTGGAATTAAGATATTTGAGAGAAAATGCTCAAGCATTCTATTAGCATCCCAAGACCAACACTATATTTAGTCCAATATTGCAAAGTATTTAGTTCCTACAGCAGATGATGCGAGTGACAATGCTTAAGACAATAGTCACTCGAGTCTTATCGTTGAGAATCAAGAGTCTTAAAGTACCATTGATAGTCTGCTGAACAAAGATGTTAATGGCATTCTACTTTATTACTTTGGTAAAATGAGGTATTTTGCAAAGGAATATCAAATAAGCAGTTATAACAATCATGCCAACAGAGATAAGAAATGTAATGAACTTATCTGCTTGGAGCTACATATAAAAGAGGCAGAATGTTACGGGCTCATGCCTTTTATTTGTTCTGAATGTTCTATTCTGGAACCCTTTTACTTTATGATGTATGCTGCTGCTTGGGACTGCATTAAAAGTTATATTCATAATGGTAGCCTCCGATCTTGTAATGAAATCAAGAGTCTTAAAGTATCATTGATAGTCTGCTGAACAAAGATGTTATGGACATTCTACTTTATTAATTCAGGTACGTTTAATGATGCACAGTCCACCCTTGACAAGCATTTTGCTAACCATGCCAAAGTGAACCAAGTATAAAGGTTAATGGACAGAAAGTAATTTATAGTCATTTAGAGAAAACAAACGGGCCGTCTGCTTCTTTTTGACTGCGGCCTATGCTGCTGATGGGCAATGGTAATGTGCTCTATTACTGAGCATAGACGTAATAAATACTGTCTGCCTATCGTTTTTAAGCTGATATTACAAAGGTTCACAAGAAATACTTCTACATAAGGAAAAAGTGGGTTTGTATATAGAAGTGCTTATAGTGGCTAAAAGAGGTAGCCCCTTGGTGGGAAAATCTTGCTGGATACTACATTTACGGCCCATTAGTCAAGGAAAACACTGGTGGGGGAAGAGTAGAAGAGATGCTGAGGCGAACAAGGAAGAGGTAGAATGACTACTAAGTGAAAGATTGATTACAAAAAATAATGTTGCCTTTGTGTGGCGTTCTTAACGCTATTTGCTCCCTAACAGCAAGGATAACGTGATGATGGTCAACTTCAAAAGATACAGGAAAGTCTAGTAAAGCCACAACGCTTTAAAATGCCCTTGTCAAAGTTCAGCCTCTTAATCATGTCCAGAAGGACGGTTACATATGCCTTTTACATCTATGTCAATCTGTAAAGGGTTCAGAAAACAAATGGAGTCCATAAAATGTTATGATTGGTTAAGTTCAACGTTTTCCTCTTTGCCATTGGCTGGATATAGGAAGCTGCAAGAGTCATGAATGTATCAAATTTCTGGTTTTAAGCTATTTTTCCTCAATAGCAGTGTAACCACCAGATATTTTTGAAAAGAAGTAACTGAGTGACTGAGCAATGTTACGTTAAAAGAGTTACGGAACAGATTAACAGTGGGAGATGGATACAATATCTGGTTGAACTTCTGGTGGACAGGAATTACGTAAGAAACATCAAGATTTACTCTTGGCAGAAAAGTATATTCTCTTACTGGTCAATGTCTAATAGTATGAAAGAAGCTAAAGTTGAAAAAGGGCATCTTCACCATAGGACATTAGTGGAGCTCATTTTGACCGAGACGTGCATATGGATATCTTGGGTCTTACTACTTAAGGTGATCTCTAAACTAGACTATGTCAATCTGATACTCACCAGCAAACCAAAATCCCACCTAGCCAGTGCTTAAGTTGAGCTACTGGTTTCCGGTGCGCGCTACCCGCACTTATTTGTAAAAATCGGCACTTGTGGTACCGGGACTTAATTGTCAAAAACAGCGCCTGTGCCGCTGTCCAAGATGACCACACAGCTAAATATTATTCAGTATACATATTAAAAAAAGACTATTACCTGCAAACCCAGCCATTCTTATAGCTTTGTGGGCCTGGAAAAGTACATGATGTCACACTTGTAAGAGTGTGATATTTAGTAGTGGTGTTGTTACTATCATTGGCAGCGCAGACAGGGGCAATGTATGGTGCAGTGGCCTCCTGACGAGCGCCCTGGCACTTTTTTTCTTTTTTTAAAACAAATTAAGCACTTTATCTAGGCTCCATGAAGGCCACCCTAACTGAAGCTGCAAGACTCATGTCAGGGGAACAATGCTATGACCACATCGCTCCCACACTATCTAGTATAGAATGGCTCCCAATCGAAGCAAAGATGCATCTTTAAGATAGCCTGCAACATACAAAGCACATCACTGAAAAACTGCAATACACCTCGCGAACAAACTAACAATAACGAAAATGCTAACTACATAGCTCCAAAACACTACTATTGGAATCACCTTGCTTCAAGAAAGAAAAGTCATGCACATACTCCTTCACTGGAAACACACCCAGAATCAGGCAGTCCGTTCCTTCGGAGATACATACAAACCCAACCATAGGAAACTTTAAAAGCAGTGTCAGAAACAACGTAAATCAAGCAGAAATACATCCACCATAACTATATTCCCTCTAATTACATTAACCACCAGGTGTAATTTTAAAGTCTAACTACAGGTGGAGTCATGTGTTTCAGAGGCTCTTAAAATGTACAGAATGATCTAGAAAACATCAACAACTATTGTATCTACCAATGTTGGTGGGTAAATTGTATTGTATATTGTACAGTGCTCCGATACCCTTAGGTCATATACATGCGATATAAAACTCTCAAATAAATGTTTACACACTTGCTGTCAAGGTAGATAAAAACAGTAGGATTTCTGAGCTTATTTTGAGAATGTCCTACCCCGTAATAGTAGCCTCTGAAATGTGTTGACCATAATAAGATTGTCTTGTTACATGCAGCCCTCTTGTAAAGGTTTAAATGGTTTAGATAATCTGCATTGGAATCATTGATGTACATTTGCTAACACTCATTACTTTATGTTGTACTACACATGGTAGTGGAGAAGGTTTCAACGCTTTTTTCAACTAACCAAGTAAACAATTTCACTAAATTGTTCTAAAATACACACAATACATCCATAAAACCCAAGATATGCAATCTAAACAACTGTAATAGAAACAAAGCATAGCTTTGATTACAGGTATTTAGGCTTACCAATTAGAAATCGAGATTACAAGAGTCCTTACGTGATTACCTTCACTGTAATTGAATTGTTACTTAACACAGAAGATCATGACATACAGAACTGTATTAATTTAAAGTCACAGGTGGATAGCAGTACTTTCAGCAAATATTCAAACTAAAAAGGAAAGATATTAATACAACACCAATGAACAATGCTATAGAAATAGGTCAAGAGTTAGCTTGGCAAGAGGCTCATAAAACAAACCTTACCATAAAGAGCTTTTGCACTAGGTTTGGAGCCATGATCCTTGTCAGAGGAGTTGTCAAAGCCACTGCAATGAATAATAAATACAAAACTCATCAGTAACTCACATAAGAACTCATACATTTGTTGATTTCAGACCTTCCTCACATGATTAAGCTAGACACGTCATTACTGTGCGAACCACTTATAATCAGTCTACTAAAGCTGTTTTTATTTGCATTCTAGCAAGCAGCCAGTATCACATGCCATATAGTATTTAATGTAGCTAACCTTTTCCTACTACTCAGACCCTCACCTTCTGTAAGTTGTTTTCCAGCAATGATCTTAGTAGAATAGTCTTAGTTGAGAGTAATCGTGAGTGGTGGTCACATGAGAAAATATAAATAGTCCCAGTGTTAATATTTAGGAAACTTTTCCTTAGTCTATATTAAGTTCTATCCCATCCGCAACTATAAACCGCTGATTACCAGGCAGAACATCCCAGAAGAAAGTTATAGTTTTCAACTGATGTTTTAGACAAAAACATTGACAAGTAATGCATGTCTGAACTGGTTATCCACTCTGGAAGGAGTCTATTTATCTAGAAGACTTTCTGGGAAGCACTGATGTGTTTGGTTATGGTGAAGTGCCCAATGATGCCTTAAGGTAGAGCTTCCCAGTGGCTTTCATTTCCTTTAGTGGTGCAGTAAACAATCTAAGTTTCCAAACACAGAGAGCAATCCACTGATACGGACATACAACATGGGACCCACCACCACTTCACACTGTGTAGCACTGTAATGAATCTGAAAGGGCTGTTAGTGGACACAGAGAGACTAGTAGGAAGTAAAATGTCCCAGCTTAAATTATTCTCTGGGCTGAGGTGAAGGACACTAACTCATCATGTTCCAAGTCAAATTGTTAAATTAATGGAAATAATCGGGATCAAAGAAGTTTGAAATGGGCAATAAGTGCTGGTCAATTTAAGGCATCATTTTCTGAATAAGATAACTAAGGAGATCATAGCCTGAACCTCTAACTCACAATAATATTTAGTTTCCAACACCTTTCATGACATATGCATTGCACAAGAGGATGTTCGGATGATTACAGTGCGTTGCTCTGCAACCATGCTTTAGTTTGACACATGAAAATTGGTAGCATTGAAAATCTATCTTCTATCAACACCTGAAATGAAATGAAATGAAATGAAATCCGACTTATAACGCGCTACTAAGCCCGATGGGCGTCAAGGCGCCTAACCAAAAAATGCTAGTTGAGTCAAATAGACTTACTTACTGGTAGGCTTTAGTAAAATACCACGTTTTAAGTGCTTTTTTAAAGAGGATTAGTGAAGGTTGTGTCTTAATCTCTAAGGGGAGGGCATTCCATAACCGAGGGGCCACATTGGAAAAGGCCCTACTGCCCCATCTGACTTTCTTAAAACGGGGAACCACTAAGATATTCATCTCAGAGGAGCGAAGACACCTGCGTGGAATATAGCAGGTTAAAAGAGAGCCCAAAGCATTAGAGTGTACAGCCCTTAAAGCTCCAAATACCAGGATCAAAAGTTTGGTTAATAAATCCTGATGCAGATCAGTGCTCTTGCTCGTGGACAGGTCAAATGGAGCAGGCTACGATAAACGGCACACGAAGCATGGGAATATCATGTTCAGAAGTCATAAGTCTTTGTTTGATGTTTAAATTATTTTGGTAGTGGCACAAGGTGAGGAAAGATGCTCACTATGTTTTTATCAGCCAATTAGTAAGGCATTGTCGACTAGTGAGACTTGACTCCTGTTCACTGAAGACAGTATTTTAATAGACTAGCCAGCAGAAAAGAACAGGAGTATGTTACATAGTGCTTTAGCACAGAAACTGAATTGTGAACTACCTGTATAAACAGGTCATCTGCCTATGCTGAACTGAGGAGAATGATCAGTGCATTAGGCAAAGACCATTACACTCATGTAGATTGCCGCATTTTATTTTGTTCTCCTCTGACAACAGACTGTTTGTTGATGGAGTGATTTGAAAGAGTTACTTAAGTTAAATGAAAGCTTTAATGTAGATTAGTATCTATGGCATGAGAATTTGGAAGAGAAAATGTACATGGAGGCTCGTACCAATAGCAGAGCTCACTCTGCAAGGAACCAAAAATTAGGGATTGGCCATGAAGAACATTACCTCCTGCTAATTCCTATGATAATAGAATTACATCTCTGTGTTTCTCTCATTGTCCTTGTGCTGTAGATGCGGTAGGATATCTACACAAAGAGCTTGCTGGAACACCTAAGTTGAACTACATAATGAGATATGAAATGATTATCAAAGCATCTCCAGGGTGAGAAACCCATAATAAATGTGGTGGCAAGCTGAGTCGTTATAGTCTAAAGTCTGGCAGAGTGCTATAGTGCATCCTATAAAGTGTGTAATATGGATAAGAGCCTATGTAAAAGGTTCCACTGTGGCTGAAGTGGGCTTTTGCATTGAACCTTTACCACTTTATGACTTCAGAAGCTTTCAGTAATTTCATCCTATAGGATTATGGAAATGAACTTCATGCATGCTCGTTGAGGGTAAGCACTTTTTTTTTTTAAATAAAACCTTTTGTTTTCCATTTCCAGACTTCACACCTTATATGGCATAAGGCATTCATTATTTTTCATATGCAGTCGTATATCTTTGAATCAGAGTATTGAAGCAGTTCTGTTTCTCAGACAGAAGGGAGAACCTGCAGCTGTCACCCTGGTCAGATTATTCGAAGAGCCAGTTCTTTAGCATCTTGCAGAACTCCCGAAGCGATGAGATGTTGAAGGTCGTTGCATTGGGGCGGATGGGGGGGGGGGGGGGGGTTGTAGGGGAATGCACAGCCTGCAGCTTTGGTTCTGTGGATGCAGGGTACGTGTGCTAGTGAGAGTCCAGCTAAGCAGAGGTGCCTGGCTGTTGAGGTAGGCTAGATCAGTGCTGTGTAGTGCTTTTGTATGTATGTGTGAGTAGCTTGAACAGAGAGTGTGTGAATATGGGGTGCCAGTGAAGCTCTCTGATATGTGGGGTGATGTCTGTGTAGTGAGGATGAGTCTTGCTGCTGCATTTTGGATGGTTTGGAGTATTTTCAGGAGCTTCTTGGCGATTCCTGCATAGAGTGAAGAGAGACAATTTTTCTACCAATCAGAGCCTGTGTGGCCCGTTTTCCTAGTGCTCTTTGGTAGCCATTTAAAAATCTTTCCCAACATCCTCAGGGTGTAGATCAAGTGGAGGTCACAGAGTTCACCTGGGTTGTCATATTTAGCTTGTCAACCAGAACAATTCCCACATTTCTGAGGTGGGTGATGGGGGGGTAGGTGTTGGGCCGAGGTCTAATGGCCGCCAAGTAGAGCCCCAAGCAGAGACATTTCTTCCGAAGGCCATCCCTTCAGTTTTGTCTGTGTTGCGTTTGAGGCAGTTGGATCTAATGCAGTGGCTCATGAGGTCATAACTTTAATTGTAGGGTCTTGTCTGACAAGGAGAGTATCGGTTGGGTGTTATCTGCTCAGTAAAGTATGCTGTTGCCGTGTGAACCAATGAAGTCAGCCAGAGGGGTCATGCAGATGGTAACTAGGGTCAGATTGAGGGAGGATACTTAGGGGACTGCAAATACAGTTTCTTGGCTTCCGACGTGCAAGGTGGCAGGCTGATACTTTAAGTTTTACATGTGAGGAAAGAGCAGGTCCAGTTGATGTTGGGTACTTGGGTGCCTTTTTCATGGAGTCGTTTGATCAGGGAGGAGAGGAAGACTTGTTTTGAAGCCCGTTGATAGATCGAATAGTCAGACGACCATTGTTTTTCCACTACAGAATTAACCTGACTGTTTGTTGCTGCAATGAGGGCTGTCTCGGTGCTGCGGTTTGGCCAGAAACCTGATTGCGTTTTATGTAGGATTTGGTGTGTGTTGAGGTAATAAGCAAGTAGTTTGTTGATGGCTTTTTCCATAACTTTGACTGGGCATGGTAGAAGGGGGGTATGGTAGAAGGGAGATATGGCGATACTTTGCTAGTAGTGTGGGGTATGCCGAAAGTTTCTTTAGCAGTGTGTTGGCCATTGCATGTTTCCAAGCACCTGGGAGCACTACTGTGGGGATGGAGTTATTAGCTCTGGGCTACAACTTCCCTGCAGGGAAGTAGGTCTTCAGATTGAGAATCCCTACGTGAACAATTGTATGAGTGAGGAGCAGAGAGCACAGTGAGCTTAAACCTACCTCCTGGTAGACCTAAGACCATCTTCATTAATTTCCCCAGGGGATAAGATTAAAGTAAGTAAGGGAGTCTTCAGCACCAATGCGAATACAGGGTTAACATGTTTCAGCATGCTTGGTCATCCTTAATAGGTGTCTTAGGCTTTCATCAAGACCAATATTCTAGTCAATATGCATAATTGTGTGCATTAATGTATAATAATAGAATGTGTTACAACAAATATACCACAAGCGTGACAATGGATTCACCTTTGTTTGCACCTGAAACATGACAAAATTGGTCTAGAGACCAAATCAATGTAATGAAGATCCTTAGTGTTAGCCCTTCAAAATGGGTTTGTTTTGCATAGCCATGGAGAATCCTAGAGTGGGATTTCCCTTGGCATAGTTGCCATCCATCTGAGCATTTTAAGCATGCCATTCTATATCTGCAGGACCACTGTAATGTATGACGGCTAGTTCTGTCGACAGCTTTTGCCATATATGGCAGCTAAGTACACTCGACTGCCCATCCAACGTCTTTCGTGCCTGATCCAAGGAGCATAAGCCCAACCATTAACCATCACTAGCTGAGCAGCCCAGTAATACTTCCTCATGTCTGTAAGGGATGTGCCCCCATCAAATCCCCTGCACATACTTGTAGAGAGCTATACTCGGTGCACCATTATTCGTAGCAACCGACAGAGCTCTCCCTCCAGTGACTGGCAGAAACCATCTGGATCGCTTTATGGAGTATTCTGTTATGCATATATAAGCTTTGGAAGAACTATCATTTTGAATATGGCTACCCTGGCTGGCATGGAAAGCGGGAGGGTCTTCCAGCAGCTTGTGTCATCTCTGAACTTTCAGAGAATGGTATGTAGATGACGTTCTAGGAATATCTGTGTTGGACCTGCTTGCCAGGCCCAAACCTTGCCGTTTACTACATGTAAGGCAACCCTATGTTGGGCCTAAGGTAGACCCATGGGCCGGGTGCAGTGTATGTGAAGGGTAGGACATATACTAATGTACTTTACATGTCCTGATAGTGAAATACTGTCATTTAACACTGTTGCAAGGACTATCTTTCCCATAGGTTATTATTAGAGCTGCCATGTAACATCTTACAAGTGTAACTTCCAATTGGGAAGAGATAGATATTTGGAGTTTGGTGTCCCTGAACTAACAATTTAATAATACATCTTTTGGTGAAGTCGGCTTTTAAATTGCGTGTTTGAAAATGCCCCTTTTAGAAAGTGGGCATTTTCTTGCTGGGCCATTCTGTGCCTCTGCCTGCCTGTGGAATCCACATCTGATTTAGACTGACAGTTGGGCTGTTTGTGTATTCACTCTAGACAGTCACACAAAGGGAACAGGGGTGTGCCCTGCATATCCTGATGAGGTTTTAGGAGACAAGGGTACCCCGATACGTGAACCTGGGGTGATAATGAAGAGTTAAGAACAATGGTTCAAGGATGGCCCAAAAGGGTCCAATAGAAAAGGTGACCCAGGCAGGGTCACTTGTTTTTTAAGATAAGTGAAATCAATTCCGTAGGGAGCAGGAGACAAAGTACGTAAAGGGTCATGTAGGTCAAAAGATAGCAGGTATTTATTTAAACAAAGTCAATTTTAGAATGCTCACAAAATAAGAAAAGCGTGGTGTGAAATAGTGATAGTAGTTTTAAAAAGACATCGCATTGACAACAATATAGTAGTTGAATTCCATAATTGATCTTTACAAGTTATAAGGAATTCATGTTGTGGGGTGGTCGACGGCGTTTCGAACCCAATTATTGGGGTTCATCTTCAGGACAGTGGTGAGCATGTATTTTGAAGTTAAACTGCCCGTAAAGTTCCTAGAGACTCCAAAGTGGGAGGCAGGGGCTTCAAAGGTTAATTATTTGAAAACAAGCAGCTTGGCAGTACATAGATCCGCCTGGAGAATGTAATTTTCTTTAGAGGGGCGACAGGCTCCCATTCACTGCCCTGTCGCCCCTCTAAAGAAAATTACATTCTCCAGGCGGATCTATGTACTGCCAAGCTGCTTGTTTTCAAATAATTAACCTTTGAAGCCCCTGCCTCCCACTTGAGTCTCTAGGAACTTTACGGGCAGTTTAACTTCAAAATACATGCTCACCACTGTCCTGAAGATGAACCCCAATAATTGGGTTCGAAACGCCGTCGACCACCCCACAACATGAATTCCTTATAACTTGTAAAGATCAATTATGGAATTCAACTACTATATTGTTGTCAATGCGATGTCTTTTTAAAACTACTATCACTATTTCACACCACGCTTTTCTTATTTTGTGAGCATTCTAAAATTGACTTTGTTTAAATAAATACCTGCTATCTTTGGACCTACATGACCCTTTACGTACTTTGTCCCCTGCTCCCTACGGAATTTTTTTCACTTATCTTAAAAAACAAGTGACCCTGCCTGGGTCACCTTTTCTATTGGACCCTTTTGGGCCATCCTTGAACCATTGTTCTTAACTCTGCATATCCTGATGGCCCATCACCAAGCTAATAGATCTTCCTGAGCTAGAGTGGTGGGAGACGTTGTCACTGACGCCTGTGTAGGGCTGTGCCTGTCCTCACACAAAGCTGTCTCGACCTCCGTGTAGTGTGGCTGGTGCCAGCTCAGGGAAAGGTGGCTTATTGTGCACTACAAAGACTTTCCTTTGAAGTCTGCCCACTTCAAAGGCAGAAACTGGCATTAGGACTGGAGCTGTGACAACATAACTTCAGAATGCTTCTGGACTAAGAGGCGATTTGGCCAAGAAGACGATCTGGAGAAGCTGTAGTAGGTGAATTGCCACTCTGATTGTTGCTGAGTTGTGCTGGCCTACTGCTTGCTGCTTCTGTCTTGGGCAGTAAAAGGACTGGACATAGCTTTCGGTATCCTACTTGCCAAGGTTCTCCCAGAACTTGTGTACACTTGCCTCCTGTTAAGAAGTCTCTGTGCCATCAAAATCTTCATCCACAGTCCCTAAACTCCTCCGCTGGCAGTTCTGATCTGCCAAGGGGTGCCTATTCCAGTTCTGGGCCTTGGAGGTGACTTTGCTCTAAAGGACTGAAGAAAATCCAAGCATCGACCTTCAGTGCCTGCTTTTCCCACTGCAGGAACGGCATGCAGTTGAAAAACAAACGCATTGCCACGGAGCAGAGACGAAGATTCGATGCAGTGTCTTCTGAGTCGCCGAAAGATTGCAACAGCCCAAGCACTGTGTCTCCAACGTTGGAGCCACACGATCCAACTCAGACGCATTACCTGCTTCGTGGCTTGAAAATCAACGCAGCGCCTGTTTAATCACTGCCGTATTGACCCAGCGTGTCTGGATTTTTGACACATCGCACCAAGTTCTTCATCGACATTGCCCCACAGTAAGAAACCGAGGCGGTGTGTGCCTAGAGATTGAGGCATCACCCTCGACAGTAAGGAACCAACGCATCACCTCCCCTGTGCTGCAGTAAGAAACCGACGCTTCATCTCGCCTGGGAGTAAGGAACCGACACATCGCTTTGCTATTCCAGCGCCTCACCTCCCCCTATTTTGAACATTTTAAAAGTGATATGTTGCTTGTGTATGTTTTTGTTTTTCTCGTTTTGGTCTTGCTTTATTAAGATAAATATTGGTTATTTTTCTAATCTGGTGTGGTGTCCTTTTGTAGT
Organism: Triturus cristatus; assembly: GCF_964204655.1. Taxonomy (NCBI): domain Eukaryota; kingdom Metazoa; phylum Chordata; class Amphibia; order Caudata; family Salamandridae; genus Triturus; species Triturus cristatus. The sequence continues at coordinate 462,809,474 of NC_140585.1, forward strand.
GTTTTTACTGGGTTACAGAGTGTTTATGTACAAATGCTTTACACATCGCCTCAGAGATAAACCTGACTGCTTGTGCCAAGCTACCAAGGGGGTGAGCAGGGTTATCTTGGGTGTGTAACTCGCTTACCCTGACTAGAATAAGGGTCCCTACTTAGACAGGGAGCAAGCCACTGCCAACTAGAGAGCCCCATTTTGAACACTCTGGGTGTCTCGAAAAAAATACCTAATTAATGATACCCCTTCCTGCAAATCAGGAGCTGCCCCCTCATTAGTGTCCCAGGAGTCCAGCTTGTCAAGGGATAGATCACAACTTGTTCCAATTACTTTTAAAACCCTTATACCTTTCAAAGATCTGTTCCATATGCTTTAATCTACCAACTGAAAGTTCAGGGTCCAACACATATGGAAGGACAAAAAACACTTATGAAGGTAAGAGTTCTGTAGCTCTATCTTATTGATAAATATGGAAAAATACATTATCTGGTTTCTATTTATGACATCTACTTTAGTTTTAAAGGAGATACAAATGCCATGCATTATGCAGAAAATCTACTACATTGCTGCAATAATAAAACGTAAACACTCCTCTCATCTATTCATTGCATCCATGACTTAAACACTGTTGTAAAACTAGAAGCGTATGAATGTGCAAAACTTTTTTTCTGCAACCTTGACAAAATTAAATGGAAAAAAATACAAAGGTTGCAATGTTTTATCACACTTGTGTGAAAATCATCAGTTTTACCATAATCTATGATGCGTATATCCCTATTTAACACTGCAAAACTGTTCAGCATAAGATATACCTGGCAAAGAATTCTGTCTCTACAGAGCAATGCATTGTTCATAAAATATAACTCAACAAAAGTTAAACTGGTAGAGAATCTTCCAGTAAACATTTTTGATTGTGCATGGCGCCTGCAAAAGGTAATTGTTGGAACGGTCACTTTTGGTTGGCTGAGGCAATGCCCCAGCCAGGCAGAACTTACCACTCCCGTCAGGGGCAGGTGATTACATACACAGTATGAGCTGTGCTCACCCTTGGATAGCTTGGAACTCAGCAGTCATGCTCATCACAGAGACAATATGAAAAGCATTGGCACAGCACTTGCTCACGATAAATACAGTGAGCGTCACAAAAGGGACATCACACATGATGTATGTAAATAATGTTTGTATTCAACACACACAATAATCAACACAACATAAACATAATTTATTTCGGGGCATACATCACACATGGAAATATTACTAAGAGCACTAGGCCCAACCGGGTTAAAATGACTTCAATAATATGTACATTTGGGACAGATCCTTTTCTAACCCCCCTCCCCAGCACCCTAATGTGGTGCAACAGGTTGTCAACCCTAGGCCCACCCCAGCAATTCTTGTTATTCAATACCACACAGTAATAGGGTGCAACTCGGGTCACAATGATATCAGATATATGTACATACACAAGCAATTATAACACTTTTTTAGCAGCACCGTGGGCCGAGGCCGCATGGGTAAATCCAATGTTAACCATAGTGTTCTTCTGGCAAAAAATCAACATCTAAGGCAACACCACCAGCCAGTGTTGTGAATCACAGGCAGTCCACCAACTGACTGACACACTGACTGACTTACACACACTCTTCGCTCTATAAGCAGTGCGAAGGATATCATGCAAATCCTTAGGGGACGCGCTCACACACATATGCACTCAGTACTGCAATGTGGTGCAAATGATACCCAGCAGGTCAACTGATAGCACACTGCAGACCCTATGGCCTCCCTTCAGCTCATCCAGACTGTCCTAAGCCCACAGATGGAAGATAACCAGCCCCCCCGTATACTAGGCTGCACGCGGAAGAATTCACACTTACAGAGGACCCCAGGGAAGCAGGTGGGGGTTTAGGTAGCAGGACTAATTAGGAGGCAGTTGTCAAAAGGGGGCATGGCACCCACTCAGGAAGTTTACCCATAGGATGCGGAGCAGAAGCAGATTGAAGGCAATAGTTGGTCACTCAAAAGGGTTCCACAAGGGCCTGCCGGCACCAGCTAATGTCTACGAAGCACTGGAGGGGTCACGCAGTCTCTTGTCCCACTTACGATCGCTCTCAGAAATGTTCCTACAACCCAGTCAGTCACTCTCACTACCCAAGCCGGGCAATACAACCTGGAAACCCGATGTAGTCGGGGGCCAGGTGAGGAGAGGGCAGTTGGTCTGCAGTGCTGAGGACCAGAAATTGAATAATTGATGAATGGGGAATGCAACAGGGGAGCCTCTTGGAACAAGGAAGCACCCAGTCAGGTACACGTCGATAAGAGTCACATCCAGACCATCCGGGGACAACGTCTGGTGCATGTTGATCCGGGTTGCACCAGACCCTTCTGGTCACACAATGAAGGGTTACAAATTCCGTACATCCCTGGAAATGAGGAACAATGCCCGGTGTGAATTGATATGGGTCGCATCAGCCAATTCCGGTCACACACACAGGGGCCAGTTCAGCAATGTCTCAAGAGGTAGCATAAGGCACTACTATGCTTTCGACCCCACCTTTGAGAGATTATATCAAAAGTTTGGGGGTTTGGTTGGATCGTAACTTTGATTTTGGGGAACAAGCAAGGAAAGTTGCTGGTAGCTGCTTTGGGCTGATGAGGATGACACGGAAAATCATTCCTCTCCTCCCTTTCTCTGCAAGGAAAGTGGTGGTTCAGTCCCTCATTCTTTCCAGGCTCGACTATGCCAATGCCCTTTACCTAGGAGCACCTTGCTCCACGGTCAAGACATTGCAAATTGTCCAGAACTGTGCAGCACGACAACTCCTGAACATTCCCAACCGACAGTCAGCAGGGGCTGCCCTGGCCACCCTTCACTGGCTACCTATTCAGCAGAGAGTGCAGTTTAAGGCTCTCTGCATTTCACATAAGGTATTGTCAGGTTCAGGTCCACCTATCATACGTTCCCTCATTTCCTTTTACCATCCTGCGAGAATCCTGTGATCAGGCAATAAACAGTTGGAAGTTGTACCTAGAATTAGGAAAGTACGCACAGGGGGTCGCCTCTTCTCATACAACACAGCAAGGCTATGGAACGCCCTCCCCCTTGACATTCGGTGTGCAACCAACCATCTGGTCTTTCGGAAACGTATAAAAACCTTCCTGTTTCCATAAACTGATATGTAGTTCATGAACTTTGGCCTCTAGCGCTGGGATGCCTTTGGTAACCATACGCTTTACAAATGTTTTACAATTACAAGAAACACAGTGACCGCACCACCAGACAGTAAGGCCGCATCGCCATTGTTCACAAGGAATCAATCACCTGCATCATCTCCGATGACGATACTACGCCTATCAAGGAATACATGAATTCCCAGCTCCGCACCAATGATCACACTACCATCAGAGACATCCCCACATAGAGACCATAAGGACCACCAACCGGCCTCAGTGACACCATTATGGAATTCATCACCCTGCTTGCCATTGAATCTGAACACTACGTCTTCATGGAAGCCAACAACTTCAACCTACACTACCCAATTGACAACAACTCCATTGACCTCCTGGAAATATTGGACAACAACGGACAAAAGCAGCTGGTCACTGACCACACGCACAAAGCAGGACACATGCTGGAACCCATTTTTAAGTTTAGCTACAGAATCAGATACAGCCAAACCTCGGGACTCACCTGGTCGGACCACTCCATCGCAAACTTCACCAACACCAGACCTGCCCACACCACCCCAAACTCCACACCACCCCCTTCCACAGCTAGTCCAAAGTCATTCAGCAACAATGAATAGATGTCCTCAGCACCTCACAGGCCAAAGACACCACCAACATCGATCAACTAGTACAGAATTTCAATGACTGGCTCACCAGCCCCACCAACCGAGTCGCCAAACAAACCTGCCAAAACGCACAGACCCTTCCCGGAACTCATCCCGTCTAAATGCAGGTGCAAACAACTAAAAAGAAGATGGGGCACCAGCAGGAGCCATACCGATTGAGCCAATTTCAAATCAGCCCTCAACAACTACCACTGCCAGATCGAAGCCGCAAGCAAGGAAGCCCTGATCCACTGGATTGAAACCAGATCCAACCATGCCAAGGGACACTTCACTTGCCCGTCCACCACAGAAAACTCTATACACTCCTCATAGGAACTCTGCAAGGCCCTCGCTGTCAACTTCCACAACAAGACAGCTACCATTACAAAAACTTGGATCCCCAACCCTCCAACCTCATCAGCCGACCATCACCGCCGACCACCTGCTCACTGCATGGAACAGCTCAGCACACCGAACACAACCACTTATGAACTCCATCCACTCTGGATCACCCACTGACCCCTACCCTCATCAACTTTTCAACTTCAGAAGGGACAAAATCACTCACAAACTCACCACCATCCTCAATGCCTCGATAAACACCACCACCTTTCCTGATGCCTGGAAACATGCAGAGGTCAGACCCTTCCTCCAGAAACCCTCGGCAGACCCCAGTGATGGCCTGAACTACCATCCCATCTCACTTCTCCCTTTCCCCGCCAAAGTCCTGGAGAAGGCTATCAACCTCCAAATCACTGAAAACGCCTGGAGAGAAAGTACTCAGACCCACAGCAAGCACCTGGATACCCTCCTGGGTGATAAGCTGTGCTTTACATGTACTACTAGATTGATTGATTGACTTCAGGGTGCCACACAGCAGCAGGTTGTCAGCCCAGGCCAACCATTATTCAGGAAGGGCGCGCAGCCCCTTTCAATGACAATAATCCTCTGGAAATGTACACCAATAGTTATATTGTAGTGCACCTTTGAAGTGGGGGTGGTTAAGAGGGTTTCACTTTGAACCATAGATGTCACCCCTACATTTCAGTCCTGTCTGCCATGGGCCTGTGGAATGCAGATCTTGATCTAGCTCCCAGAGGCCAAGTGCCAAAACCTCTTCCTCAAGTCTATCCAGCCAGGCCCTCAAATGGCAGGTTTTTTGTTTGAGTTGAATACCCCATGTTTTATAGCGGTCGCTGGGGAATGCACAGATGTGCTCCCACAGCCTCCAGCGAAAAGGCACACATTCATTTTTAGAGCAGAGAAATGCCCACTTTCTAGGAGAGACATTTCGAAGCTAGTAAAGACGAAACCACCTTCACCACGGAAAGGGTTTGTCATTGTGAATCCAATGATAGGAAACACAATGAGGCTGCTGCACTGCAATCCACTATTGCAGCCTGAAGTAATTTCAACCATTTCCCCATGTTAGCCTATGAGAAGAGCAAACCTCATAGGAAGTGAAAACACACATGGGTATTCCTCACTAATTGGGCAGGGAACACAAAGGTGTACCAGTCTGGCCTTTCACCTACCACTCACTTCCTCCCTTAAGACTTACCCTCGGGTGCTCTAGTGGTAGTGAAAGGTCCTCTCATAATGGCTAGTGATTTAGATAGCCCAGCCTGAGCTGAAGCGCAGTTGGACACACAGACCTGCAATGGCAGGCTGGACACGTTTAGAAACACTATAGATGCAAGTGGGCACACCGGTCTGCAATGGCAGGCTGAACAAATGTTCAAGCAACCAGTCTTGCGCATTTCTTTGCAGTGCTCTGCTTATTGGCCAGCTCTTGCTGATTTTAAACATTTTCCCGTTTTGTCATTTTGGTTAATTTCTGTTAAAACCATTTTCCCATGTTTTTAAACCCTGCCGGCCACGCATACCTGCCTGCTGTCCTCCTAACTTGCACGGTAATTTGAATGCACCGCATTTCGCGGGTCCCTCGCCACTGTCTCGATTGGCGGCCATATTGGGTGAGGGGGGAGATACTCCGTGGTCTAGTCCTCATTTAGGAGGCGCGACCAGCATAAATAGCAGGCAAACCACTCGCGAGCTCCTATTCAGCCTTGCGCATTTCTTTGCAGTGCTCTGCTTATTGGCCAGCTCTTGCTGATTTTAAACATTTTCCCGTTTTGTCATTTTGGTTAATTTCTGTTAAAACCATTTTTCCCCTGTTTTTAAACCCTGCCGGCCACGCATACCTGCCTGCTGTCCTCCTAACTTGCACGGTAATTTGAATGCACCGCATTTCGCGGGTCCCTCGCCACTGTCTCGATTGGCGGCCATATTGGGTGAGGGGGGAGATACTCCGTGGTCTAGTCCTCATTTAGGAGGCGCGACCAGCATAAATAGCAGGCAAACCACTCGCGAGCTCCTATTCAGCCTTGCGCATTTCTTTGCTGTGCTCTGCTTATTGGCCAGCTCTTGCTGATTTTAAACATTTTCCCGTTTTGTCATTTTGGTTAATTTCTGTTAAAACCATTTTTCCCCTGTTTTTAAACCCTGCCGGCCACGCATACCTGCCTGCTGTCCTCCTAACTTGCACGGTAATTTGAATGCACCGCATTTCGCGGGTCCCTCGCCACTGTCTCGATTGGCGGCCATATTGGGTGAGGGGGGAGATACTCCGTGGTCTAGTCCTCATTTAGGAGGCGCGACCAGCATAAATAGCAGCCATGCCCACGCGCAGCGTCATCGCGCAGCGGAATTGCCGGATTTCAGCCGGAGTTACGCCTGAGTTCAGCCCGTCTGTGCCCGTCCGCGCGGAGGACGCGCTGCAGGACGGACGTGACCCGGTGAGAACTTCCTTTCCTCTGCAGGGAGTACTTCGGCAATACTCCCAGTTGGAACTTTTTACATACAGACCACCTGTGCAGCGATGTTCTCATCATTTCTCTACTGAAGGTATCTTATACTCCCAGCGATGCATGACATGTAGGGTTCCCTTTCCGTGCCCTGCTCCTAGTGCTATTAGATCTCATCCGCGCCCAGGGCGCCTCTCCGCTTTGCGGCCTAAAAACGGCTTTTTAATCAACTCTCGATCGTTGATTAAACATAATATTGACTTCCACGAATTTGTGGAAGATAGACAGCCCGATTGGGTCTTTATCACGTAGACCTGGGCTTCGGATTCCTCCGGACATGATTTACTTTTGGCCATCCCTGAGGGCTATTCTCTCCATAGGCAGGATAGAGCTCTGCGTAGAGGTGGAGGAATAGCTGTTTTGTTTAAATCCTCTCTCTCTTGCACTATCAAATCTCTATCAATGCCTGGAGACTGTTTTGAGGCATTTTATTTTTGCATTCTTTGTACTCCCTCTGTCTCTTTTACTGGGATACTTATCTATAGGCCACCCGGCCCTAGGGCTAGTTTTCCATCAGATCTCATCAGAATCCTAGAAGCTTATTTTGGAAAATCAGATCTTTCCATCTTGGGGGATTTCAATTTCCATCTCGATGAAACTAACTCAAAGGATACCCTGACACTAATCGAGTCACTTGGAGCGTGTGATCTCGTTCAGTTGGTGAATAGTCCAACACATATTGCAGGCCATATTCTTGATGGAATATTTTCCAGTGATCCTAGGATATCTGTCGGTCTGCCTCTGCCTTTGACTTGGACAGATCATTTTGCAGTACCATTCGAACTTGCTCTCCCCACTCAGTCCTCAGCTAATCGTATCGATACTCCATTTATTCCTAGGAGAAACTTTAGAAACATCACTGAGGATACTATTGTTTCTAATATCCGGATTTCCGAATCTTTTTCCTTTAAGGATGCGGATGAGGCAGCTCAAGAACTTATGGACGCTACTATTAACGTAGTGGAAAAGCTTGCCCCCGCCTCCTTTCGATATGTAGCTAGACAGAAACCCACAGCACCTTGGTTTTCAGAACATCTGAGACATCTCAGGCAGAGATGTAGGAGTAGCGAGAGATGTTGGAGGAAGTCCTGGGACCCGAAAGATCGCGAGGCGCATAAAACTGCGCTACGGGACTATAAATTGAGAGTTGTGGAGGAAAAGAAGAAGTACTTCTCCAGTCTTACAGGTTCCCTAACCTCATCTGGAGAACTTTTTAAGATCGCTGACTCACTCTGCTCTCTTCAGCTCCCCGATCCGGTAGTCAGCTCACAGGTTCTATGTAATAACATCTGACTTCTTCTACAGTAAAATCTCGGATATCCATACTGCCTTAGAAATCCAATGCCACTCTTTGGATAAGGACATTCCTTCTGTTTTAGCTGGCTTGGAAACTTTGGGTGAAGGACCTTCCAAATTATTTAGGCAATTTCCCTCTTTGTCTTTGGAAGGATTGAATCTCCTACTTGATAGGACTAAATCTTCCTCCCCTATGGACCCGCTACCGCTAAAAATATTGAAGGAATGCAGAAATAGCATTCTTCCTCTTATGCTGGAAGTTATGAATAGGGCCATAGTTCAGGGTTCTTTTCCTTCTGTTTGGAAGAGGGCTATTGTAAAGCCTCTCCTTAAGAAGCCTTCTTTGGATCCTGGCCTTCTCAAAAATGTTAGGCTTATTTCCCTACTTCCTGCCCCTGCAAAAATACTGGAGGCCCATCTTAACTCCCATCTCTCTACCTTTCTTGAGACCAGTGAGTACCTCGATAACACACAGCACGGATTCAGAAAGTACCATAGCACTGAATCCGCACTCACTGCTGTAGTAGATAACATTCGACGCAAAGTAGATCGTGGCCAAACCACAATACTGGTCCTTTTAGATCTTACAGCCGCATTTGATACCCTGTCTCCTGCCATTTTAACATCTCGGCTTAGGGAGGCAGGGGTCACTGGATCGGCCTTGGATCTTCTCAACTCTTTCCTTTTGGGTAGAGAACAGAGAGTGAAGCTCGGAAACTTTCTTTCCCCGGCCAAGTCATTGCAATGTGGGGTACCACAGGGGTCGGCTTTGAGTCCGACCCTGTTTAACATCTATGTGGCCCCCCTTGCCAGACTAGTAAAATCGCAGGGGATGGAGGTGGTGTCTTACGCCGACGACACCCAGAGTATGGTGTCACTGGCTCATTCCTCTGTCCATACATCCGCCATTAGCTTTAGGTCCTGTATGCAGCTGGTAGCAGACTGGATGATCATCAACTCCCTAAAGCTAAATGGTGATAAAACAGAGGTCTTGGTCTTTGGGAAAGACCAAGACGTTTGGTCGGGTGAATGGTGGCCTTCATCCCTTGGCATTTGCCTCACCCCCTCCCAATCAGCCAGAAATCTCGGCGTGGTTTTTGACACCTCACTCTCTATGGTGCCCCAAGTAAATAGGACAATGGCCACTTGCTGGGGTGTTATCAGGATTCTGAATAGGATCCGGGATTATCTCTCACCTCATGCTCGTAAGCAGATTGCAGTCGCCCTTGTGGGCTCCGGGCTTGATTATTGTAACTCCTTATATGTGGAGTCCAATAAGGGCCTTATCCATCGACTACAAATTGTGCAGAATGCTGCAGCACGTTTTGTTTTGGCCCTTCCTTCGGCATCTTCAGCCACGACTGCTAGGAGAGATCTTCACTGGCTCCCCGTTCAGTATAGAATCTCTTTTAAGATTCTCAGTCTTACATACAGGGCCCTCGTGGCTGGCTCTGAGGATGCACTTGGGTCTTTGCTTACTCGCTACATCCCCACCAGATCTCTTCGATCTGCTAGTTTATCTCAATTGGTAGTGCCTCGCACTAGACTAGCCAGATGGGGAGCGAGAGCTTTTTCTGTTGCTGCCCCTAAGCTCTGGAATTCTCTTCCAATTGAGTTTAAAATACTCCCCTCAATTGATTTGTTTAAAAAGGCCCTTAAGACGTGGTATTTTACCAAGGCTTACCATTAAGAGAGTACTGATTTGATCTGCATGCTGCTTTATTTGATTTAGGCGCCTTGACGCCCATTGGGCTAAGTCCGCGCATGATAAGACTCACTTCATTCATTCATTCATTGGTGCAAGTGCGCAGACCAGCCTGCAATGGCAGGCTGGACACAGATTTAAGTGCATCATTGATGCAAGTGTACAGACCGGACTGCTATGACAGGCTGGACACATGTTTAAGCACATTATTGGTGCCAGCACGCACACCAACCTGCAATGGCAGGCTGGAAACCTGTTTTAAAAACATCAGGTAAGCACTACTTCCTACCATGGGGAGGAAGGGTGCACACACCTTCAACCTGTATTTACAGTGGGGAAAGTGCCTCAAGCCCTAATGCCACAGCAAGAGAATCAGCAAAACCTGGGAAGTATCCCATGGGGAGAGATGAGCCACTTGGTAGGGAAAACCCAGATGGGGGTTGTTCCCTATCCGGGCAGCAAACACACATGGCCACTCACCTAGCCCCGAGCTTCACCCCTCAGGACTTACCCTAGCGCCGCTCTGGTGGTAGGGAAAGGCCCCTCAGGGTTGGCTAATGAGTGAGAAAGGCCAATCTAAGCATGATACATGTTTAACAGGCTATTCCGGTGGGTGAAAAGTTTCTCATTAGGCAGTGAAAATTATCCTACAACTCAGGGAAACACAATTTGCTTTGACAAAGTAAAACCAAAAAACGTAGAAACCTTCACTAAGTCAAAAACATCAGGAAATTCACAAAAGTCTGCTGGTAAGTAAAAAACCTCAGACTCCACTATATACGACTGACAAAGATGGGAAATGTTAAGTTACATGTCTTGTTGAAGAATATGTGGGTGGAAGCAAAAGGGAAAGCAATACATTTGCGATACTTGCCAGTAAGTTATTTTGACCAGGTCTCTTTTGATGGTTCACTATTGGATTTTGATTGCCCTACTATTTCATTTTGCATATATTTTTTTTTTCTTAACATGAATAAATTATATTAGTCTGTTAAGAAACGCATCCTTAAATTGCTTTGTAGGATAATCAAAAAAATAGCTGAATATCATATTTTCAAAAAAATCAGAAAAAGCATTCCCTCAGTTACTTCTTTCTGAAACTGTATATCACAAGTCCTTTTTAGATCAGACTGGACACCGCAGCGGTTTGCCAAAGATTCTTCTAAAACTATATACATCCAATCAGCTTCAGAGGAGTAAATCTCGCCCCTGGTGCTATTGGCTATTTATCACTGTACATCCTAGGAAGGGCTTCCATTACAGCACATGAGGTGCACTGTTTTCTGCATATGGTTGGAACAATTTAGTGGATGCAGAAGCCAACTTGAAAATAAGGCTTTCCCTTCTAAAATACATTCTGCATTATAAGCAAATGCTTATTATAGGTTGGATCAAAAACTTGTTAAGCTCTATATTATTATTAAAGAAAGTTTTTTGATGAGGAAAAAGGATATATAAAATATTTTTCTTTCCATAAACCCCTAATACATATTATTCAGCACGGCATACTGTGTTTCGTTGTGAGCAATCCATTCACAGAGGGTGGGCATTAGGCATCTTCTTCTGTGTTGCTGGTTGTATGGAGCCACTGAAATACTTCATCACTGGTTGTATCTGCCTATGTTGTTCTTCAGTGTTGTTCATTGTATTTGCCTATGTGGTCCTTCAGTGCTGCTTTTTCTTTGTGGAATAATGATCCTCCTTAAATGTTGCTGGCTTGTGTGCCATTGTGGTCTTTCCTAGATTTGGTACTCTTATACAAACATTACATCCAGTATTGATAATATACGAATCTCCTTGTTCCTTAAATATGTTCAAAATTATATTTTAGCTATTTTCCAGTTCCATTCTCATAAAATTGCAGCGGTCCTTTTTTTGTCTCGGGAACCCTAAAAATATAGCCTGTAATAGTGCATGCTTCGGCTACTCGCTGTGGGATACCTCTTAACAGCATGTGGTACTGCAGGCTTGTGCACCTCACTAGCTGGGTTCTGACTTGACAGTGTAGCTTTTGGCCAGTGTTTTGGCACCATTCTTCTAAAAAAGAAAGAATTTACAATAAGCATCAGAGCAGTTTTTTTTAGCCTGTTACAAGGACTGTTCGGTGAAGGCGGAAGGTTGCTTGATTAAAAGGCATTACCATTCTGCATTAGAACTTGAAGGACGAACTTGACGTTAGGTAAGTAAATGTCCTACATGATTGTTCCATGTCTTATTTTTAAAGAACATATTTATTGGTTCAGAGAGAGGCCCCTACCAAGATGATCTTGTTTATAAATATTACCTTTCAATATTAGCAACAGCTTACTTTTCCTGGTGAGATGTCATCATTTTACCCAAGCTCCAGTTTGATTGCATTGGTCAGATAGACTGGTTTCTGCTCAAAGATGTTATGTGGCACAGTGCCAAGGCACTGATTGTATCCTCCATTGTGGATCACCAGTGCCACTGGTTGTATGTGCCAATACAGTACTTCTTCCACGATGCTGGTTCTATGTCGATTGTTGCCATTCTAAGTCTCTGGTTAATGCGCCTTTGTGGCAATTCTTTAGCGTATCAGGGGATGCTACCCCTCTAGTCATTCTATGTTACTGACTACACTAACACATGAGGATTGCATTTGTTCATGAATGTTTGTTTGCGCATGTGTAAGCACTTTAAAGCAAGACACTGCAATGCTTGCTCAACTAGTCAAATAGAGATTTTCCTTTTTTTTCATTTGTGAAGGAAAGATAAACATAGTACAGCGGTGGTGTGAGGTAGATGAGTGAATTTTCCGTCCATAGACAGATAAAGTAGATTTGCATGAGGCCACTTCTCACAAGAAATACAGAGTTGTGTCATAATGATTGCATGCCATCTTCGGAGGTTTAAAGTGCAAATGGAATTCCATATGATTTTTATCCAAAAAAAGAAGCCATTGTTTTCAATAGTCTGGTATAGCACAAGCTTAATTAGTGACTCTTGGTTACTGATGGATGTGCGTCAAAATGACTGAAAAAATAAAAGCTACAGAAACAGAATGGTGTTGTGATTCAGCATGATATACATATATTGAAGCAAGTAAGATTATTCAGGAGTCAGGCTGTTCCAAAATCTTGTTTTACACATTATCTAAAGCGATCAGCTTACTTTATTTGGGTAGAGTAATTCCCATAGACTCCGGGTTGGTAAAGTGAAATATGCCCATTCATCATCTGCTTTCCTTCCTCGACAACGTTTCCTAAAACACAAAGAGTAGACTTAAAATAAGTAAATAATGCATCCCTGAAAACAGATGTAAAATAATGTATATTATGTGCAAACTTATCCAAAAACGTCCAATACTTGGAGTGGAACGGAAAAAGCTTACGAAAAACACACACATGGTTTAAATGTAATGTAGTTAAAGTGCACACTTTTTCGGAAGCCTATAAAATGCTTGTTGTGCATTTCCTCCTCTTTTGCTTCAAACAAAACTTTCTCCAATATTTGATTATTTTAATTCCTCCTGTCACGAGTGATGTAATATGTGAGGTCATAAGCAGTGCACTGCGGGGGCGTCAGATATAGTTAGCTCAGATAACTAAAAACTGCAGAATTTCTATGTTTTTGTGTGTGCAAAATAAATCAGAACAAAATTGTAACGTCCATGTGAACTTTTTTTTTTTCTTCAGTGAATATATATATGTAGGTTAATTACATCACCATTGTATATTTTATTCCCTCTACTCTTTGAAAATGCAAAAATGCCGTATGCAAATAAGCACGACAAGCGCCACAATGAACAGACCAGTGCAGGAACAAATATAAGAAACATTTTGCATGGAGGATTACTACGCCACCATGATATGTCAGCATTTTTACTCATTCCCAAAAATGGACATAAATGTTGACCCCAAGCAGCCCATGCATGAGCATAATGTGAAACCTTTAATAAATCAGAAGACCACTGAGAATGTCTTGAACTCTGATTTTACATTATGCCTGTTAGAATGTACAATATTTTTACTTTACTGTGTAGGCTGTGCAATAAATCTCTAAAGGCTGAAATATGTTGACTCTGAGTTTACACAGACTAAGGGGAAGTTAGTGAATGTGCACAAGGAGGTAGAGATTTATTGCTCTACTAATTAGAGGTTTTCCAATGCCCTTAATAAAAACTCTATCCTCACAATAATGCGCTTGTAAATATAATCGATTTATGACTGAGCTTATGTATGTCAGCACAAAAAATAATTAGAAAATTGTAACAGTACATCTTTGACACTATCACATTGCATTTTTTACCAGGAGGTAAAAACAAATCAAAATGAATAAAGAAAATAAAATTAATCCTGTGTTTGTAAAGTGCGAACTACTCCCCTCAAAGGGTCTCAAGGCGCTGGTGGTCGTTAGGGAGATTAAGTGAGCTATTGCCCAGAGTCACATGGTGCTGAGCTGCCGTCAGGGATCGAACCGCTTCAGAGTCAGCTGCCCTGGCCACTGCGCCACACCTCTCCCGAGGGTCACTATTTTAAGTTCGAATGCGCTATTCTTTCACGTTTGAAAGTATTAGTGCAACACTGAAAGAATAGGAAACATTCCCAGTAGATTAAACCCATCATACCACCATCTCCCTCTACCCTTTATTTTTGTGCTCAGATCCTTCCGTGACTAAAATGTAGCAACATTAAGAGAAGTTACGAGAGTGGACAAAAGTAGAGAAAATGCAATACTAATTAATGGGAGTTAGTCCCTGGGTAGCAGGTGGGTTTTAACGCACACGTTAAGGGTCAACCCCGGAAGAGGCAGAGCAGAGTTAGAAGGCAGCACGTTGGTTGTGTTTCCTATTTCATAAAGCCCTACACTGTTAAGCCTGAGCAGATGTCCTTAAACCCATGGGAAGGGAATCTCATCCACAACATGAAAGAACTATGAAACCTCAGTGATTAAACAGAGTTGTGTTACAAGAACAAAAAAGGAAGCAACAACAATACCCCACACAAATCCAAGTACATCACTCTGCTCCAATGAGCGTCAACACGTTGATCAACCCTTGAATAGCACATGAAGGGGAATTCCATGCACTATTAATTCTTTAAAGAGAATACTTGGTGAAGAGATCTAAAAAATCTAAGACTCATCACCACTGACTCACTGATGTAGGGTGGAGAAGCAATAAGAAGCGGTAGGTAGGACCAGTCATATCAAATCAGGTTAAGGAAAAGATGGAACCAAAGGCGATTCATATGAACATTAGATCAAGAGAGGAAAGACCAATACTAGCAGTGGAAAGTGCTGAACATATGCGGAGTCTGTGGTGCCATAACCCATCAAAGGAGAGCATTTACCAGATAGTCGTCACGTATGTAAATTGGGAAAATTTCCTCAATGGGACAACCATTTTCAATTCCGTTCAGAAAATCAAACCCACAGCACAGAAACAAAAGATATCAAAAAAGGGCAGACTCTGCTTAAGTGCGCCAGTTTCATGTTGGCCATACTTAGGTCACTTATGAACTTTCTATAGGAAACAAAGTCAAAATAATCTGCAGATACCAGCTACCTGCAGCACACTGCATTAGGAAAAAATTAAGTAAACGCAAGGAAAATAGCCAAACCCCTGTCCAATAAATGAATTTATTTATGATTTTCATTAAAACGAAACCAGCATCTTCAAGACTTCTTTGGTGTACAATTGCCACTAGCTCCTGGTGAGCTGGTGTTGCATGTCCTTTGCGAAAGAGAACTGTGCGTTGTCAAACAAAACCTCCTGTTTTTCAGTAGGTACAGCATGGCAAGTGCATTGCAAAAGGTCTGCGTATTATAAAAACCTCATTTTTGGTCATGCATACATGGTGTGAAGTTTGTGGTACATTTAAAGGAAAAAAATGAATGATTGTTATGGCATCTTTTGGCATGATTTCCCCCGACTTTTTTGCCTCCTTATCTCTTATTTTTTACTTTGTGCCAAAGTTTACTTTTGCTGGCTTTAGGACCCTTTGCACTTTTTAACTGCTGGCCAGTGCTAAAGGCCATGTGCCCTGTGCCCAAAAATGTAATGGCATTCGGTTTCTCTGTGATTGGCATATTTGATTTACTAATAAGTCCCAAGTACAGTGCATTACATGTGCCCAGGGCCTGTAAATCAAATGCTACTAGTGGGTCTGCAGCTCTGATTGTGCCACCCACATGAGTAGCCCTTCAAACAGGTCACAGGCCTGCCACTGCAAAGCCCGTGTGAGTAGTTCTAAACTGCCATTTCGACCTGGCAAGTTCACCTACTTACCAGGCCCAAACCTGAACTTTTATTACAAATAAATATCCAGAGGTCATGCCATCTGTGGAGCTTTGTGACTCTTACAACTTTTTCAATGCGGACAGCGAGTCCTTCGACCTGGCTTAGATTGAGGCTGGGTTAGGGAAAATAGTGCCAGCCAAAGCAGGTGGACCAGATGGTCTGCCTGGTGACCTATTTCTCGCAGACATTCTGAAGTGGGCATGCTACATTCTCCTCCTCGTTAATGCTATTGCCAATGGCAGCCCAGTACCGGGGTCCTGGAAGGGCGTCGAGGTGGTCCAGATTGACAAAAAGGGCATCAGAGAAGACCCCTCAAACTCTAGACCAAATATTTTGATAAGTGCACTGCAGAAGGTCTTTGGTAGAGTCCTGTTGCAGAGGATTCAACTATAGGCAGAAGATGAAGCTATCCTCTTCAGTATGAGGATGGCTTTAGGGCTTGCACCGGAATGATCGACCAGGTCTTCAGGCTGCTTATCATTTGCTGAAAAACGGTGATAATCGGCAAGGGTAGTCTTTACCTTGCATTTATTGATCTAAAGACTGCCTCTGATTGACCTGGTCCCCAGAAGAAAGCTGTGGCACACACTTGGAGACATGGGTAATCCCCCTCTCATCTTCAATTTGTTGGTCCGGCTTCACAAAGTCAATTATGCTCAGGTGAGATGGGGGATACAAGGTCAGCTGACAGAGAGGATTCCGGTCAACAGGGGAGTCCTACAGGGTTGTGTTTATATGTGAACGGGGTGGTTAGTTTCCTGCAAGACGACGCAGCCAGTGCACCAACCCTGGCGGGCCACAAGGTACCGACCCTCGTTTGCGGACGATACCCTGCTGGTATCTAAGACTTAAGCAGGACTGCAAAAACTACTCAATAGATTTCAACTTTTCTGTGACTCCCGGGGACTGGTCATCAATTCCACCAAAACTAAGTTTATGACATTCAACCCCCATAAATCCTTTAGAAGCAATCTTATGCTGGGCGGAGCACTCCTGGAAAGAGTCGGCACCTTGGATTATCTTGGTGTCCGACTGATAAAATGTCATGGAGGCCCCACCTAGCAAAGATGCTCATGGGACATAAACGTGGGGCCGGAGCACTAAGAAAAGAACATCGTTCCTCACATAGTAGGGCAGTCGCACCGGCCCTCAGAGTCTATGACACCAAAGCATCTCTCCACGGAGCCGAGCTATGAGGGTTCGATAATGTTGATGAGATCTGTTGATCTGTAAATAAGTTCTTTAGGGACCTGGTGATGTTGCCTCGCAACATTCCTCTTACACCTTTAATGCTCAACATGGGCAGGCGGTCGATTGGAGATATAGCAAGATTACACCCACTGCTTTTTTGGGCTCCCATCAGGGAGACCCCCGAACTCTCCAAGTATGCAGAAGCCCTTACTGAGGTTATACAATTAGACACTGGCTGCAGAATTGGACGGATTTCTAACATTAGGAAAGCAAAGTCAGCCCTGGGTTTTCAAGGACATTGGGACAAGCAGGAACCACCAAGTAAAGAGGAGCTCAAACGGTCATACTGAGAATGGGTGGATCGTCGGGAAACCTGCAGACCCAATGTCGGCAGACTGACGGCAGACTTATCTACACAAGCAGACTAGATGCCTTGAGCCCTACTTAGACATAATCCAGGGCCTGAGGGACAGGATGCTGTATATTCAATTTAGGTTTGGCGCGCTCCCTGTCTGCGTGACAACAGTAAAATGGCACCCAACCATCCAGACACCAGGGGATTGTCCTTGCTGCAGAGCCCCGATGGAAAGTGTAGCACACGTTATGTTTGCTTGTCCGGCTTATAGCGTTCCAAGATCCAAATGGCTAAAACCAATTTGCCGACAACTGGGTACAGAGGACCATCGGGCTTCCCTGCACATTCTTAGGTCTGACCAAACAAAGGTGAAATGAATCGTTTTGATCTGAGCGCTATGGTTCGGCGCTCAGCCAGGGAATGGGGGCCTGGGCATGTTCTCCATGCATGCTGTAATGAAGCCTGCACGGAGAACATGCAAAGTGCGCATGAATGTTTGGCCAGCTCCAGAGGGACGGCCAAGCATTCCTGCGCATTTAGAGTGGGGCAAACCACTCCTCCCTGCCCTACTATGAGCAGAGCAGCTGGAAACAATAAAATGATAAGTTATTATCATTTTATTTTTCCTTTCGTCACACTGCTTTAAAGCAGTGGTGCAACACTTCTCCACCTTAGCGGGGAGCTGCCACTGATTACTTTCACTACTAGTACAGTGCCAAAATCATCACTGCTGGATTGTATTTTTTTTCCAAAACTCGTGGGCTATATATCTCGACTACTGGAGAAAGTGAACTGTCCTTAGTCTTGTTTATCATCATGAGGATCACCCTCGACTCTTGCTGGAGTGTTCGCTGCTCTATATGCAGATGCTAGGCTAGCTTGCTGGTGAGTCTGACCCTCAGAATTTCGAAATCTTTAACTTGTTCTAACACCTCGTTTTGTACCAATACACCACCTCCCGGAGGCACAGGGGTTGAAGGATAAAAATGTTGTCTTTTGTATATTTAGTTCCAGACCCCTTGCAAACCTGAAGGAGTTTTAGAGATGACAGATGAGTGCTGTTTGCAAATAATGTGGGAATTTTAGATGCCCCTATTTCTGGTGCATCATTACCTGGGACGTCTAAGTAGTTCACTAGACCGATTTTATATAGAGAGAAGAGAGTGGGGCTTATACACAGCCCTGTCGCACTCCCTTCTGAATTCCAAATTTTTTAGTTAGTTCTCTGTTTTGATCACACCTGACCTGGGCGTAGTTCACCTCATGCAGTCTTATAATGATTTATAAAATCCTATTGGTTACCACCAAATTTCCAAAAACTGTCCATAGCTTATGTCTGGGGATTGAATCGAATGCCAATTTCAGGTGTACAAAGACAATATATAGGTAGCCCCTCTATTAACACTGATTTTCAGTAGATTGTACACAAATTAAAAGTCTGGCCCATAGTCCTTATATTCTGGCTAAAGCCAACTTGGAAATCGAAGAGTAGATTATTCTCTTGGACCCAGTCAACAAGTTTCCTCAGAATTTGGCACCAAAAGAGTTTTTGCAACCCATCCATCAAGCTAGTTGGCCTTTAGTTACGTGGGTCATCCCAATTATCTTTCTTATATGTGGGTACTATCTCTGCTTGATGCCACGGCTTCAGTAGAGGCCCATCCTTTAAAATAGAGTTGGTTAAGAGATTTAGATAGGGATCACATATTATAGAATCCGCACCAAATAGGTCGCAAGGTATGCCGTCAGGGTCTGAGGTTTTCTTGGGACAAAGGCTGTCAGAGTTCCGAGAAACTCACTAAGCGATATTGCAAGGGAGTTTAACAATTCCTCATGATTTAGTGGACCTAAGAGGGTGATCTTGCCAGGCCTCCGTGTCAGAGTACAGCCCCTCAAAGTGATCGACCTACGTTTTGGGTTGGAGATAGAAGTCCAGGTTGGAGATAGAAGTCCACATCAGTAACTGCAAGTTTACTTCCATGGGTCACTACATTCCAAAAGGATTTGGTGCCCCTTGCTCTCACTGACGTGACCAGATCTTCCCATGCAACTGTCTCCCATTCGGATTAAGCATATTTGAGCTGGTTTTTATTCTCCTTTCTAGCTGATACAATTGTGTCCCTCTTATTTGAAAAAAGATTGTATTAGAGCGGTCTTGGCTAGTCTGCAGTGCTTGTTAAATCAGGGATATTTATTACTGCTTCTAGAGGACCTTTTACACACTTTATAAAAGAAAGCACCCAACTGGTCCAATAAATCATCGTGACGTTTAAGTTGATGCACTACACTATTCTCCTCAGCTTTGAAGCTTGCCATTAACTCAATAGAATCTGCAACCTTTCAATAAATCTGGGCCATCATGGTAGGGTCAAAGGAGACCAAAGGCCATTTTAGGGTTTGTTTATTATTTGCAAGAGTAATATCCCCCTGCTGCCTTGAAAGTTGCAATTTGGTTTCTGAACAGAGAGCCTTTTTTGTCAATTGGAGAGCATTGTGATCACTATCACTTCTAAAGATGATCCTTTTGTCCCTCGTATAAGGCCATATGTCCAGGGAAAGAAGGATAGAATCAATTCTACTTGATTGATTATATTGCTTAAACGTATTCCTACCTCCCATATATATCGGAAGTGGAACTCCTAAACTAAGGTCAATGTAAGGCCCAAAAGTTAAGTTGCTAAAACAGAGTGCCTCTTCAGTGACACTAGATCTAATTGTGGTATGCCTCATTTTCTGCTTCAGAGATACCAAAGTCTGTTTGCGCAGTCTCTCCTCCTTTTTAAGTTGAGCCTAGATAGAGCTTGCATTGTCGCTTAGCGACCTGTTGTATATGCTTTGTGGAGTTCCAAATCCACCCATTGTTTGTCTTTGCTTTTCAGTTGTCTATGTCAGTGTCCTTTAAAAATCCTTGCTTGCTAGTGGTCAGTTTTTCTCCTACGTTTCTTCCATGAAGCAGGGACTAAGTATTGTCTCATTATGCTATGGTTCTTCATCTGTTCTTTGGGGACTGTTTTGTTTCTTGGTTTCCTGCACTGTTACTGTTTGCCAGTGTTCAGCTTCAGCGCTATAGCTGCTTAAATTTAAATATAGTATTCCTCCCACCCAGCTACTCTTAATGCTACAATTGTGTTAATGGTGCCTCCCACGCCCTGCCTCCCGCTCGTTGGTTGTATTTTTTTAATTATTTTTTTTTTAACCTTTTTGCAATTTTTTGATGTCCATTGTCAGTTGGGCTTTTTTGTTAGGATATTTGTTTGCTCTTGGGCTTCTTTTTAAGAGGGATTGGGCCTGTTTCTTCCTTGCCTTGCAACGACCTCTTTCTTTTTCCAGCTTCCGGTGATGCGAAGCTGAATAAATAAATAGAATAATACTTTTGCCTAAGCCCCTTCGTGTGCATGTAACCCCCTGTGGCCCTGCCAAATAAGTTAAGGGGTGAAGAACAGTACCTGCCCCCTTGTGTATCTCACACATGCATCTCGCCTCACAGGAAGGCAGGGGAAGCAATACTCATGCACTGGTACCTAGTTTGCGCTAAGCAAATAGATGCATAAGATGTGATGTAGACGGTCATTCTGCACAACATCACCACTCAATGGGCATAATGCCGGCTGCCCGATCTCTCAGTGTGCCTCCCTCTAAAGTCTTCACATGCTCGTCACAGCTGCCCTGCCAGTGAACCTTCTCTTGTGGTCACTCTGCACAACATCACCACTGAACAGACATAATACCTGCTACTCCATCTTTCAGTCGGCCTCCCTGCAGTGCCTCCACCTGCTAGTCACTGCTGCACTGCCAGTGAGCCGCCCCTCGCGGTCATTCTGTACAACATCACCACTGAACGGGATAATAATGCTTGCTGTCCCATCTCTCAGTCTACCTCCCTGCAGTGCCTTCACATGTTTGTGACTGCTGCCCCACCTGTGAACCACCACTTTGTCGCGCAAGTGGGCTGCTGCTCTTGCCCCCCCCCTCCCCTTGGCCCCCACAACAGAACAGGCCACCACTCGTGCGGGTGAGAGCTGGTATTCTACCCTCCCTATTACTTCTATGTGCCCCATAATTTACCTGACACTATGTAATTTACGTTGTGGGGCGTGAATCTGGGAGTCAAAGGATCCGACCCAGATCTGACTCAATCTTAGCTGCAGAATCCAGCTAGATTACTCTTGATTCCAGGAGTGCTTGAGTATTTGTGAGGCAAGTATTCTGGGTATTGTTTTACCACGGTGTAATGGTATTTATGCAACAGCATCAAAGCTGTTCCAGCCTCCTTTTAGTCTGGACTGGCACAAGGAATTGATGGAGATACACATATAATTACTTATCGGTAATCTCATTACCCCAGTCCAGGTTCTCTTGCAGAAGGTGAAGACCCACAGACCTGGGAGCAGGTGTGGGCTGCAGACATCTGATGAGGGTCCCTAACTCTACGGCAAGCCACACTTACTGTCTTTACAGCTGAGGGCTCCAGACCCTGGCAGCACATCAAAACTACACAGTCATTAAAAAATGCAGTTGTGCTGAGAATGGCTGGAATTAAATGTTATTCTAGGCAGCCACGTTTGTGTTAAGCGCCTGTTTGCAGGACGAACAAGAAGGGTCTGTACATTTTGCAGTAGAATGCATATGCATTTCTCGCATCAAAAATACACTTTTCTAACAACGTAACCAGACTCCTGATTTTACAATACCCTTAGTCCAAATGTTATTGTTAAAACTTAAACAACAATAATACTGCGAAGATTTGTTTGGGCTGAGAGTGAGATATGGTAGTAAATTGTAAAACAAATGCTTAAAAATGTTTTTATACTGCATATGAGACGGTGAAATAAAAGTTTGCAAAGATGTCATATGCTCATTATCGCACTGGCCCTGCTCATGTGTTTGTGTCTCTTATCACAAGTTTTTCACACAGGTAAAAAGTATGCAGAATTTTGTCCTATTATGTGAAATGTAAAAAAAAATCACACATTACAGGAAAAAAATGAAGGTTACATCAGCATAAACCAATCGCTCAGGTCCAAGGAACACAGGTGTAAAGGCTGATGTGCTGTAATGACCAAGAATCCTTGGTGTTAATACACCCTTCCATAACCAACTCCTATACTAGTGCAGAGGGTTGCTAGTCTTACAGCTGATACTTTAGGCACACACGTACTGCCTAACTGGGAATGGTATTCCAGACAATGTTGTTATAATATCACTAATTGCACTTTCATGTTGGAGGTACACAACAGATAAGCACGATGGGAGCTGATGGTTTTGATAAAATGATCATCACTAGTATTGGTAACTAAAGAGCTGTAGCATTGCTTTGGTAATATCTAATGAATGATGCAAAAGTGGGAAGTCCTAGAAAGTGAAATAGTAGCTATCCACACGGTTCCACATCACACATTTCCAACCAACACCACATAATTCGACTTCAAACCACATAATTCAATTCAACTCCACAATTATCCAATCCTCATCACAGAATTCCACATCATGCCACAAACTTCAACAGCAAACCACATAATTAACCTTCACTACATACCACTCCACAACACAAAATACCATTCCACATAATTACACTCCAAAACACACAATAACACCTCACCTAATTCAATTGCAATCAATACCACAAAATTACTAACCACATAATTCCACTGCACACCATGCCACATAAATTCCACAACACACTACACAACTTTTCCCACCCAGCCCACATAATTCCACAACACACCACATACATCATACATACACTCCGTAACACATAGGTAAAAATATAATTTACACCAATAGCTCTAACTCAAGCAAATGCGAAACCTGTTGCATTTCCAATGCTTGTTTATTTTTCATTTCAATGTTCTCACTTTCTTTTTCCTTTAGGTTTAAGTAATGCCTTAATACCTCACGTTTTGCTCTATCCCATCCACTTTCTCTAATTTTACCACTCTATGGGCCAGATGTATTAAGGGTTTTCCCGTTCGCAAACGGGCTGATTCGCAGAATCTGCCCGTATGCGAATAGGAAAAAGCCTTTTGGGATATATCATCCCAAATGGCCATCTCAAAATAAGGAATAGCAAAATTAGCAATTCCCTATTTTACGAATGCATTTAAGGAATCGCAAGTTTAGTTTCCTTAAATACAATTTTAGAAGAGCCATGTGGCGCACATACAGGGGCATGTATGTGCGCCACATGTGCACACATGCATCTTTCAGGGGTGCAACAGGGTGTCCTTTTGGGACCCTTGAAATTGTGCATGCAATTCCCATTCATTTCTATGGGCCTTTTGGCCCACAGAAATGAATGGGAAGACATTCCTTATTTGCGACTCGCAATTTGCGACTCGCAAATAAGGAATGCGTAGAAATCGTTATTTTGATTGCAAAACCTACATGCATTGCATTTTGCGAGTCCTTAATAGGCAATCGGTAAAATTCGCTATTAAGGACTCGCAAAATACAATGTTGATACATCTGCCCCTATGTATCCTATGTTCAGAATAATTTTTCCGCAAGTGTTTGAGGAGGTTTATGTGGAACTGACTGTTTAAAAGTGTTGATTTCTAAATGAATTTCTCAATGGTCTTTTAATACTCCTCTTGCAAAGCTGCCTAAAGCCAAACCCAGTCCTCACAAAACCCCATAGAGATAAGAGAACCGCGCTCCGGTCAGATTAAATGATGTATAGATGAGCGCTGGTGTTCTGCCTCTTGCTTGAATTACCGATGTGTAAGGAACTAGAACAGCCAGGCGCCTGCGCAATCAGCCCTGTCTCGGAGCCCTATTCCCTCAAGCCGCTGCATGCACCGCATGTGTGTGGAAGGCAAATGTATGGTGTCATTCATTCGTACCTTTCTGTGGTCCAAATGCCATGATGCTCTGGGTGTGAGGCGAGTCTGAGGGGCAGGATTATGCGAGGAAACTATAACATAAACGTAGACTTCTACCCGAGCGGCTGTGGATTCCCCTCCTGCGTGCTGTGCCAAGTCAACATCCCTAAACGAGCACGTCACACACGTGGCACAGTGCGCACTAATGAGACCCTCTGCAGCGCACGCATCCTGACCGCACAAGTCCGCTAACTATTAAAGACATTAAGTCGTCGTGAGCCTCAGTCTATTAATACCTGGGCTGACAACGTAAGCTTCCTTTCAGACATAATTAAGAGGTCAGAGGCTCGCGGGGCCAAGTGCAAATCGAGGCACGTCTTCCAACTTCGAATGTACTTCCACAGATTAGAGTACTTTCGCATCTATTGTGCACAAAAATCATAAATATTGTATTGCCCTTTATATTTTATGTTCAGTTTTCTACATCACGTCCCGCCTTCAATGTAAACCATAAAGTTGGGGATCTCCAAACCATGCTGCTGGGTGCTTGTTAAACAGCAGTGTCTGGTGAGATGCGCGTGCACGCACCTTCAAATAGCACATTTACAAATCATCCTACCGAGGTCGATAAAATAAGCCCAATTACGTGGGTATTAAACGTGTTATTTGCAGCGATATGCAAGCACTGATGTAAAGTAGTAAGTGCCACTAACAAAAGGTTTAGTCTTCTGTCAGTCGCTGTATCAACAGCTTGCCACAAATGAGACAGAAATCTTTCGAATTCCTCTCTGTAGCACCGAATATCTATCTATGACAGCGTGCACGTGTGGCATCCAAGTACGGTTCGATTGGGCATGCCAAGATACTCCTACAAGGAAATACAGAAGCGCGTTTGGCACTGGAAACGGTGCTGCCATCAGCCTGCCAGCCTTTCCTCACTAAAAACCTTGTTTATATTCACGAAGTAATAACTTGTTATTTCCGACAGGAAATCACCCGGAGCTGCACCTTCCTACCTCCGTTTACGGGTTGGTGACTCGGGTTGCTGGCCCTGCCGCAGTGTTTATAAAACGCACCACCACTCGGGCTCAGACTGCAATCAGACGTCAGCAAGCCAACCTGTCATTACCGCGTTATCTGTGAAACCCTTGAAAAGCGCCAGATTGGCACTGCCATTAAACATCGCTTTAACCCATGAATCTCTGCCAAGCCTAGAATGCTTTCCTGACTGTAAAACAGGATGGGAGCCAGAGCCAGTCAATGCCTGTATTGTTGTTCTCCACGAGTGACGCACGTGCCATCGTTTGGGTTTTTGCTTTGTTTATGCTTATATTAGTGCATCGCTCTTTAAATTACATTTCAAACTAGGTGCAATTCGCATCACCCCAGGGAACAGTGGCGGACAACGCTTTACGCCCGTCTTTCAATACAGAGTATCAGTTTGCAAAATCTGATAATACAAAAATAATTGCGCTATAGTCATTCTTGGCTGTTGTACAGGCCTTTTCGAAACCATTGGAATAGAAATTAAATTATAGTCGTTAGCTGGCTATTACATCAGGTATGAAAGCGCAGATTGAGGTCTAATTGTGAAATTGTTAAACACCCTCTGCAGATGCCAGATGTCCTCCGAATGGCTGGTACATTTTCACTAAAACTCTAAATGAGAGATAGAGGAGTTGGGGTCAAGTAAGTGTTGGACCTGGCCCCCTATGCAGGGTCATCCATAAACTTTTTGGCTTTACCCTCCACTTTTTGTTGAATTCGTTTTTGCTGGTCTTATGATGCTGTGGACTTTACCACTGCTTACCGTTGCTAAAGTGCTCTCCCCTTAAAACATTGCAGAATTGACTTACACTCAATTACCATATTTAATTTACTTTTAAGTCCCTAGTAAAGTGCTGCTACATGTGACCAGGGCCTGTAAATTTAACGCTAGCAGTGGGCCTGCAGCACTGATTGTACCACCCACTTAAGAACCACTTCAAACCTGTCTCTAGCCCCTCATTGTAGCAGGACATGTACCTTTAAGTTCTACATGTCCTGGTAGTGAAAAACGCTTACATTTGTTTTTTCACTACAGCAAGGTCTAACTTTCCGATATGATAAAATTGGAGTCAACTTATTAAATTATATAAGTGCAATTTCCAAATGAGAACAGGTAACCAGTTCATGTTTTGGATCTGTGGGTTTGGAGTTTAGAAATCTAATTTATGGTGAAGTCTGATTTTAAATTATAATTTTGAAAAATGCCATTTTTAGAAAGCTGGTATTTTCTTGTCTTAGCTATTTGGTGCCTGTAGCCTGTACCTCGGTCACATGACTTGAAGCCAACAACTCAGCTTTGCATATCCCTCCTAGACAGCCACACACAATAGGGGGCTTATGTGTGCCTGGATGGGCCATCACTGT
Source organism: Triturus cristatus (assembly GCF_964204655.1). Lineage (NCBI taxonomy): Eukaryota > Metazoa > Chordata > Amphibia > Caudata > Salamandridae > Triturus > Triturus cristatus. The sequence goes on from NC_140585.1 coordinate 462,836,210, forward strand.
CAAAATGGGTGGCAGGAGTTAGGCACAGCCCACCCCCCTTTACACTGGAATAGGCTGTGGCCTGCCTCCAAACAAAGGGCTGCATAACTCCTGTAGTTAGCTTGGAGTCAGGACTGGGGAGGTAGGATGCCTGGGGATTTCAAAGCTTCTACCCCACTTCAAAGGCGCAACGGGGTATAAATACTGGACCTCAGACACCAACTTGCCATTGCACTTCTGGACATGTGTGCTACTCTGCTGGAGTGTTGCTCTGAAAGAAGCACTGTCCTGCTGGGCTGACCTTTTGACTGGGTGAGAAGCGAACTCGACATGCAACGTCATCCTAGAACCCAGGACACCAGAGTGACTCCAATGGCTAGTCTGCCGGTCTCCTGTTCTGAGCCTCAGGGACAGAATGGCTTCCCAACATCTTGCATCAGCCCCTGCACCCTGCTGCAGTGAGTTCCTGACCCCCTCAGGCCCTGGACCCTTGGTGCAGCTCAGTGTTAGACCTGTCATCCTTAGGGTGTTCTTTCCCCAGACTTTTTGCCTCCATGTTTGGCCGATTGTTTTTGTTGGCCTTTGGACACTGAATACTTTACCACAACTAACCAGTGCTAAAGTGCATGTGTTCCTCCCCTAAACATGATGACCTTGGTGTATTACCGATTGGCATATCTGTTGTACTGGTAAATCCCTTGTAAAATAATATACCATAAGCCCAAGGTCTGTACTTCAAATGCATCTAGTGGGCCTGGAGCACTAATTGTGCCCCCCACATAAGTAGCCTTTCAAACCTGTCTCAGGCCTGCCACTGCAGTGCCTGTGTGTGCGCAGTGTACTGCTACTTTGACTTGGCATTTAAAACTACTTGACAAGCCTCAAACACCCCTTTTATTACATATAAAGCAACACTAAGATAGGCCTTAAGGAACCCTAAGTGCATGGTGCTATGTATATAAAAGATAGGATATGTACTTATATGTTTTACATGTCCTGGTAGTGACAACAGCATATTTTATTTTTCAGTACTGTGAGGCCTACTCCTCTCGTAGGCTAGCATTAGGAATTCCTAACCACACTTTTAAGCTTTAATTCCTGATTAGAGAGGAGTAGTTTTTCCTGTTTCATATGTTTGGAATGGTAATGATAAATCCTCCTTACTGATGAAGTGGGATTCAACATTACTGTTTTAGAAATGCCACTTTTATAAAGTAACATTTCTCTGCACTTACTGCTCTGTGTGCCTGACAGCCTGCCTCTAATACACGTCTGAAATGGGTGACAGCTACACTTTGTGCATTCCCCCGAGATAGCCACAGCACAAAAAGGATTGGTGTCCAAGTAACTATCTACATACATCTGCATTCTGATGGAAGGGAGGGGTAACACCACTTAAATAGGCAGTGCCCGGTTTCCACACAAAGTAATGATTACACTCCCCCTCACCCACCCCAACATAGCCTAGCAGACAGGACTGGGTTAAAAGGGATACTCGTGCACTTCAGAGAGCTGCTTTGAAGTAACCCCCCCCTCAACAAAGGAACTTTTGGGTATAAATACTGGAACTCTGACCCCTTAAAATCAGACACTACGGGGCTTGTAACTGAGGCTCTGCCAGAAGAACTGCTGTGCTGCTAAAAGGGCTCAACTAGACTACTAATCTGGTATGCCTGCTTTTCTGTTTGTTGCCCTGGTAATTTCTGCTGTCTGACTCTGCTGAAGGAGAGCTGGACTCTGCCTTCACTTCAAGTGATCTCAAAGGGCTTGTTGGTTTGCTCCCTGTTGCTTGAGATACAGGGATATCAAAGTCTCTCCCCATGTCCTGTGCTTGGCTCACTGGTAGTGGCCCAGATACTTGCAACATGGATTTTGATGAATCTCCTGTCTGTGTGTAACAGAAACGGTGCATCGACCCGGTTTTGGGAGTAAAATCGGCACATAGCATTGGAACAAGCATTTTGCCTCCAGAGATCGATGCATTCAACAGCAAATCACCGCCACTGTAGCTTGGTGAGATTGACACATTGCCTCGACAGAATTGGGGAATCCGACTCATTGCTTGATGGCTCTCGACTCCGGCAACCGTCTTTGGAACTGACTTCACTGCGTGGAGAAGATCAACGCATCTCGTTGTTAGCGACCAGGAAATGTGCTTTGTTCACCGGGGCCTGTGTGGGTCCTGTAGACTGTCAGTGCTCCATCGCGGCGACCTCAACTTTGACTTTGCCCCGGTCCATTCCTGATCCAAGGTCACATTTTTTGTGTTACTAATATCTAAGTGCTTTACTACATTTATTCCCTTAAAATTCAATATCGCTACTTCTATACATTCGAGGTTTGTCGTTTTGGTCTTGTTTTGTTCAGAATATTTTCTTTCCTACACCTGTATGGAGTCTTTTTCAGCGGCAGCCAGCATGGATCGAGGTAAGGGCGTGAGGGGAGGGGGACGTGGGGAGATGCGAGTATTAAAAAAATAAAAGAAAAAAAATTACCTTCTCTCTGCATCTCTCCTCCGTAGTACCTCACTCAGCCTGAACAGGAAGCACACCCAGGCTCCCAGTCAGGCAATCACAATGCTGCCTTTTCAGCATTGTGATTGGTCTGAGTGCCGTGGTTCAGTGCTCAGATGCTGACTGAGTGCCTGGGCACGGTCTCCACGCAGGCTGTAACGCAGCATGCATGGAGAACATGCAAAGTGCGCATGACTGTTTGGCCAGCCCCAGAGAGCCAGCCAAACAGTCACTGCGCACTTCACATTGCGCACTTCACATTGCGCACTTCACATTGCGCACTTCACATTGCGCACTTCACATTGCGCACTTCACATTGCGCACTTCACATTGCTACCACTCCTCCCCTGCTCTGTGAGCAGAGCAGACCAGCAAAGCTGGCGCAGTAGGACAAAGTAAAATGATAATAAAGCAAATTATTATAATTTTTTCCCTTTATTTCAGTGCAAAAAAGTAGTGGGGCAATACTCCTCCGACTTAGCGGAGGAGCCGCCATTGGCCTTTTTGTAGATTATTCATTGTGTTACTGTGTGTGTTGCACACATACTTTACAAATTGCCTCTTTAAATAAGCCTGACTGCTCTGTGCTAAACAACCAGAGAGTGAGCACAGGCTATCTTTTAGTGCATGCCTAGCGTACCCTAACTAGAGCGGTGGTTCTTGCCTGGCCAGTCAACAAGGAATCCCATTTATAACACTCACGGACCTGAAATCAAGCTTTTTGGCAGTTCACAACCGCAAACAGGCCCGTTCTCACAAAGACCTCACCTCCTTAACCGCGATTCAGCATTATGAAGCTCAGTTAGCCTGCCTATTCACAGTCCAGCATCGACCACCAACGTGAAGCTCCTGCAACACCCATCCATGATACCAGCCGGCTCTTCGCGCTATACAGACAGCATCCTATGATGGTTTCTCTACTCTTCGCAGCCCTCTTCTATGCAAATGGGACTCTAGGCAGGGACTTGTGATGGTAAACTTCAGTGAGCCTAACCTGGTGACTGTATTCAATTTGTGCCCTATCGCAGTCGCCTGAAAGAGCGAGTTGGACCTGGTGCAGTGAGACCAGATATCCCAAGTTAGTCCTTGGTGTTTATTGGCACCACTTGTGCTTCAATCTATAAAAATGTAATAACTCCGGTTCTACGGATTGGATTTTTGTTGTTGTGATTTTGTTATATTTATTACATTCTGCTTTATTATTCTAAACTGGTGTGGGATCCTTTTGTGGAGTGTTTTTACTGTGTTACTGTTTGAAGTGTTGCACAAATACTTTACACATTGCCTCAAAGTTAAGTCTGACTGCTCGGTGCAAAGCTACCAGGGGGTTGAGCACAGGTTAATTTTGGGTTTCCTTGTGTCTTACCACGGCAAGAATTGTGGCTGTTGCCTGACCAGGGCTCACACCCCAGTCAACCAGTAACCCATTTTCTTACACTAAGGGGCTATTACGATGTAGTCCGGAAAAAAGTCTGACCAAATCGGTTTTGGAATGCTTTCCGACTGACTCAGGTTTGGGGAGTCCGACCGACCGATTACGATGTGTCCAAAAACAGTTTGGTTGGACTCCCATTGACTTACATAGGAGCCTGTGTTCTGACCGACTACACATGCTCTCATTGAAGAAAGGGGTGGTTGGGGAAAATCGTGCATCCTGTGGCGGGCACCCCATGGTGCCTGTCATACTGTGCATGCATGGAAAGGGGAGACCCATGGGTACCCCCACGGGCCAGATTCGGAGACCTGCAATTGAAGGGGGGGGCCTACTATGGGTCACAAAAGTCAGATTCCAACAGCCGATCAGTGTCGGAACAACCAATTTGAAAAGGCTGTCTGAATCGGACATCCTAATCGCTCATTCGGAAAAGCGGTTCATATACCGCTACGATTCGGCTCCGACCGACTCGGTTACTACAAATGCCATTCGGAATAGAGTTGGACAGTTAGAATAGTTTTCGGACCTCCTAATCAGTCGTTTGGACATGTTTCCGAGTTGGTCAGAAACAAGGTGTACAAATCGGATTAAAAAGAATCAAATGCCATTCAGAGCCTTTCCAAACAACATCGTAATCGACCCCAAAGTGTTTGTGGGAACAGGGGTGTTGGCTCCTTGGAATGTCCAGTTACTATATATGATTCGCAACAGCCAGTATTGTTTGGCAGGTTTAATAAATTGTTGTCCGGATGCTGCTCTGCCAACCAGCACCACAGATGCATTGCTTAATGTACTGCTCAGTTAAAAATACAGTGAATGAATGTTTTCATTAGCAGGGCGTAGGTTACATGGCAGGAACATTTGGTTGAAACCTTGAACATGAAATTGCTCACAATTTCATTTTCTGACCATAATATTGTTCAACCACGAAATTTGAAATTGAAACCTTGGCTTCAAAAAGTGGTGAGGATGAGGGAAGGATGCTCGTAGCTCACAAAAGTATACAAATACATGTTGTATAGGTAGATTATTTACATAACTATTAGTTAAGGAATGTGGGGGCGGAAGGAGGACTAATTGAAAAAACTCGGATCAAAGCAGTGGCTATGCACAAAGTTCTTGGCGACTTGAAACTTAAATTAGTGCTGGGCCAGAGCCACTAGTGTGGTACAGATGGTGCCCCAAAAACAGGTGCATCTTGTACACTTTGTCTAAATTGTAGGAAGCCATTGGCAATATTGAGTTACAGAGTCTATGTGCTTAGAATGAGAAGCACCTCAGTTGGTTCCTGTTAAGGTGCCAACCCGAGATTTTGAGTTTCCATGAGGTAAGCTGGGGATTTTGTTATATCGATGCAATATTATTTTCAAGTAATGAGGATCCCTGTAGAGCGACACCACTTCAGATTGCTCAGGTTAGGGTGATCATTTTTATGTTGTCCTTTGGTGGTATATGCTGCAACAAACTGAATAAATTTGACTGGGCTATAGTCCACTTTGGGAAGCATGAACCGTTTACTACAGCTGTGCAAGTGACATGATGTGTGGTTGGTAGAGAGAAATGTACATATAAAATGGTGTGAATCAAACTTATACAACAAGGGCAGTTGGAACCAAGCATGTATTAAATAGTTGATGGCAGTCAATGTGGAAGCCAAATAATTTATAGTAAGGATTGATTGTGGTGGGAAGCCTTCAAGGTACATACCTGTGAGGTACTGTTGGACGTTGGCTAGGAAGTTGGTAGTGGGGAACATCAACTCAATTATCATGAAGTTGAGTTTTAGATCTACATTGGAAATTCAGAACTGGATAAATCAGAGGCTTGACCTGAGTGGGTGGTTTTTGAAGTTTGATGATACTCATACATATTCATATTGTTTGCTAACTTCTACATAATAGTGGCTACAGATTTCCTTTCTAGCCATGAGTAAGAGGATAAGGTCCAGGTGGCAGATGGACCGACCACTTCTCAAATCAACAATGGGTAATTGCCATCATAAAATGGATACAAGAATTCTTTAAGGACAATAAGGGAACAGCGGGACTGTTTTAGTCTTGGGGGGCCTTTGAGGCCTCAGCCCTTGGGCAGATGATGGCCTTTATGGCCGCGCAGTCTAAACACCGAAGGGCTCTCATAGCCGAACTTCAGTTGGCAGTTGAAACTGCGTTGCTGCAGAAGAATGCTGCTTTAAGGGGAAAAGAGGCAGCTGGGAGACAGCTGGATAAAGCAAAACAGGAGTTATGAGAATTCTTCACCATAGAAGAAATTACCAGCTCTCGGACATTCCAGCAGCAAGTCTATGAAGAGAGCCAAATGGTAGGCAAACTGTTAGCCTGGTCAAATAAAGTGAAACAGGAAACAGCATTAATTTCAGAAGTGGTGAAACCAGGTACAAAAGCCCTGGTGATTGACAAGGAAAGGATTGCCCAAGTGTTTTTAGAGCACTATGAGCAGTTATAAGCTACCAAATATATGTGGATGCAAGAGGCTATTCAACAATATTTTAACAACATTAACCTCCTGCATTTATCGAATACCCAGGCAGAGGCGATTCAAGTAGATATTACACTAGCTAAAATTCAGTTAGCCCTTGCCACAATGTCGGGAGGAAAAGCAGGTGGAAATGATGTGTTGTCAATAGAATTTTACAAGGTGTTTTCCGAGGAATTATCACCCCTTTTTGGTTGAGCTTTTTAATTATGTGAAATTGGGTGGTGTTGTTCCCACAGCTTTTAAAGAAACAATTGTCAGTTTTGTAAGGAAGGGTAAATACCAGGGAGACATCAATTTATACAGATCAGTCTACTCAACTCGGACTATAAAATTTTTATGAAAACCTGGGCACGACGCTTCACTCCTTTGGCACAAAAAGTGATTCATAAGGATCAGACAGGGTTTGTGGCAGGGAGATTAATGTCTACAAATACAGGGTTTTTAGTCCAGGCACTTGATTTTTTAATATCAATCAATCTTCAGCACTTATTATGATGGTTGACACAGAGAAAGCATTTGATTTGGTGAATTGGAATGCTCTCTTTTATGGTCTGGGAAGGAATGAGATTCCCTCCCAGATAATAAATAGGTTATGTAATATTTATCAAGGGGCACAGGCACAACTCTAACCTGGCTAGTATAGTCCACATTAACCGGGGGACCAGGCAAGGGTGCCCCCTGTCCCCCGTGCTCTTCACCTTTTTTTTTTTTTTTTAAATCGAATCCCTGGCCACTAGAATTTGTAGTAAAGTGGCAATAAAAGCAAAATACTAGGAATGGCCAAACTAAAGCTGATCGCGGATGACATTATCCTGGAGCTTAGTCCAGGAAGACAGAACGTGGAATTAACATGAGCAGAATTTGAACAATTTGAATTAATTGGAGGGTATAAAATTAATCGTAACAAGACTGAAATTTAAACAATTAATTGCACAAGTAATTTTCTCCCTGACATTCCTAAATGCCTAGCCCTTACTTCTAATCCAATCTGATACTTAGGGATATACGTTACTAACCAGTATACTGAAATTTTTACACTGAACTACGAAACTATACAAAAAAAAAAAAAAGCTGCTAGAGGAGAGGTCGTTATTACCAGTCAAATTGATTGTCCGTGTTGCCCTTACAAAAATGTCCATCTTACCCTACTTGTTTTTCGTTTTTACAAATGTCCCTATAAAAATCAATATGACCCATTTTAAAGAGTTGGAAATGATTTTTTTTAAGTTTGTCTGGAGTGAGAAGGCACCGAGGGTAAAACTCTTGGTGCTCCATCTTGATATTAATCTGGGCGGGATCGCACTTCCTCAAGTTCGTACATATTATGAACCAGCTTTTTTAGACCGAATAGTCCGCTTAGTTGACAGCAAGGGATCAGTTGATAATGTCTTTTTGGACAAAATGGTCCTGGAAGCTGGATCGCAGATTCCGGTATTCCTAAACACAGCTAAACTCCCCCAAAAAACTAGGAACAAGACTTTGCTGGAATATACTTTTAGACTCCAGACTTTTTACTCCAAGCAGGCTTGTTCCACACGGTTTTATTATTTAAAACTAGCAGAATGTAAAAGTGTGGGCCTCCAAATACAGAGCACCCATTTAATGTTTTGGAACACCTGTGGCTTTAAGGAGCTAAGGCACTTTTTAGTTGGTGGCAGAGGTATAACTTGTCAAAAGATCCAAGCCAGGTGTGGGAACCGGAGAAAGCTTTTTTTCTTTGGAAATATTCAGATTTCACATCTGATAAATAAGTACGGTCTCCCATCTAGTTCTGGCCCAACTACATTAATGGAGACTCTATACGAAGCAAAGCTAAGAGGGGTGAGAAATTAGTATTGTTTTCTACGGTCCCAAGGCAAATCAATGGTGGTTAATAAATTCTTAGAAAAAGTGACCCAGGAGACACAATGTACTCTCTCAAATTATGACTGGCAAGCCATTTCGCAACTGGGTAGCAAGGCCTTAAGAGCGGACGATTGAAAAATAATTGCTTTTTTGGCACATTGGATGGCGTACTATACCCCCAAAGCTAGATACGTCCGGATTTGAGAATAGATGTTTTCGCTGCCAATTTATGGGCGAGGGAGGCTGGCTGCATACTTTTTTCACCTGCCCAAAGCTAGGAAATTTTTGGGAAAGGATCTTTTCAGCTCTAAGCCGCAGATTACAGAAAAGACTGGATCCTGAGGTAACTGTAGCACTTTTTGGTAAAGCTACCCAGAGGCAAAACCTATTAACGTCAAGAGGGGAGAAGTAATTTATAGCAATTGCTTCCCTGGTTGCACGTTCTCCGATACTTCAGAATTGAAGGTCCCTCAAAGTACCTACTCATCCAGAATGGTTTAATAAAATAATACGTACTAGGAAATTTGAAGAAGCATTTGCTAAGAGAGTAGGAGCTAATAAAAACTGTACAATAGTATGGAAATATATGGAGAGGCTAGAGATCATTCCGGAAAACTAGGTCCACAATGTAATGCAAAGTTTCTATCAGAACAAAAAAAAACAACAACAAAAATGCACTTTAGCACTGCACTTTAGTACAGTTAGGACTGGTAAACATTGCACTTTATTGAATTGTGACTGGTTTCACTTTAGTAGGTCTGTATTGAAGATTAATCTTTAACATCATATTTAGATGGTATATTGGCATGTCGCACTTCATGGAAAGATCCACTTTTAGAAGTTATGTTATTTTGATGTAGTAATATTAATTTGTTAAATTTGGCATGTTGTATTTTATACTTATTTGTTGTGTCTAATTCAATATGTCTACAGGAATGTATATTTATCAGATTGATTGCATTGATTCCCTGTTTTATCAATGTCTCTGCTCAATAAAAAAAGAAAGTACAAAAGAAATGGAAAATATGTAAAATGTCATTTAATGACGCAGCCCATGTTAAGTGAAAAATAAAGATAAGGAAACGGACTGTAGTTAGAGGAAATATGTTTAGATCAATATATAATATGAAAGTCATAAAAATAATTACCAGCAAGATGGATGTGATGATTTTCATTATTTGCAAAAAGGGTTAACAAATGTCACGCTTTCTATGAAACGAGCTAGAAAATGGCTGCAGTTTAAGTGACAAAGTGTCAATTTAGGTCAAAGTGGAAAATCCCTTTACGTCTTTGTGTATTTAAATGCATATTTGTCAAGGCTGACTTCAATATTCATATTATCATGAAAAGTGTAATCAGCTTATTGTTAATAATGGTTGCAAAATAATAAAAATGAGAAAAATATCAAACTGATGAAAACATCAACCAAAATACTGTATTGTGATACTAGATTACAGTAAAAGGCTAAGAGACAAAAGTTCAATACTAAATCACTACAGGTTTGAGAATCTAGGTCACCTGCGGGCCACCAAGTGACCTGGACTCTGATCCTTCTTGCTTCTGCTCCACTACTCCTCAATATAACTGGAGTCCAAGACTCTAGTGCAGAGACTAGCAGGAATGAGCCAACAACGAATAAGAGCTTGATTCTCCAGGGGAGTTAAATTGTTGTCAGATCACACAACACAGCTGCCTAGCCATCTTCCAAATGACAGGGCCCATTAGCCAAGTGAGAGTGCGCAGCTGGGGACCAGCTGATAAAGGCCACAGGTACCCGACTCTGGTGTCCAATCTGCATGGCCTCCTTGATCAGCGAGCCGACAGTGGATCGACCGGCCTGGCATTGGTGCCTTTGTTGTGCAAGACAACCTGAAGCCCCCCCAAGTGCAGGACATAGGATCTATTGTGTAGTATTTACATTTTTTTTAACTAGAAATATCAGCCACCATGCATCCCAATCTATCATCAAAAACAAAGGACTACACCTCATGTACAGACACCTCTGCTGCATCTAGTTAGTATCTTTAAGCTATTGAAATTCTAACTCTACAACCAAACTTAAACCTACTCTCTAGTGATAGCATTACACCTGACCCCTGAAAGTTCAACACCCACTTTAATTAGCTACAATAAACCCATTTACACCTGCTTGATCCAATCAGTTTTAATGACCCCATTCATGCTATCAAATAGTATCTCACACACAATGTTAATATACTATATATTCATATGCCATGTTCTATTATTTTCTATATTTAAATGACCCCCTCTAGGAAATGGTTCACTTCTTCTATCACTACATAGAAAAGTAAATAATTTTTGTTATAGAAAAGCCTACCTAAAATCAGCTAAGTCACCCCCTCCCACTCCCCACACACACACCTAAGCATGCACTGGATCCCTCAAGGCCTGAGTTGAGTAGAATTTGTACATGGTAAACATGAATGTTGACTGACACGTTTAAAAGTGCTATTTTAGCATATAGGCCTCAGTAATAAGTTCCAGTTGAAAAATACCCACTCAAGATTAAAAGTTGTATAGTTCCGATTAAAGGGCAACCTATAGAAATCTCCTGATTTCTACAGAACTTACCAATATATTGCAAAATTTCAATTCAATGGTGAACGTGGATGTTTGTTAAATACATTGTAAAACTGAATCGGCTAAACTGGGGTTTCTACGCCTGAAAGACTTGGCACATTCATTTCTGCAAGGTAATCCCTTCTCCTGTGACAGTAATTAACCCCTTGAAAATGTGCAAAATGCCTTTTTGGGAGAACAATAGGCTTTTGCATGCCGGTAGGAGAGCAAGGAAGAGTCAATTGCAGGCCATCTAACCTTACCTATCTTGGCTTTTGGGAGAGAGGAGTTCACAGAATAGCAGACAGGACCCTGACAGATGGTATATCGTTAGTAAAAAGAGCTTTTTTGTAAGGAGGACCTGTGGTGGAACCATTTTCCTATCCAAACTGTCTCCATTCACCAAATGGGGAAGGGCTGTGGGTTCGAACTGCACAGTAAGGGGAACATGTGTCATTTCAATGAGACAATCCTAGGTGAGTTCAGAGCTCTTCATGCTGGAGCAGTGAACCTTCCACGTCAGAAGAAAGAAAATAGGGGCTTATATATTTCATTCGTAATTTTACATAGCATGGATAGTCATTTTTAATAGTTGGATTTTCTGTTCCTTTATGAATGATTTACAAGATAAAGTAGCCCTAATATTTAGAGCAATGGAGTCCCATGCTCTCCGTGTACATCTGAACAATTTCTTCTGGACTGGTGCTTCTAGACGAAGGATGTCGAAACATCTTAACTGACATCTGTCATCTGAGATCCATCGTCTCTGAAAGAGGCAACTAAGGGTGCGGTTATAGGGAGCCATCTAACAGATCAGAAGAGCGATGCAAGGTCACATTTTTTTTTCAACCTTATTCCCAATCCTTTGGCTGTATTTCCACCTGCTTTGAGTGTGGCAAGGTGGATCATGGGATGCCTACATGTAGAGAGCTCCGATACTCTAGCCTTGAAAGAACTAGTGTTTGAACTACTTGTCTCAGCTCCTGCTCAGGAGTGAAGTGTTTGATGCCCCGCAGCAGTCTCGTTTTGATGATCGCTCTCTTAGCGGGATCAATAATGTGCTGCTGTAGCTCTAGATTCTCTCCCAAGTTGAAGCCTAAGGCTTTAGTGCATTCTAGAGTGATTGGATTGTCAAGAAATGCCTCTTTTAGCCAGTTTACTGCAGGTCTGTGGGAGGAGAGATGAGCAGAAACTGTCTTTAGGAAGTTCAGTTTCAATTGGCAGTGTGACATCAAGGACTGCAGCTCACTGATATATTGCTAAATCAATCTGATGTCCTGTGAAGAAGACATTCTCAAATAAAGCTGTGCGTTTGATCGATTTACGACGATATGCAAGGGGGCCCCATGAAAATGTGCTGCCAGAATCATTGAGCCCAGGGGTACCCAATGATTGTGCCATGCTGTGTTGGATAAAGAGTGGCCAGTTTGATGCGTTGACCACGGTTTTTCAAAAATAAAGACAGCGATTTCAGTCCTGTGCCATTTATACCCATCCCCTCCTTGAGTATTTTTACGAGCGAGGTTTGGTTTTCTGTGGCAAACAGCTGATAAATCTAACACTGAGGAGGCAAGAGTCCCCATTGTCCAGGATGTTTTGGAGCTGTAGTTTCTGTACTGCTTCGTGCTTTAAACCTTGTAGAAAAGCTATGGTTAGTCGCTTTTTAGGTAGTTTTGAGCTGCATTTTCACAGCGCGCTCATACGTTTGCCAGGAGTTGAGGCTTGGTGACTGGTAGGAAGTTGTTCAGGTCCTCGGAGTCCAACCCTTGTTTTCTTAGTAGTGGTGTGACCCAACCTATTTTTAGACACACAAGGACTATGACCTCTGACAAAGAGTTGTTTATGAAATACTGTCAGCACGCAACAACCGTTCCACAGATCTGAGCAGAGATGATGGGGTGGTTTGAAGTGATAGGGAATGGGTGTGTTCCTTGTTACAGCGCTAATCAGACCCCATGCGCGATTCATTCAAACACGGACCAGACGTTCTTTGATTTTATGTATGAAAATCAATGTTTTTTGTCTTATGGGTAGTCCTTAATTAGCTGGGAATATCTGTAAACAAGTGACAAGAACTACTGCAAGAGGAATGGACTATGGGAACTTTGTTTTAGATATGGTTGGGGTCTATTGCCAGTCACTGGATAGGGACCACTATAAGAAAGGCGTCCCACCTTTACCATCTCAAAGAACAGGAGAAGACAAGAATACGGAAAGCTTTCTGTCTTTTTTCCATATTTCCAAACTTTATTCTTTTTGGCCCTGCTCAAATATTTTACACGCATTTCAAATAAAAGCCTTGCAGCTTGATACCACAGCCACCAGGGGTCATTTCATGTTTTCTCACTGAAACTGTATTTTCCCCAACAAGGCACTGGCTTACTAACTGTAGTAGTTCAAAACCTGCTCTCCCTCAGATAACAATGCAGTTTCTGACAGACCTCTCCACAACTGACAAGAAACCCTGTCAAAGCGTATCGACACTAAACGAGAATTATTGAATTTCATGAAACAGTTTGCCCGAAAGATGTACAGTTACAGCTAATTAAACAATAAAAACAAGATAGCCTGAATGTTCTTAAAAAGAGTAAGAACTCCAAGAAACAAATACATCATCCGTTGAAAAAAAATAGTTGAGAACTCTTATATCGTTGAGTTTTTTGGGAAATGTGGATTTTCCTGATCAGTTATGTCCCCTATCTTGGACCCCAACGGTTCTATGTGCATGTCACAAGTACATGTATGTTCCCTCCAGTTCCAGTTTCCAAGACGCAAACATATGTGCGTCCACCGTCAACATGTTCTCTGTCAGATCCGCCATCAATGGGCTGGATATTCGATTCCTAAGTATGAAAGGCCACCGACTTTATATGGCTAAGTTACTCCATTTTTACAGTTCAGGCAAGTAGGCCCGATTCTGTCCTCAAAGCCTTTCCCTGCTCTCTGTCTCTGACAGCTTCAGCTTGAGCTCGCATCTGTATCCATGAACTTTGTCCTACTCCCTGTGCAGCTAACGGTGCCTGCCTCGGCCTGTTTCGCCTGCCTGCCAAGAAGCTGTATTTCACCTTCGAATTATCTACTTTGCCTTTCAGCCGATGCATTCCTGTCTAGTGATTTAGGTAAACATTTCCTTTAGCTCCCAAGCAAAGGACTCGGCCTTTCCGTCCTCATGCAAGTAATTCATAGCCCTGTCACCATGGAATATTCCCATCCTCTCGCATTCAGTGTAGACACTTAGACGCTTGTACACACACGCACAGTCAGTATAGAATAGATTCTGTCCGAGAGTCCTTCCTTGTGGATAACATAGTTCTCTAAACATAGGATGTCAGATATGATTTGGGATTAGGTTGACTTGACCCCCCAGACTTCTCGTCTCCACATGTAGAGCTAAATGTCAAGTCCCCTTCACCCCCTAGTTGCACGTCAATTACACGTCATGCTGCTGCGCGCGCATCTATGTTAAGTATTATCTTATAGATCCACCTATGTATGATAATCAGAGCCAATCATGTTTCTTTTTGCTCCTTATTACGCCTAGTTTCGATTACATATTTACTATGTCATTTCTCTTATCAATTGTTACGCCTTCTACATTCGTTTCATTGTAATGTATGACCTATAAAAGTTACTTCTTGTCAATAAAGTATTGTACTTCACTTCCTGAACCCTCGTGGTGACGGAACCTGAAGGCCGCCACTCGAGTCGGCCATTTTGGAATAAAGCCCATTCAGAAAACCTCTTATACCACGGATTCTGCCTCTTATTATTCTGAGCTAATTTACTTTATTTTAGATTCCGTATGAAATTCAGTCTAGGTAAAAGAATATTTACCACATAATGGCGCCCGAATAGGGACACTTTCTCATCTCACACGCCGGCGGTGCGTTGCAGGCCCGGTCTCCTGCCACAGCTGGACGGACCATAACGCGTACCAGCAGGATTTCCTGTAGCTCCCTCCGGTCAAGCGGGGGCGACTGAGGCTGCGATCAACCCAGACGAGGCGGTGAGAAGTGCGAAGTATCCCGACCAGAGCCTAGCTGAGAGAGCAAGATCCGAGGTATACAGAGGCCCACCAGGTTCTCGAAATCCCGATGTCCAGAGGGTCCGCTGTCCGCAGTCATCGAGTCCCGTCCATTCTCTGAGGCCTTCCGTTTCAAGGAGCTACTCGGTGAGTACCATCGCCGGGGAGGCGTGTTGACGCGCACATAGGTTGTGCCGGTCAAGACGGATTTGGGTACACAAATCCGGTCTGCACTGTTTAGCAGTGTATATGTACTGTTTAGCAGTATATCAAGTATTCCGAAGTATCTAGTTATTATCAAGATTTCTGCTTGGTGATTAGTTATGCAGACTGTCATCATTGTCGGTCATTTTTAAAATATTTAATGTTTAATGTTTAAAGTGTTCAAATGTCTTGGTATGAATGATTGTTCATTGTTCACTGTTCATTATTGTGTTTTTTCGTATTAAGTGAGTTCAAGAGTAAGTATCAGATCAGTTGTCAATATGCCGCTCTTCTCGAAGTTAAGACAGATTACTACCAGAAAAGGGGTGCTTGAAGAAGCAGTTCCTATTCCTCCTAGGGACACTCCAGGGCATTTTATGTATCACAAGCATGGCTTAGATGCCATATTATTTCTTGACTTATGGGCAGATTATACCAAGGGATTACCAGAAAGTCAAAGGTGGCCCGCAGCGGGAACCTGGGATGCAGAGTGCATCATGAAAGTGGAGGAAGAGTTATGGAAAAGAAAAGTCAGACAGTCACAGAAGGACGCTGTTGAGTTATGGCGTAAAGAATCTCATAGACGTACAGAAAAAGCACGTAGACAAGAAGAGAGGAGTAAAGAAAGTTCAAAGAAAGTTCAAGAAAATCTATTAATTGAGGAAGGTATCCGAGTGAAATCAGAACAAGTAGATAGACAAAGAAATGCTCTTATGAATGGTATGTATCCCCTTCTAGCCGAAGGACTACCTAAGGCTGTTCCAGAGATGCCAAAAGACTTGCCACCCCCATTATTTCCAATTAAGGTACATCCTAAAGGACATCCCAGAACCGCAGAAGATGTTTTTCTTTCCTCATATCTAGATGACGCAGCTCCCGAGTATGCTAACCCCGCACCACATAGACCATCTGGCGGAGGGGTTCAGCATCAGGATCAGGTATCTGTCCCCGTGCAACAGCAAGTCCCGACACAAGCTCCGGCAAGCACATCTGTTTCCGCAACCGTCTCCGCAATCGATTCTACAGTGGTATCGACACCTATAGTTGCTGTGTCACGTTCGACGAATCCATTCACACCCGACGCCCCTGATGGGGCCACGGGAGGTGCTAGCAATACTTTTACGCCACCTAGAATAAATAAACTTGTTTTTCAAGAATCAGCGCATTCACGTACACCCAAATTCGTAAGTGAACGTACGCTTAAGGAACTCCTTATAGATTGTAGATATGACCCGGTGGTCGGTAAAGAGGACGAAATGGTCCTGGCATCATTACGTATCAGACGAGCCGCAGAGTATTTAGCGAGGTTACCAGGAATGACTACGCATCTAGATAAAATATATCATTTTGTCCAAACAGGGCGAGACCCAGAATGTATTAACAGAGCTATGGAATTCCAGAAAGTAGAGATACAGGGGGAACTGTTACGTTTCCTCATAAACTGTATGATCAGAAATCAAGACCGTCCGGGGGTAGACCCGAATGCAATGCTTATTCTTACAAGATGGAGCCAGAATATATCAGAAGGGAGACACGATAAGAAAAACTGTATAATAGCCATGTGCCGAAAAATCCGTAAAGAAATAGAACGTATTCATGAAGAAAGATTGGAAACAGACGAGTTCGAGCAAGATGAAGTGTCCGAATCAGGGAATTCCGCAAGACAGTCAGAGACCATAGCCTACGTAGGCAGAGGAAGATCCTGTAATAATACTAGATGCTTTTCTGATCCCATACACTCTGTATGTCCAAATAATAGCAGAACGTATCCGACGCCTGTAATAAATCGGAAGTCTCCTGAACATTTGTTTCAAGCCGCAGATAAAATACTACGAGAACGAAGGGGTTACCACCTCCTCGATTCCATGGATGAGCAAGAATTAGCCAGATCAGCCGTTCACTGGATTGACAGTCCTGAAAAATACGGTGATGAGACCGTAGCACACACGTTTTTTAACCTCAGTGCAGATGAACAACGTTTAGCTGGAATCTATATGGTTCAGCAACTCCTTATATTATATAAGAGCCAACATGCTGACCCTGGTCCTTTACCTGATATATTAACGGAACTACTCGCGAACAGATGGAGAGGTTCTAGTAACAAGTTAATTAAAGAAATATTAGTGTCACGTAAACAGTATGTCCTTTTTGTAAGTCCGGATTCTTTCTCGCTGCCCCGCAAAGAAAGAACGCCGTATTATATGGATAGACAAAATCCCTTACGAGAAGTGCACCCAATAAAAGGCGAAGACAATCAGTTTCACCGTGTATTTGTATACACACCTATATCAAAAATTGAATTGTTAGAAATGAAGAAAGTAGTACCAAGTCATGACAAAGACCCAGCGGGTTTCCACCGAGAAATTAAGGACATGTTACTGATGGGAGAGTATACCTATCCTGATATTATGACGATATTGAAGGTGCTCTTACCTGCTGGCATTTATGAAAAACTGAAAGAAAAAGAGTGGGAAGTGGGGGACCAAAAGATAGATTGGACAGCATTAGAAACGGAAGAAAAGGCCCGAACTGCAGGTTCAGGGCTCGGGGATAAAGTTAAAGCATTACCAGGTTTACTAGTACAAGTACTGCCACGTTTATTAACTACGAAAAAGGAAGATTGGGGTGCAATCTCGGCCTGTAAACAAAAGCATGATGAAGACACAAGTGATTATTATGCCCGTTTTGAAAAATGTTTTGGAATAAATAGTGGTATAAAAACAAGTAGTGAGTCGTACCCACATTTATTTGTGACAAAATTAGTAGAAAATGCATTACCTCCAGTAAAGAATAGAATATTGAAATTCGAGAGTACCTGGCAAAGTAACACTCCGTCACAAATGCTACAAATGTTACAGTATCATCACAATAGAATTAGAGATGAACAAGAACACGAACAAAGACGTATGAAAGATACAAAAATGAAAATGCTAGTGTCTCAGACAGTACCAGCTGAAGGACATAAAAAGGGTATGACACATTCCGATTCAGCAGGACCGGTAAAAGGGACATGCAATTATTGTAAGAAGCCAGGTCATTACGTACACGATTGTCCAGTTTTAAAACATAATATCGCCATAGGTAAAACACAAGAAAGACCACGGCCACTCAGACAAGATCAGAATGAACAAGGAGCTATGCCGCATTCCCAGGCCATGCCAGCCGCACAACAACACATACAGTTTGTGCCAGCTGCACCACCGTTGCCTGCTGCTGCCACACAAACCACAACCCGACAAATGTATCAGACCGCACAGTATGAATACCCTGAGTATCAGCGTTATGCATGAACCAGCCTAGAGAGGGAAGTTGACTTACCCCTTATCGAGATTCCTGTAGATCAAGAAGGACCCTATGTACATAGTGAATTATTAGGTCAAGATAGAAAATTCTTACTCGATACAGGGGCAAGTCGAACAACTATAAAACGTAGTGAAGTTCCAGGGGCACCCCTCTCAGGCTCTCAGAATATCTCCCTTGGTTTTTCAGGAAAACCTATTGTTAATGAAGTATCACAGCCTCTTCCACTTACGATTGGTCCCCTGACACGAACTACAGATTTATTACTTACTAAATCATGCCCAGAAAATCTGTTAGGAATTAAAACTCTGAAAGCCCTAGGAGCCATAATATGTTGTTCTCCGGAAGGAGTAAGGTTGTTTTTACGTGATTTTAAAGGTCACTATGTGTCTAGAGACATGGATCCCCGACTACAGACTTTACCAGCACATCTATGGGCACAAGGCCCTACTGATGTTGGTTGCATGAACATTACACCATACCGAGTTACACTCAAGGCAGGAGTGGTATTACCACGAATGCGACAATACAAGTTACCGCAAGATGCTGTAGTGGCTTTGCTGAAAATCATTGATGAGCTAATTGCCCAAGGAGTAGTTGTAGAAACAGACTCCAATGTATGTAATTCACCGATAATTCCGATTCTTAAACGAACTGATCCTACTGCTCCGCCAGTATACCGATTGGTTATTGATTTGCGTGAACTAAACAAGTGCATTGTGCCACAATTTCCTGTGGTCCCCGATATATCATCATTATTGACAGCAATTGATTCCGAAGCAACATTCTTTACTGTAATTGATCTCAAGAATGCCTTTTTCAGCGTCCCAATAGATCCAGAAAGCCAATATTTGTTCGGATTCAGTTTAAATGGGCGCAGCTTTAAATTCTCACGCGCCCCCCAAGGATTCACAGAAAGCCCCAGCATCTACAGCCAAGCACTGAAACGAGAACTTGACAGTATCCACATGCCAGTCAATACTGCACTACTTCAATATGTCGATGATCTGCTGATCACCGCGAGAAGCGAACCCGAATGCGAAAAGGCTTCACTGACAGTTTTACATTTTCTAGCCGACAAGGGGCACAAGGTGTCTCCTTCTAAGCTGCAATTCTGTGTCCAGCGAGTTATTTATCTTGGTCACTCGCTGTCCAAGGAGGGAAGGCAGCTTACACCAGATCGCATCCAGTTAATTGCTAACATGTCAATACCCCAGACACAAAAGGAGGTGCGGGCTTTCATAGGCCTCACTTCATATTGTAGGCAGTGGATCCCTCAGTACGCATTTCTGGCAAAACCACTCATTCAGTTAACCACACAGGAAGCAGCCACATCGACTGTTCTCCCTTGGACTCAGGAACATACACAAGCTTTTGAAAGCTTAAAGAAAGCTTTATGTCAAGCACCTGTTTTAGCTACACCATGTTATAGCAAACATTTTACACTCTTTGTTACAGAACGCGAAGGTACTGCCTTGTCAGTACTCACTCAGGAACAAGCAGGATCACGCAAGCCATGTGCTTATTTTTCCAGTACATTAGATCCCGTAGCTCAGGCTTTGCCTGCGTGCCTGAAATCAGTGGCAGGAACAGCTTTAGCAATCAGACAAAGCGACGCCATAGTGTTAGGACATCCATTGACAGTACAAGTACCACATGCAGTAGAAGTTCTTGTGAACCGAACACAAACACAACACTTGACCATAGCAAGACTTACCGGTTATGAACTGACATTGTTTCAGCCACACATAGAGATCCGACGGTGTAATACATTGAATCCTGCTACACTGTTACTTGTAATTGGAACAGACCCACTAGCTCATGATTGTGTTGAAATTATTGAAATAAAGACGAAACCTAGACAAGACTTGACAGACGTTCCATTGTTAGATCCAGACCTGACGTTGTATGTAGACGGATCGTGCATGAGAACAAGTACAGGAGATTTAGTGGCCGCGTACGCAGTCACAACAGACACTGAAGTTATTGAGACAAACTGTATAGATATTTTGTCAGCCCAAGCAGCAGAACTTATTGCTCTAACACAAGCCTGTATTCAAGCCACAAATAAGAAAGTTAATGTATACACTGACTCACGTTATGCATTCGGAGTTGTACACGACTTCGGCGTGCTGTGGCGAGAGAGAGGTTATTTAACTTCCCATGGTGCCCACATTCAGCACGGACCCCTCATTCATGCCTTGTTAGACGCAATACATCTACCCACTGCTATATCGATTATGAAATGTAAAGCACACACGAAGGTTACTGATATCATTTCTCAAGGCAATGATTTAGCTGACAGAACAGCTAAACAGACTGCTCAGACTCGCACGTTCGACATGACAAAGCCAATAGTTCAGACACCAACACAGTGTATGACAATTAAGGATCCCGCACTTGACGTAATTGACATACAGACACATGCTACTGCAGAAGAATTAAAGAAATGGACTGAACTAGGAGGGATCCAGACAGATCAGGGATGGATGACGAAGGAGAAATCTGTATGGTTTCTTCCTGACTCTATGGTCCAAGTCATTATAGCTACAATTCACAGCCCGGCGCATTTAGGGGAGAAAGCTATGCTAGATAGCATTCAACACATTTGGTTCAATAAACATTTACGAGCAGCAGCTAAACAAAAAGTCCGTACCTGTATGATATGTTGTCAGTTCAACCCAGGAAAAAGTGTTCCCGTAGAACAGGGTGGATTTCAGACTCCTGATCATCCTTTTGAAGTGCTCCAAATGGATTATATCCAGATGGAACGATGTCGAGGATTCAAATATGTTCTTGTAGTTGTCTGCGCTCTCTCCCGATGGACTGAGGCGTACCCAGTATCAGATTACACGGCCTCGACTACTGCCAAACAGTTGGTCCGAGAATTCTTCCCACGGTACGGTTTACCACGTGTTGTATATTCAGATAACGGCCAGCCTTTCTCATCCGAATTAATGAAACATGTCTCACTTTTGTTGGGATATCAGTGGAAATTCCACTGTGTCCGACACCCCGAGGCAGCAGGTCTCGTGGAACGACATAATCAAATTTTGAAAATCAGATTGTCTAAAATATGTAAGGAGAAAGGTGTTGACTGGATAGTAGCCTTACCAGTTGCACTATTTTACATAAGAATGGTAGCACACTCTCGAACAGGGCTATCCCCGTATGAGGTGATCTTCGGAAGACCACCAAATATGTGGGGGACGCCAATACCACGTAAAATAACTGATGTTAATTGTGATATGCTAACAGATTACTTGGCTTCCTTGATGTCTGCACTACAATCTTGTCGTTCACAGGTAGCTGCAGCCTTTCCTGACAACACTGAGGTGAAACCCCATGACGTTGTTCCGGGTGATCTGGTGTTTGTGAGGAATTTCGATCGAAAGACCCAGTTGGAGCCCAGGTGGAAAGCACCGAAGCTAGTCCTGCTGACCACAAGAACAGCCGTGAAAGTTGAGGGCCGCAAGGGCTGGATACATTCCAGCCACATCAAGAAATTTCATGGACTATCCTCGGATATAGACACTGTGCCCTGCACTCCCTCACAGACTGATTCAAAACTTCCCTTTGTTGAGCAGAATGACTCTCAGAACTATAAATTAAAGCTTAGGCCCAAACAGTCGAGCAATTTGATTGTTTAAGTCCTCTCCAAGGTGAAGCGGTTGAATTGTCTCTGACATGTATCCCTTGGACCTGAGTAGAGAAAATACCCGAGAAATGTTGAAACGACAGGCGTATTGTAAATCACTGCGTAGCTACTGTATGAGGACATTATTAATTCTGTTTTTATTAAGTCTTTTAATAATTATTACGAGTGTGATTTTGCACATATATCATCCTATTTCTAGACATGTTTATAACGTTACTGCTGAACATTCTTTTAGTGACCTACCGCCACATGAATTATCTTATAGACTTGCGCTGCGCAATAACACTTTCATTAGTATGTTACATCATTCCCATCAGACTAGTAATGCCACCAATTGTTGGGTGTGTGGCCGACTCCCTCCCTATCAGAATAACAAAGGAGTTCTGCCTTTCTTTCCACATCCGTTCACACACAATGGCTCCTGTGGAGCATGGTTTAGTTTACTAAATTCCATAGACCCAGACACAGCAGTTTATCAACAACATTGGATATGGGGAAATCTGAATCTAGTTTTATTCAAAGTCTGTCACCCTAATAAGGAGGGTCACCCCAGTAGAACAGGAACTGATATAGAAAATGAAGTGTATAAATTAGGTAATTTTACACCTAATCTTATGATTCTGAATGTCAAATCCGAAGTTGAACTAATTCTGCCCACTATGTCAGTATTTCCAGTTAAGGGTGAATTATGTGTAAGAAAAGTTGGTTCCATACATATGGGCCATAGCCAATGCGTTACTACAGTAGAATATAGTGATCAAGGTAAATCTTCATTTAGAGCTTCTCGCCATTCTTACTTTATATGTGGTCAGACGGCATATATGCGTCTGCCTCTCGATTGGGATGGTACCTGTTACATAGCATTCCTTTTGCCACCTGTTTTCCTAGCTCCTCCTGATTATTATCGAAATGTACATTCAGTACACAATAGAGAGCGAAGAGATCTCCCAGTTGTCGATTATACTGAGACGGCATGGGACAAGTATGTAGATTTCAATAAAGGTATCTTTCCCTACATAGGTACAATATCAATGGGTAAGCTGATACGTAGATTAACTAAGACTCTTGAAGCTGTAGTAAACGAGACTATAGCCGCCCTAGGCAATCTGACAGAGGAACAATCAGTGATGAGAATTGTTGTTCTTCAGAATCGTCTTGTCCTTGACGTCATCCTGGCCGATAGGGGCGGAGCTTGCAGGGTCATCGGATCCAGCTGCTGCATATTCATACCAGAAAATTCGCCATCTGTATATAAAGCTATAACACGCCTTCATAAGATTGTGAGCCAGATACACGAGAATCCAGGCACTTGGACGTGGTCCGGGTGGTTTTGGAGTGTGATATCAGCATGGGGATGGAGAGTTCTATCCTTCCTAGGTATTGGCCTTCTTATGCTCTTCAGTTGCTGTTTATGCCTGCAATGTGGACCAGCGATTTGTGGTCTGTGTGCCACATCGTGCATTCCATATCAAGGTTTTCGTTCAAAGTGCCGGAAGAAGAAGGAAGAAGAAATGATGCTCCATGAGCAAATCGATGGAATAATGAAGATTGATATCTCTTGAAGGGCAAGTAGGGGACAAGGAGGGAATGTGGAAATGTGGATTTTCCTGATCAGTTATGTCCCCTATCTTGGACCCCAACGGTTCTATGTGCATGTCACAAGTACATGTATGTTCCCTCCAGTTCCAGTTTCCAAGACGCAAACATATGTGCGTCCACCGTCAACATGTTCTCTGTCAGATCCGCCATCAATGGGCTGGATATTCGATTCCTAAGTATGAAAGGCCACCGACTTTATATGGCTAAGTTACTCCATTTTTACAGTTCAGGCAAGTAGGCCCGATTCTGTCCTCAAAGCCTTTCCCTGCTCTCTGTCTCTGACAGCTTCAGCTTGAGCTCGCATCTGTATCCATGAACTTTGTCCTACTCCCTGTGCAGCTAACGGTGCCTGCCTCGGCCAGTTTCGCCTGCCTGCCAAGAAGCTGTATTTCACCTTCGAATTATCTACTTTGCCTTTCAGCCGATGCATTCCTGTCTAGTGATTTAGGTAAACATTTCCTTTAGCTCCCAAGCAAAGGACTCGGCCTTTCCGTCCTCATGCAAGTAATTCATAGCCCTGTCACCATGGAATATTCCCATCCTCTCGCATTCAGTGTAGACACTTAGACGCTTGTACACACACGCACAGTCAGTATAGAATAGATTCTGTCCGAGAGTCCTTCCTTGTGGATAACATAGTTCTCTAAACATAGGATGCCAGATATGATTTGGGATTAGGTTGACTTGACCCCCCAGACTTCTCGTCTCCACATGTAGAGCTAAATGTCAAGTCCCCTTCACCCCCTAGTTGCACGTCAATTACACGTCATGCTGCTGCGCGCGCATCTATGTTAAGTATTATCTTATAGATCCACCTATGTATGATAATCAGAGCCAATCATGTTTCTTTTTGCTCCTTATTACGCCTAGTTTCGATTACATATTTACTATGTCATTTCTCTTATCAATTGTTACGCCTTCTACATTCGTTTCATTGTAATGTATGACCTATAAAAGTTACTTCTTGTCAATAAAGTATTGTACTTCACTTCCTGAACCCTCGTGGTGACGGAACCTGAAGGCCGCCACTCGAGTCGGCCATTTTGGAATAAAGCCCATTCAGAAAACCTCTTATACCACGGATTCTGCCTCTTATTATTCTGAGCTAATTTACTTTATTTTAGATTCCGTATGAAATTCAGTCTAGGTAAAAGAATATTTACCACACATTACCAAAAATCATGCTGTAGCCACCTCTGGTTCCAATCATTGACCCCGGCCAAAACAAAGAACATACGGATTACCTCAAATGAGCTAGTACCAGCATGTTGCCACTAGTGTCCACATGCCAAAAATGCTCTCAAGTATGCCAGTACTTTTCCAAGGGTGCGTTATATGTCATCAATTTCCTCTAGTAGGGCAATACCAGTATGTTACCACTGGTTTCATTTATGAACTATGTCACCCCCAGTGTTCCGGTGTCCGTATTTTGTCGCGTGTCTGGCAGACTAACAACAACAAGAAAATAATTACCTTCAGTATGTCAGGACCAACGAAAACTTTGCGAGCATCACATCTTATTCACACATTCATACTCATTCTATCTCATGCTCTCACTCTCTTAAACCCCCATACACTCATTCTTATGCATTCTCACTCACATGCATTCACTATCTCATTCATTCACTCGTAGTTACTGACAGTCCGGTCTTTCTCACTATTTGTCTCTGACTTACTCACATTCATACAAGCAAGCTTACGCATAAAAACACAGAAGCTCACACATACTCTGTCACATAAAACACTCTCACCCAGAAGTACACACACAATATACATTTAAAACCAATTTTACTTACCACAGCTGCCACCAAAGGTCCCATTCCAGCTAAACGTGCTCCTTTCTATTATACTAATAATGCATTATCCACAATCAGTATAATTAAAAATGGGCATAAATACTGAATGTGGAGCCACCCCTATGTTCTTGGCATTGATCTCCCCACCTCTGAGGCCAGAGGTTACAATGGCAGTGCGAGGGGTCACAAGGGGCATGCCAGGGGTCGCAGCTGCAACCCCTGGTTACCTATAAAGGATGTCCATGGGGAGATTAAGTGGGTACTTGCATCAAACTATTTTGCGATCTCAAATAGTGTGAATCGCAAAATTCGGCCGTTTGCCATTGAAAAATGGCCTTTTGAGATGCATGTACCTTTTTACCCATTCGCAATTAAGGAAATCGCAATTTTTTACGATTCCATTAATTGCAAATGCAGTTGGGGAATCGCAAATTGGGATCCCCTAAATGCGATGCATTATGCAATCGCAAATTGCATTTCGCAATTTAGAATCGCAAACTACCAACAACTTCAAGTTGATGGTAATTTGCAATTCCTTTGAAAAATGCAAATAAATGCATTTTTCAAAGTGCATTGTGGTACACACAAACCCCCGAGGGCATGTGTGTGCACCACAAGTGCATACCTACCTTTTTTGGGGGGTGCTTCAGAGTGGCCTTTTGGCCCCCTTCAAATTGCATGCGCAATTTGAGAGTACCTATTGGTACTCCCAAATTGCGCATGCAACTTCCCTTTCATTCCTTTGGGCCTGTAGGCCCATAGGAATTAATGGCAAGCCATTCCTTAATTGCGACTCGCAATTTGCGAGTCGCAATTAAGGAATGTTTAGAAATCGCTATTTTAATAACGATTCCTACATGCGTAGGTTTTTGCGAGTCCTTAATTGCGATTCCTTAATAATCGCAATTAAGAACTCACAAAAGCCTACCTTGATGCATGTGCTCCAAAGTGATTTACCCAGAATCACAAGATACTGAGCCGATGCTAAACCTGGTTTCCTCAGTTCCAACGTTGACAGCTCTGGCCAGAACGCCAAATCGTTTCCTAGGAAAGAATTCACTTGCTTTCAAAAGGGTAAAAAGCTATTCTGGAGTTCCTAGCAAAGGGAATGTGGATGTGTGTCAGAATTTCGGCAAACCATTACGAAGCAAAGCTTAGTCTTGCAACAAAAGAAGATGCAGAACCATAGATCTCCTACCAATGGATCCACCAAAACCAATATCAATAAGGAAAGAGTTCAAGGTCGTGTTTCGTGAATTTCTAGAGGCAGAACAACCCCCCCCCCCCCCTCCCCCCGCTCCCTCCCAAAAATGCTGGGCTTAACTCAAAGAAAGGTAGTAAATCTGGAGCAGGTGCATTGCTTAGTGCAATTCCCTAAAATCACCAGTAGTACACCTGGAAAATAATGCCAGTTATAGGATCCCAAATGCAAAAAGAACAATTGATGGACAGAATGCAGACAATGTCATACATTCACCCCAGTACAGAGATCTGGGCCTAAATCCATCGTTTCTTTGCTCACCATGCCATTCCAGTTTGAACCCAACCATATGCAAATCACTCTTGACCCTGAGCACAATGGGAACAGTCCAGCCCAAACTGCCAGGCCAGGTCCTCGCTGGACTGGAAACAAGCATCCTAGGACCGGTTTCGGGGTTTCACCCCTCTACAGCCAGGAGAGCTTTAATCTAGTGGTATGGAGTACAGGACACACGCCTGGGCATACCCGTCCCACTCGGGGTGACAAATGCAAAAACAACAATTGATGGACAGAATGCTGAACAATGTTATACATTCACCCCAGTACAGAGATCTGGGCTTAAATCCTTCCTTATTTATGCTCACCGCGCCATTCCAGTATATAGGATTATTATTATTATTAATATTTATAAAGCGCGACAGCTACTTCCAACGGAAGTGTCCCGGCGCTAGCGTCCTACAGGCACAATGGAAAAAGCGGGGAGAGGATAGCAGCAGTCTCTAAGGTAGTCTGAATAACCAAGTCTTCAGGGCCTTTCTGAAAGGAAGTTCCTTATCAAACTGTCTGAGATCAGTGGGTAGAGTGTTCCATAACATTGCCGTTTTCACTGAGAACGCACGTCCACCTGTCCTAGTCTTTCTAAACCGCGGAATGATCAGAAGATTTTGATTGCAGGATCTAAGAGTTCTTGGGGGAACATATTTCTGCAGTCTCTGTTTCAGATAGCGGGGGCCTACCCCTCTCGTTGCTTTATGAGCCAACACAAGGGCCTTAAACTGCACTCTTTTCCTTACGGGTAACCCGTGTAAGCTTTGCAGATGAGGCGAGATGCGATACCGTAAAGGCACATTCCTCAAAAGCCTGGCTGCAGCGTTTTGGATACGCTGCAGTCTTCTCATCAAGTAATCCGGAAGGCCAATGTACAGACTGTTGGCGTAGTCGAGTTGGGAAGTAATAAGGGCATGCACCACTGCCTTCCTACAGTTCATAGGAAGGAAGCGTAAGAATCTTCTAAGTGTCTTCAATCTCCAAAAACATTGGGAGGAGATATGCATGATTTGAGCCTTGCCAGACAGTTGCGAGTCAAACCTGACCCCTAAGTTCCTTGCCACCGTTACCGGTGTCGGGGGCGGGTTCAGTTCTACTGGCCACCACAGCTCCGTCTGTGGAGGAGAAGGTTGATTAAAAAATAGGACCTCCGTCTTATCAGTGTTTAATTTAAGACAATTTTCAGTCATCCAGGAGGAGATATTTAATAGGCATTGCTTAAAATTGATAAAAGCTGTGTCACCATGTTCCTTAAAAGAGAAAATCAGCTGTGTGTCGTCTGCATACGAGACAACTCGCACACCCCATTTCTCAATGATGGCAGCGAGGGGCGCGAGATAGACATTAAAGAGCGTCGGACTCAGTGCCGAGCCCTGTGGCACCCCCTGCGCCAAAGATCTAGAACTGGAAACATGGGGGTGTAGAGTAACCTGTTGTGACCTACCTTCCAAGAAAGACTGAAACCAATTCAACACGGCCCCCATCACTCCTATCCGGAGTAATCTATTTAGGAGGATCTCGTGGGAGACCGTGTCAAACGCTGCCGATAGATCCAACAATACCAGCATTGCACATCTACCTTGATCAAGGGTTTCACGGATAGACTCGGCGACTTCCAGTAGGGCAGTTTCCGTGCTATATCCAGCCCTAAATCCTGATTGCGAGTCGTGTAAGTGATTGTTGGATTCAAGGAAGTCTGAAAGTTGTCTCTGGACTTCTTTTTCAAGGATTTTTGCAGGGCTGGCAGTAATGATATAGGCCTAAAATGTTTTAGTTCCGAAGGGTCCGCGCCCTCTTTTTTAAGAATGGGTCGGACCAATGCCTTTTTCCAATCAGATGGAAAGATACCAGTTTCCAAGGAGGAGTTCCAAAGCGAATTCAAGGTATCATTAAGAAGAGGAGCTAAAAGTTTAAACATTCTGGCCGGGCAGGGGTCCAGAGGAGAGCCAGACTTGATTTTCAAAAGTTTCTTCAGAGAGGCTGCCTTCTCGAATCTGCGAAAGGATGTCCAGTTGTCTACTGTACTGATCGGAGGTAGATCCCGATTACCAGTTGATGGAAAGGTGGAATAGATGGTCAAAATTTTGTCCTGAAAAAAAGTGGCCAATTGCTCACAGTGATTCAGAGAGGGTGAGATAGTACTCTTTAGGGCTTGAGGTTTCAAAAAGCCCTCTACTATCCTGAAAATCTCTCTGGATGGATTGTCCGCGTTCAGAATTTGTTTGGCCATGTAGTCTCTCATCACCTTACGTTTTAGTGCATGGAATTTTTTTAGGGCTGTCTTATATACTTCTTTTGCAGTGGATTCATATTTCTTTCTTCAGACTCGCTCAAGTCTCTTACATCGGCTCTTTTCGCTATGGAGCTCCGTATTGAACCAAGGTGCTGATGGTTTATTCCTAACCACCTTGCAAGGTTTGATCGGAGCCGATTTGTCTAAGGCTTTCACAATCCATGTACTAACAAGGGAGGTATCCAAATTGGGATTCCCAGACAGTGTGGGGGAGGTCTTATATAGTTCTTCTCTCATGGATTGCAGCGTAACTTTCTTCCAGTTTCTCCTATTTTCTGTCACAGGTCTGCTGAGATTGTTCTCACGCTTATGACTCAACCTAAACAAGACCATCATATGGTCAGACCATGTCACAGGAAACAACTCTTCCACCTTAAGAAGGGGATCATTGGTGAAGAGAAGGTCTAAGGTATGGCCAGCTGCATGAGTAGGAGAAAATATTTTTTGCTCTAAGTTCAGACTGTTTAGGGAGTCTTCTAATTGGTTAGCTAGAGGACAGCTTGCATTGTCCATATGGACATTAAAATCACCAAGAACGGTGAAGTTAGAATAGCGTATGGACAAGTTGGCGATGCAGTCAAATAGCACTGGCCAATAGGTGGCCAATGTATTAGGGGGTCTGTAAACCAGTAGTCCCGCCATCGAGGATTTGTTGGAGAATTTAATATGAAAGGCCATGGCTTCAATAGGTCCCAGGCCTTCAATTTTCATATGATTCATATCCCAGTCTTCCCTTAGAATTATAGCAAGCCCTCCTCCTAACCTATTGTCCACCCTGTTTACATTGATCAACGTATAGCCCATAGGGACCGCTAAGCAGATATCAGGGTTGGAGCACTCTCTCAGCCACGTTTCTGTCAAGAACAATAAGTCCCAATCATGAGTCTCCAGTGATAACCGGATGTCTGCAGCGTGTTTCGGGAGGGATCAGCAATTAATCAAACCGGCCCTAATCTGCTGACCGTCAATCGGATTGTGTGGAGAGTCAACACGAGGCTGTTCCATATCGTTTTTGCGGGTCCTAGCCTCCTTCCTGACACATCTATTAAACTCGAAATTGCAGGACCCACAATGAAACCTGACATGTCCTCTGCCTACAAACAATATGGTGTCTGGAGCAAAACACATAGGCGCCACACATTGAGGCTGTGACAAGGCGAGCAACTGGTCACGAGTCCAGGGCCTAAACAGTTGGGAGGGAGGTCAAGCAGCGTGACTGGCACTGAGCACGGGCCGAGCGCAGACAGGCTTGCCTTAGGCGCGCCCACTGCGCGCGTCCGCTGCGCGACCGCTCCAGTGCCATAGAAATAGTCTTCAGCACAACTAGACCGCCCACCCAACTTCCCACCAAAAAAAATGGCCGCCGCGACCCAGAAGAGCCTGATCCACAGGAGAAACGTCTGTTCGGGACTGGGACGGCTGCGGGTAAGTTACCGGGAGTCTAAGTTGACTGTTAGTGACCCAATGGATAAAAAACTGGCAGTCTTAGGACTGGTGTGCAAAAATGCAAGAAGTGCAAAAATGTGCGTGTAACAGTTAAAAGGTTAAAATTAAGCACAGGTAATGCAAGCAGTCACCTCATAACAAGCAATTCTGTTTTCAAGAGTAAAGCGCTATCCTGCTCTCGGCTCAAGCCTCAAGAGCGAGTGGATCCCCAGAATTCGACTGGCAATGTCATGTGACATTTTTGCACCCTGTTATGACACACACAGTACAATTCTGCATGAGGGGAAAGGCAGTCCGCCTTGCAGTTGCACATTTTTTTCTATAGGGAAGACACTTGTACCTCTTCTCATGTGCCCACCGACGTTTTGGGGTCTTTTGCTTACCTTTTAACTCAGAAAATGAATTTACTCCTGGTCTTTCATGGAGCACTCACGGACCATATTCAGTGAGGGAAAAGGCCAGAGAGATGTTTGCTCACAAACCCATGAGAGTTTGGTTTGCCTTGATCCGCCCACTAACCCCTTGATGTTTATAACTATTTAACTGTACGCAGGTGTGACATGTAATTGAGAAGAAATACATCTATTTCCACAAACTGAGGATCCTTTCGTGCATAGCTGGCATAAAGTCTATCATTTTTTAAAACTTAGGGCCAAAACTTTCTTTGTTGATCAGGCACTCTTTTTAAATAAGGTTCACTTGGGCAAGACTAACAGGTTCGCAATCGAGGAAAGAGTGAGCTAAAACTATAACTTGGGGCATTCATTGCATAGTAGTGAGCATTGTGAAGAAGAGATGCTAGCAGAGGTGGTGTGAGGCAGCTTTGCTGGAAAGAGAGCTCATATACAAAACAGCGTTGAGAAAGGATCATGGTCTGTGTAAAGTGGCTCACGCCCCTTTTTATTTGGACCAAATTACCTTGGGCCAAAATTGCTTAAGAACTCTTTTTAGGGTGGTAAAGGACCTTTCCTATCCTAATAAGATTGCACCAATGCTGGTGTTGTCTCAGTGTGAGAACTGGCATGTTTTTACGTTTAAATGGTGGCAGATATCCAGCTTACATTGAAGACAGGATGGAAGAACATCTCCCCGCTAAGTAGTATGGCAGGGTCTTCCTGCACCAAGGACCTAACTGGTTCTGCCCGATCACAAGTTCATCAAACTGAATATCTGGGACACTTTGGCTTTACCGGTGTTCCTATCACTACTGACTTCAATAAGATCCTGTTCACCGGGAGATCCTATCCCTGCTGCCAAGTAGAGTGCCCTAAATTCAGACATTCTTTAGTGTCTGGTGGGACTTCTTAAATCAAGTCTAATGCAGGGGTATATGCCACAGGCATGGAAACATGCCATGGTCCGACTCCTTTTGAAGAAACCTAAGTCGGACCCTGACAATTGGTCGAATTACAAACCAGTGTCTATGTTTCTCACCATGGCTAAAGTAATGGAGAAACATGTCAATAGACAACTCCCCAGTTTTACGGAGTCCAAGGACCTCCTTCACCCTATGCAATCTGGGTTTAGGATGAGACACAGTAGTGAATCCACTCTTCTAGGAGTCACAGAACATGTTAGGCTGCTCTTGGATGGGGGCGAGACAGCCCTTCTGATTCTACTCTATCTCAGTGCGGCCTTTGACATGGTCTCACATAACTCTCCTAAGAGGCTGGTTGACGTAGGACTTCAGGGAACAGCCCTTTCTTGGATGACATCCATCTAAAAGGACCGGTCTTTTCAGGTGTTCTCAGCCACTGCCTCCCCCGAGACGCTTGCCCTGACTTAAGGAGTTTCCCAAGGATCTTCCCTAAGTCTGGCACTATTTAACATCTATGTGCGCCCATTGGCAGACTTGGTGGAATGAGGTGGCCTTAACTTATTTTCATATGCAGATGACGTGCAAATCATCTTTTTCCTGTCATCTGCACAGCAGCACAACTCAGAGGCCTTGAACTCCTGTTTGAGCAGGGTCGCTGATTGGATGAATAGCCATTCACTTAAACGCAACAGAGATAAGACAGAGGTAATGGAAAAGAATCCGTCCCTATAGAGTCCCCCAACACTGGCCATAAACCATGGGCCCTCTATCAGACCCAGCCACTCAGGTCAAGAATCTTGGCTTTATGTTGGACGAGAAGTTGACCATGAAACTCGAGGTTGAAAAGGTGGTCGCCATTTGATTTGCCGTCCTGAAATGGCTGCGGAAAATTATTTGGCTACTTCAATCCCCAGCTCAAAGGACAGTGGTTAAGGCCATCTTTATGTCAACACTGGACCATGGCAACATACTTTATCGGGGGCAGATAAAGCCACCATCAAAAGGTTGCAAGTGGTCCCGAACTCGGCGACTAGGATTCTCTATAGATTCCAAAAAGTGCCTCTGCAACTTGTCTTCTACGGGAACTCCACTGGTTTACAGTGGAGAAGAGAATTCACTTTAAAGTCTTGTACCATGTACACCTAGCAAGATCAGAGGTTGGTCAACAAGGTCTGCATGAATTCGTTAGTTACAGCTTACAAACCTTCCCGTTAACTCCGTTCGGGTGAACTTGCCCTGTGCGTTATGGATTGGAGGTTGGTCTTTTGCATTTCAGAGCTACAAGTTATAGCACGATCTGCGAGAACCTCTTAGAAACTATCTGTCACCGACGATTTTTCGAAGACCGCTGAAGACCAGGCTGTTCTGAGGTAGCATGGCTTGGATAGACCTGACCTGACATGTTAGCGCCGGGAAACCCCATTGGGGTAGATGAACGCTTTATAAACTGTCTCTATTATAATTATTATTGTGGGGTGAGAGAGGAAACTGAGTTCTGGTGGGCTACTGACTGAAGGTGGACATGCTAAATTGCTTTTGGAGGAAGTCATGCTGTCGTTGGCACACAGCATTTTGCAAATAAAGGGTGAATGATTTCAATGTGAATGTTGGATGACTGCGTCTCACCTCAAGCCTTTTGATGTCTGGACATCTACCGGATTGGACATGACTGAGGGAAAATGTAAACTAACAAAGAAGTCCTGGGCATATTTATGTGGATTATAGACATCCGTGATCCTCAAACATATTTAAACAGCGGAAATATTACATGATGTGCTGTCATGGATTCCATCATGTGGTGTAGTTCAGTGCCACCGCACAACCAATTCAACTGAAATTCAAAGCCTTTGGCCTAATTGTTTCCTCACACAGGCATTAAGAACACATGATGCCTCTCCTTCTGACAGCAGCTAAAAGGCACGTCCCTCGTTCAAATAAAGCAACCACTTAAAACACACAGCCACCAGCCAGATGAAAAACAGCACTCTGGAGGCAGAAGAACGAATTATTGAAATGCTCTTTTATGTACTTGAAAGTATTCATTCTCTGACTGGGCACCATGGTGTCCAGGCGTATGGAGGCCATTGGGCATGGAACAAGGTATTTTTCATAACGGACGAAAACCGCGATGTGAATTCATGCTAAATACAGGGCAAAGCAAACGTGCAAATACAGATAGTCCTTAAACTATAACAAGCTTTTAAGTGCAGACGGGAAGACCCCAAGCGCAATCCAAAACATTAAAAAACAGAAGGAATGCAGTGGCTCTGGTGGCACTTTTACCGCACCCTGACCTCACTCTCCTTTCTCCGTCATACTCTTCTCCTCCCAGCCCCCTCCACGCCCTTTGAACATCCATCATATCATGCATGTACGACTCTTGCTTCTGGGAAATATGGCGCCTTTGTGTCCTTTCCTTCGCCTCAATACACACACGGCCATGTAGACAAAAAAATCATTCCGGCCAACCGATTTGTAGCTCACTATTGCATGCGTAGTGGCGCCGACAAACAAAATAAAATAACTCACGTCCCATTTTGAAAATGAATACACTGGGGACCATTGGAGGAGCATCTGATGCAGTACGCCCATCTGCAGACACCTCAACAATATTCTATCGAAGACAAACAAAAGATGAAGCTGAACCTGGTTTACAACCATTGCTGAAACGCAGCAGTGGCAAACTTCATTTTTGGAGGATATGCACATCAAGACAAATGAATTACTGCCTCAAAGAATC
Source organism: Triturus cristatus (assembly GCF_964204655.1). Classification (NCBI taxonomy): domain Eukaryota; kingdom Metazoa; phylum Chordata; class Amphibia; order Caudata; family Salamandridae; genus Triturus; species Triturus cristatus. The sequence continues at coordinate 462,870,964 of NC_140585.1, forward strand.
CCTTCCTCTCCGGGCACCCCCACCACGTGTACGTAAGTACCTGGTGCTACCTTGTATTTAAGGCCATGCTCAGGTTTAGAGGGTTCTAGTCCGTTCAGCCAGCGTGGTGTTACATAGTCCCCGTCTGTGTACGCACTTGTAAAGTATCAGTTTAAACTTCGCATTGCGTTCAGCCATCCGGCAGTTGCCTAGTATAGATAGCCAATCGTGATCTCACAATCTTTCCGGTAGCAATAAGGCATATAAGCTTGGGAATCTATTGCCTTCTCCTCCTAAAATAGGAAGCATTTGGTTTAATAAGTGAGTGTCTGGTTCCTGCAGGAATCCCACCCAAGCCTTGCAACTAGCCGCGGCTAAGCCCACATAGGCCAGGAGTCGCCCCCAGCTATTTCCCAACTGGTGCTGAAGGCAGCATATCCTGTTTGTCAGCCATTTTCATAGAGGTCTCCCAGCGTTTGCAGAATGTCACACGTCATATACATTTGTTTAGATATTCTTGTGTGCTTCAACTATGACTTCAACTATGACTTGATGTTATAGTAATTCAAAATCAGTACCTTTGGTTAGCACCATGAGAATCATAATTTCATTTCATGTGCATCTGAACTGCTTTATTAAAATAATAGTTTGTCTAGCAATTGGTTCAATCAATGAACTCCGATCTATAAAGCGCTACTATTCACCTTCGAGGGTATCCAGGTACTAGGTGCTAGCTGGGATGAGTCAAAGAGCCAGGCTTTGAGTCCCTTTCTGAATTCTGGGCGAGAGGATGATGTTCAGAGGTGAAGGGGAAGGCAGCACCAGGACTTGGCGGCAAGGTAGAAGGAATGTTCTCTACTGTAGCTCAGGCAGATGCAGGGAGTGTGTGCGAGGGCAACGGAGGCGGAGCACAGGTGTCTGGAGGGTTGGTGGAAGTTCAGGTGGTGGCGGATGTATGCTGACCCTTGGTCATGGAGGGCCTTGTAGGTTTGTATGCATCTTGAATTGGCATCTTTTCTGGATGGGGCGCCAGTGGAGGTGGGGTGTGATGTGGGTCCGTTTGGGGAGGTGGAGGATGAGTGAGGCAGGTGACTTATAAATCATCCAGAGTCTCTTCAGAAGTTGGGTGGTGATTCTTGAGTAGAGTGTGTTGCCGTAGTCTACCCGGCTTGCGACTAGGGCTTGAGTGACGATTTCCTGGTGCTGACGGGGAGCCATCTGAAGATCTTGCGAAGGGTGTGGAAGCGGGCAGGGGAGACTAGTTGATCTGGTATTTCATGGTGAGTTTGCAGTCCAGGATGATGCTAAGGCTTTGGCATTGTGTGTCGGTGTGGGGCCGAGTTTTGAGGGCAACCAGGTGTCTTACCATGGGGAGGTGTTGTGCCCAAAAATCAGCACTTCCTTCTTGACTGTGTTGAGCTTCAGGCAGTTGTTTTTGCCCATTTAGTTCACAAAGATTTCTCACTTGTGCCTAGCGATTTTTTTTTGGGACCTTTACTGTGGGTGAGTCTCACTACCAGAGTCTAATTTGTGGTAAATTCACAGTAATTGGACTGAAAGCAGCCAGGACAAGGAGTATTGGGCTGGGTACACGTAAACATGTGTACGTGTCTGGGCTGCATGTGTGAGACTACCATTGTGTGCAGTGTGCCCACAGGGAGTCAATGGGGAGCTGCATGACGTTTACAGTCTTTGCAATTTGTTTATGAGCTTTTAGGAAAACCTGAGTACGCCATTGCCATACCCCCAGTACAGAGATCTGGGCCGAAATCCTTCTTTTTGCAATAATCGGATTAGGGCACGAATGTGCCTGTGCTGTCACCCCCACTATCCCGCGCAACCAGATGTTCCTTCTCTCAGTATGCCAAGGAATGCGCTGAACTGCTTCCTGTAACTACAAAACCAATGTTGTGATAAAAACGCACAGAAATCGCCCAGTCATCTTCCAGCCTGGTTACCAATAGGTACGCGTTTGCTAGATTCTACAGGCGTAAATACATTTTGTTACCAATGGGTAAGCGTTTTCTTGATTCTACAGACGTAAATACATTTTTACCATCAAGGATAGTAAGTGGTAAGATGTATTTTGAGAGAAACACAAGACTATGAAAAAAAGAAAAACATGCTGTTATGTCATTTGCCACCAGTAAAAACGCTAGACTCTCCGGAAGCTCTTCTCGGCGCTCGTGAGATTAACGAGAGGCACTTCATTGCACACCCTGGTCCGACCCCTGCGTCACATACGGGACTATCCCCACGTGACGCCCAAAGGGGCGGGTTACATAACAAAGCACTAGTGACGCATCACACTATCCTCAATTAAAAACTGTGCCATCCTTATTAGCGCTTGTGTTCAGTTGTTTCTGAGAAACTGGTCTTGTTTGGAGTCCTCAAGTTAACCTTGCTCCTGCTGAACACGATGTTTTCCTGCAATGTTTAACCACAAGCATTTAAGGGCAAAAGTTAAAGGAGTCACCATTTCCCGCAAACTCAAGGTCACTCGTTCTGCTTCACAGCTGTTAAACCTTTGTCCTCGGCAAACTTACGGCAGTAAACTGACGTCCGAAAGCCGACGTAAGAACATACCTGCCTTATCTTGAAGCAGGTATCAACAGGCGTCCTAAAGCGGGCGCAATCGACTGACTCGTGACTCTCGTCGCCAGCACCAAACGGACCCGAGTCTGTCCAGAGTGGATTTTTAGTCAGACCTACGCGGGAGGTGCCGTCATTCAGGGCATGTTTTCGAAACAATTCGCGAGCAGGACAACATCCAATACTGTTTTTCAAATTCAAGAGTTGAAACATAAAATTAACTTCTTTAAAAGTAGTGTGTACTACATATTTTTAGTCCTTTGATTATTTTAACTCCTGTTTGGGGGCATAAAATGCAACCTGTGCATACGCTTTGCTGCACAGAAGGTCAGGAGCCCTCTGGTAAATACAAGCTGGCAATTCACGAACTGATGGGACTTGTATGGCTCCTTCAAGAGACTGTACCAGCAGTGGGCCCCCAGTCTCCTTTTCTAGTGTCCCAGATCTACAGCTGGTCCATTTCTGCAAGCAATCTACAGCTGGTCCATTTCTGCAAGCAAGCGTCCTATACCACTAACAAAATGCGAGTTTTTCTGGCTGAAGACCTCTTTTTCTGAAGGCCTTTTTTCCCCTTGGTTGCTGTAACTGGCAAGACTTACTCAAACTGATTCTGTACGTATTCTCTTGATCCTTCATTTCCTTTTCACAGTCGATTCCAGTCCATAACTGCAGTGGCCTCACAAACCATGCTTATGAGCAGAATTCCATGACATTTATTTGGCAGAAAAATAGCTCAGCAAGTTAAGTGCCTGCTGCTGAGGTGAGTGCAATAGCAGTGACTTTGACGGATTAGATTTAAGAAAGGCAGCAACTAAAGATACCATCATTAATAATAATAAAAATGGCATTTCAAAATGATACACGTTGTCATCTTCTCGACTGCGGATCATTAGAGACAGAAAGTATACGTCCTGCAAAGGTCCGAAAACACCTCAGCAGTATAAGAGTAGAACTCCCTGCACTCATCAAGACAAACCTGTTCTACAAAGCCTCATCCAAGAACAGCTTGAAAAAGAAACCCCTCAGAATCCATTGACCAGATTAGGAAACCTTGAAATGTATTTAGGAACACTGGCACAGAGACAAGTAACCTCACTCTGAGGAAAACAAAGATATATTCTTGCAGGCACCCTCTCCTACAATCAGGAAGCGTGTTGAGTAGACCAAGTTTGCAATAGGGTGGTTTACACATCCTTTGTTTCTTCATTCAGTTGCTCCTCTTAAGATGAGAGAGGTGGAATTTCAGGGCAGTAGAAAATAGGGAGACTAGAAATTACCATAACTCACAGGAGTGACTTCCAGTTGTAGAAGGCCAAGTGGCTGGAGGACTGGTGTCTCTATGCATTTGAGCGCAATTTAGAGTTTTAAGTTAGTAGCAGATGGTTGAATGCAGGTTTCATGCTTTTGTAATCGCAGAGGAGAACTATGGTAACAAACAGAGCAGGTGCTCAGGAAAAAGAATTAGCAAAACGATAAGTAATAAGAACAGCGCCATGTTTTTGGCCAGCGGCCAGTCAGCCCGGGGTGGATAAGATTACTGTCTGGCAGGCTGAAGGGACTACGTGCACCGCTTATAACCTTGACAAGGGGAGAGTGTGTTATAATAATACATGTTGCGACCAACCAAACAGAGATGGACATATATGAAGATCACCACATTGGTAGCACATAACATCCTGCCTGATGCACTCGAAAACTTTATCTCAGAGGACATTATGAATTAAAACATTTCTAGTCATAAAATAAAATGTTTTCGATTCGATCGTTTTATTATTATGTACCTTTAAAATTCGAAATCAAAGTATAAAAATAAATCAGTGTCATAAAATGCAGCCAATTGGGGCGTGGCTTGACACCCAAGGACATGGCGGCACTCCCGTGAGGCTCCCGCTCCGAGGCAGGGAGGTCGTGCTTCAGGGCACTTTTAGTGTGAAAACAACCGACAGAGCTCTTACATGAACGGCCCCTGAGGACAATGGAAGCTTTCTCGTAGGCTCCTGGGACCCTGAACAAAGCTATTTTAAGGTAAACGCTCTGAGGCGGATTCGCGATATCGCGGCCGCCATTTTGTTTTTCCGAATCTAGCAGAGAGCGTTTACTTTCCCTTAAAGTCGGCGATAATCACTTCCTTCACATGGCACCTCAAACCTTAGCACATTCCCTAAATCTAGCGGCCTATTTATAGTGACATTTCACAAGGATGCGGCAATTTTATCTTTCCTCATTATTTCATTGCTTTTAAGCCTATGTGGTAATGGCAGCCATTTTGAAAGTCATTTTTGATTTCACTACGATGAATCTTTGTGATAGCACGCAAGGTTTTTATTTTTATTTTCTGACTTGGACTATTTTTTTTACTCCTTTTTTGCTCACCACTTATACAAGATCTCTCCTTTGCTTTTTGGCGACTATGTGGCTGGTGTAGCATAACCTAATGGATTAATACTGACTGTGAAGAAAGAAACACTTCAGATATTGAAGAATCCTCTTCATAACAGTTGTCACAGTGATTTCTGTTGTATAACATTGATAAATCTCGTCTAAGTCATAGTATAGCTCTATGCATTTTCTGACCACACAGCTTTTTCCTTTTTGGCTGGCTTCTCTAATGAGCCGTGTATGCTTCCTTATCCATTGACTTCTTCATCATACAGCCTTGAGTTCCTTTCAGGACCCCTCATTTTCCTCGACTCACAATTTGATGGGCAGAACGAAGGGATCTTTATTCTTCGCCTCAAAGCCAAAACGTGTTTGTATCAAAAATTCTGAACTTTTTTCAGAGCTTTCAAGACTGGAAGACTCTGGGTTTGCTGACACAAAGAGCAGTCCCATAACAACGGATCCTGTACGAGCAACACCAGGAAAGTCCAATGTGAAACGTTTGAAACAAGACCCTCCTTCGCCACCTAAACCGGTATCCCCAGTCTCAATGGAGATGCTATTGCAGGAAATCAGAGCACTTAGACCCTTTGTGGAGGAAACTAATTCCAAACTACAAACTTTGTCTGATAGTTGGTCACAGCTTGACTCCAGACTCACAGTAGTAGAGCAAAATGTTTCTGCCTTAAGCGATACTACCAAGACTGTTTCCCTCATGCATGCACAAGTTTCAACACTTCAAAAACAGGTCGAAGACTTAGAAAATCGTAATAGGAGAAATAACCTACGCATCTATGGTTTGAATGAAGGGGTTGAAGGTACAGATTCTATTGCTTTCTTCAAGTCCTTCCTCCCAAAGATCCTCCATTTGCCAGAAGATTCCACTTTAAATATTCAAGGCGCTCACAGATTGGGGAGTATTTCCACCAATTCTTAATCTTTGCAGAGGCCAAGAAGAGTTATTCTTTACTTCTTAGAGTATTTGGACTTACTGAAAGTTCTGGCAGCCGCCAAAGCTATCCAACGGATATCCTGGTCTGGTTCTACACTATTTTTTGCGCAGGATTACTTCAAAGGAACGGCAGCTAGACGCAAAGCCTTCCTCGATATGAGACCCGATCTCCGCGCCATGGGAGCTAGATATGGTCTCTTCCATCCATGCATCTTCAAGGTCACATATAACAGAACAACATCATACGAAGATCCAACTCGTCTGCGAAGCTTTATTAACTCAAACCGACATGACTTAATGGATTCTTCAAGAGCTACCTCCTCTCATATTACCTGACTTTTTTCAAATTTTCATGCTTCAGGCTCCTTTTTCTCCTTCTTCACAGGTTGTTGTTAGTGATTACCTTTTCTATATATGTAGCTAAGTGTTGCCTTTGAAATTCTGGTTAATGCCATTTATTAATAGTTATCTTCATGTTTCGCTGATTGTCTTCTACATTAATAATATTTGGGCTTCGTCTTCTTTCCTTTGTACTTTGTTTTTACAGTTATGATTATGGTTTGGCGTGCTCCTTCCCTGGCTTGGTCCGGTCCTCACTTGATGTTTTGTCTGTTCCATGTGGTTTCGCCCACCCTCGCTTCATGTTCCCTTTTCGTAGGTATGGTCATTGTTTTGTCTTTTGTTCTTTGTTGTCTCTCACAATCTTCTCCCGTTTTCTACCTTGGTGTCTTATACATTTCCGTTCCTTTGTATCTTCTTATACTTATTTCTTCTTTTGTCATTGCAAACTTAAAATTTTCAGTCTTTTTATCTCCTCACAACTTATTATATTCATCTTTCTCTTTTTTATCATACTTGATTCTCACTTTCGGCTTAAATTGTTCGACTTCTCTATTTTTTCCTGTTCTGTGATTGAACTACTTTTTCCACTTTCTTTTTCTATCTCTTGATATTTTCTGCTTTTGGTTTATTGAATAGGACTTATGTTTTATATTCTCTGTTCAATATTGTTTATAGCTCATGTCATTAAGATTGATCTCATGGAATGTTAGGGGTTTAAATTCTCCCATCAAACGGCAGATTTTTATCTCATTTGGCAAAATTAAATGCTGACATTGTATTCTTGCAGGAAACACACCTTATGCATACCGAATCTTTAAAACTGAAGAAAGGCTGGGTAGGGGAAATCTTCTTCTCTGAGGGTGATGGTAAACATAATGGAGTAATGATACTTTGTCATAAATCACTCCCAGTTACATTGCTGATGCCGGAATCGGACACAGAGGGTAGATGGTTAAATGTTAAATTGTCAATAAAGGGTGTTTCAGTTTCTCTCCTCAATGTATATGCTCCTACATCTGGTGATACTTCATTTTGGTCTACGTCTGCCAAGCAAATCACTCATTGCTTTGAAGACAATTTCATACTAGCTGGGGATTGTAACCAGATTTTTGACCCGTTCACGGACAGAAATTCTAAATCTCCCTTTGTTCCCAATAAACCTCAAAGCTTTTGTTCACACTATTATTCAACATAAACTCCTCAATGCTTGGCGACTTTGTAACCCAACCACTAGAGAATATTCATCTTACTCTCCCACCCATCAGACTCAGTCAAGAATCGATTATATATTTGTTTCTCACAACATATCGCAATCCCTCACGAATGCAGAAATTGGCCCCATTTTGTTATTCGATCACGCCCCTGTTTCAATTCACCTTGACATTCTGCAACATGCGACCAAACCCGTCAATGCCCATGTGTCGCCCAACAGGTCCCACAACTGAAGGTTTGCGACTAGTCCCTTGCACATGTAACCAAAGTTGGCTACCAATGTCCATGCGACAAAGGGAAAATGTCCAGCATGAGGCCCATGTAGTATAACAGACTTGAAAGGGCAATGTCGATGTCGGCACCTTAACCAAACCCACGGTTACTATCCCCCACCCTCCCTCCCTAGCCCAACTCCCCCCACCTCTGGTGGGCAAGAAGATGGAGTGTCCCCTAAAAGGTGGCCGTTGAGCATGAGATGTCGGTGAGGCGGAGTAAACAGAGGTATTTGGGGCATGTGACTTCATTAAAATCAGTCGCCAGCATTGCCAAGAGGGGACGCCAGTCAGTACCGAAGGAGTCCGAGGAGTGGGTCAGGTTAGTGTGTATGCGTTCCATCCCAATGTACCACAGTTTGTGTAGCCATCCAGTATGTGTCGGGCGAGTGTGTGTGCCCCATAGCGATAAGATATGCTGTACTGCTGCGCCCATAGCTAGCCCCATTTGTTTCCCCCAGATAGATTTCAACGGGAAAGTGAGTGCATTGGGTAACCCTAGCAAAGTATAGACAGGAAAACGGGGTATGGTCGTGTCGAAATAGGTATCTATATCATCAAGGACGGATGTCCAATAATCTACCACTTCCCTACTGTCCCAAAGGAGATGTGTCAATGCGCCCTCCTCACCACAGCCTCTCCAGCAGGTGGGGCTGCGATTCGGGTTAATTTTATTGAGGCGAGCCGGGGTCATGTGCCAGTAAAGGGCAACCTTAACCGCTGCTTCCTTGCTGGCTGTGTTCCTGGCAGTATGGTTCGCTCTATGATAGATCTGATGCCACTCCTTTAGTGAAAGGCTCCTCCCCAACTCCGCCTCCCACTGCCGCTGCCCAGCCGAGCGCTCCGCGGCGGCTGGCGGACGCAGCATGAGATACAATTCAGAAATCAAATGGCGGTCAGAGTGCTTCGACAAAAGCCACTTCTCATAAGCCGTAAGGTGCCTACTCACAAGCGGGCGCGTATTAGGGTGAAGTAACCAATGGCGAAGTTGGAAATATTGGAACTTTTTGGGACGCTGGATGCCGTGCCAGTTAGTCAACTCCGCGTATGGGAGGAACTCGTCCACATCGAAGAGGTGGTCTACAGATTTACAGGTCGAGGCTCGCCATTCTGGAAACTCACTCTTGTCAAATCCCGGAGGGAAGGCCGGATTGTCAAATAGGGGCGTCAGCGGTGAGGGGAAAGATGCAAGTTGCCGTTGGGTCGCCACCGCATCCCACGTCCGCACCACCAAACACATGATGGGAGATCTATTAAGATACCTCGGTCTATCTACCGGATGCAGGAATGGTATCTTCCACAATGAGAGACCTGCCATCGCGCTCTCCTGAAATAACCACCTCTTCTCTGACTCAGGTCTACTCCATTCTACAAGATAGCGAATCTGCGCCGCTCTGTAGTAGGTCAGTAGATGGAGAATCTCCAACCCTCCCTCGTTCGGGGGACGGTAGGCAATATCTCTACGTACCCTTGGTCGCCTCCCCGCCCAGATGAAACTGAGCAGCTCCCATTGCAGAGTGTGGATGTGACTCATGGGGGGGTTCTGCCGGGATCGTCTGGAATATATAAAGTATTTTAGGCAAGATGGACATTTTGACTGCCGACACGCGGCCAAGTAATGAAAGGAGATAAGACCGCCACTTGCGAAGAGCACAAGTGACTTGAAAGTGGAGAACTGACTAATTACAGGCAATTGTTTGGGCTGTGGACGGGGTCCAAGTAATCCCTAGGTAGGGGATTTCAGGTTGAGGGCGCAATTCCCCAAATCCCACGACCGCAGTGTCAGCAGTAATCTCATTAAGTCCCAGCAGGAGCAGCATGGACTTCCCCACGTTAACTTTAAATCCCGAAACTTTACCAAACTCCGCCAGTTCCTGTAGAAATGCTGGGACGGAGCGACGGGGGGTGTCTAGAGGCGCCAAGATGTCATCCGCGTACAAATTAACCGTATGGCATTCCACCCCGAAGGGAATTCCAGAGATGTCAGGGTTATCCCGAATCCGTTGCGCTAGAGGTTCAATATATAGCGTGAAGAGCAGAGGCGAAAGATGGCACCCTTGCCTCGTGCCCCGCCGGATGTCGAACGACCGGGAACTGACCCCATTGACCCGGATCGTCGCTGTGGGTTGATCATAACAGCTCGCGACCCAAGCCCTAAATCGAGTCCCCAAGCCAAAGTGAGCAAAGGTCTTATCCAAAAAACCCCAGTCCACCCTGTCAAACGCTTTCTCAGCGACAAATGAAAGCAAGACAGCGTCCAGATCCATAAAGTGGGCCTTGTCGATAAAGTGCATTAACCGCTTGGTGTTGTCGCTACTTTGCCTGTTGGGTATAAAATCCGATTGGTCCGGTTCGATAATACCCGGTAGGCGGGGGCCCAGTCTGGCAGCCAAAACACCCGTAAAGAGCTTTAGGTCCAGATTAAGAAGGGAGATTGGGTGATATGCTGCACATTGTGTGGGGTCCTTCCCCGGCTCGGGAATGACCACGATATCGGCTGCTAGCATATCCGCAGGGATGGAGCCCGTTCCCTCAAAGGAGTTAACCCATCTGGCCCCGGGGATTTCAGAGGCTTGAGGCGGGATATTGCGCCCGCAACCTCCTCCAATCTAATGGGAGCATCCAACGCACCAGCTCCAGACGCATTCAGAGCTGTAAGCGCCGCCTGGCCGAGGTAGGCCTCCCCCGAGCCGTCAACCGTAGGATCTCTACTTTACAAAGTGGCATAGAACTCCCGAAGAGTCTCTGCAATCCGCTTGTCATCTTCCACCCTCTCACCGGCGGAGGTGCTGAGGGCCGCGATTTTGGAACGTTGAGCCCTGGTGCAAAGTTTGCTTGCCAGAAGCTTCCCTGTTTTATCACCCCCGATATAGTAGGAATGTTTAAGTCGTAGGGCGGCGTACTCCGCCCTGTCAAGGTCCAGGCTAGCCGGCTGAGCCCGGGCGGATTTGAGTTCCCGCCACATTCTCGGGGCTCCGGTATGGCTGTGAACTCTTTTGAGTTCTTCTACCTTGGCCGTCAACTCCTCTCTCTTCTCTCTGCGGGTTTTGTTATCTGCCGCAGAAATAGCTATTAGTTCCCCGCCCACTACTGCTTTAAGGGCCCCCCATAATGCGGTCAAGGACACGTCCGGGAGATCGTTAGCCGTCAAATAGTCAGTGATGCATTTACACACCTTCTCGACAACTTCGGGACGCTGAAGCAGGGATTCCCGAAGACGCCATCTCCCCCTCGGACGATGCAAAGGGCGGAGGTCCAGCGTGACAGTCACTGCGTCATGGTCGGAAAGAGCCGCCTGGACGATTTCAGCGGTCTGAACCAGCGCGTTAAGGTCGGACGACCCTATAAAATGATCCAGCCGAGAATACGTCTGATGTACGTGGGAATAAAAGGAATACTGCGTGCTATGGGGATGAGCCGCCCTCCAAAGATCTATCAGCCCCCTGCTCCGCAACCAGTCCCGTCCCCCACTCGAGATCGCTTCTGTGTCTCCTCGGCACTGCCCCGATCGATCTTGTCCAGAGTCCATGACTAGATTGAGGTCGCCCCCGATTAAAATGAGTCTGTCGTGGTGACAAAGGATTTCAGACAAGGAATCTATGAGGAACGACTCCTGTCCCGCATTGGGAGAGTAGAGGGAGCCCACAATAATTGGGATACCCCCCCACCCAGAGCCTATAGGCCAGTAGATGACCCTTTACCTCCACCAATTTGTCCCCAATACCGCCCTGAAAGTGTCTCGCCAACAGTATGGCCACCCCCCCTTCTTATCTGGCATAGAAGAAAAGAACTGGTGGGGAAACGCCCGAGATCGCATTCTATGCCAGTCCTTGGATAGCAGGTGCGTTTCCTGTAACAGGCAAATCGAGGCCCCTGAGTTTTCTAAACAGCTCAGAATTGCTCGTCTCTTAATGGGGCTATTTAACCCCTTCACATTAAGAGTGAGAACCTGGGTTGCCATTGGGAACCTTAAAGTTTGTGGAGTGTGTGTCGGCCATGCAGTGACCAGTAGTGGCCATGAGAAGTTGACCCAGCGACGTCGCCACCAAAGGGCACAACTTCTGAAGTGCTCTTGTCTGGCAGCACACCGGTACCCCCCCTCCCCTCCGCAAATCACCCCCCTCCCTCCCCCCACCCCAACCCCCCACGGAACAGTGCCAGAGGCCAACCATTGTCCAATATCCTCAGCACGAGCCGAGGACAAACAGTGAGAAAAGAGCAGGGAAAACATGGCATCCGGGTGACCCGGGCTCCCCGCCCGCTACCCCCCCCCCCACAGGTGCGAGAATTTGATGCGTAGCGTGTCCCCTCATATGGAGTTTACGGAGAATCCGGCCTAGAAGTGTCTCTTGGGACTGCTGCGAGGGCCGAGGCCAGTTCAGTGGTCATCGTGGCGCGGTCTGGCACAGTTGACACAGGCGATCGACGACGTCTCTTCCGCTGCCAGCCATCCCTGGAAGAACGCTGCAACAGCTTAGGAGAAGAGTCTGGAGTGTGTTAAGTAAGGGCAAGCAAGTCGGATACCTATTGGAACGAACGGAGTTGGTGCAGCTTACCGTTCCATCAAGATTACGCGGAAGGGGTGGCCCCACTCCATTGGCTTTTAGGAAGCTGGTTGCCTCCTTGGAGGCTTTCCGTTTCTGAAGGGTGATGGAGGCCAGGTCCTGGTAAAGAGCTACGGCGTGCCCCTGGTACGCAAGTGGTTGTTTTAGGCGAGCCTCCTTTAAAATGCGCTCCTTCAGGGGAAAGTCCGGAAAAAAGGCCAATATGTCTGGTGGGGGAGCCGGAGCCTTTCGCCCCAGGCCCACCCTGTGGGCGCGATCAATGCGATTCTCAAGATCCGGACCTGCCCCCAGAATGTCCCGAAAGAGGCCCTGTAGATATTCTGTCACATTTGTCCCTTCCGCTTGTAATGGGACGCCCCATACGCAAATGTTGTTGCGACGGGATCTATTTTCAAGGTCCTCTGCGTGAGCCTGCAGGTCAACCTGCTGATCCCTAAGTCGAAGGATTTCCTGCTGGAGTAGCTTAACTTCCTCAGATTTAGATTGCTCCGAATTTTCTATAGCTGCGACGCGCTCTCCCAACTCGTCCACATCGCGACAAATTTCTCTCACCTCTCCCGCAACCTCCTGTGTTTAAGTGTTTTAAGTCCTCTCGGAGGGTGTTAAAGAGCTTCCAGAAATGTCCGGGTGATGGGCACCTCTCCTTCATCCCGACGTGAGGATTGCGTCGGGGGTGGGGGGGGGGGGCTCCCCATCTCTCCATTCTCTGACCCCTTCACTAGCATGTCTTTCAAGGAGCGGTCCCCCTTTTTCTTTGTGTTGGCCATGGTGGTGCCACTAGCGGGACAACTGAGTGGCTGCTCAGTGGGGGAAACGATGAAGCCACTCGCAGGATCCACCCTCAGACCCTGGAGACGGAATGGCCCCAAGCAACGACAAGGAGATAGGGGACTCGGGCTCAGAGAAGTGATCCCAGACCCGTTGGGTGTCCCCGCCGCCTCAAGTCCACTCCTTGGTCGCCCCCACACCCCTGGGCCCAAAGATCGGTCCGTGGGCTCTAATCTGCAGTAAACGGACCTCACCTCACTCTAGGCACGCCAACTCCAGCCACCACGGGGCGATGAGGGAAGCAACGTGCCAGTCCAAAACTCAGGGCCGCCCCTCCAGGCCAAAGACGGCACCCCGGGAGCCCACGCCTGCACAGTCTCAAGGCGCCACCTCTGGAGCACAGCGTCAGGTCACAGACAAGCCCCCGGTGGAGAAGGTAGGTGAGGGCCCCACTCAGCCGCCCAAACGCACAGCACCGAGGAGGACGGGGGAAACGTCTGCCAGGAGAGTCTCTGAAACGGATGCCCCCAAGGACCAGCGACCAAGGCTCACTCATTCACTACACGGTACGAGGCAGCCGCATCTGAGATTGAACCCTCCTTTGCCACTGTGGAGGCTGATACCGTGGCCCACTTCTGTTACCAGCCCCTGGAGCAGGAAACCATGGAAAAGTCACCAAGTTAAGTGGATTTTAGGGGTCTCAGTCTCTCTCCGTCAGCCAAGGCCCCCAATAATAAGATGCAGCAATATAGACCTGTGAGGCGCAGGTGTTTCAAAATAAAGAACTTTTAGGTGCTGCCACGCAAAGTCCAGTGCTCGAAGAAGCTCTCTGTGGCACAGATATCAGCACAAAGGGAAATGCTGCAGCTGAGGTTGGAACTGGTCCCGTTTCCGGACCAAATCAACAAGCAGGCGTGCGGCCGCCGAGTCTGGGGCCGGCCCGCTAGGCCAGAAGCCGCAGCCTCGATTTTTGTGCTGGCCGCTCTGCGCCTCACCACACCTCCGCAAGTCTCAGATGGGGCCGCGCTCACCTCTCTCCGGCCGCAGCAACGCTCCCTGCAGCCGCCGCTCTCCGGCGCGCGTCTCGCCTCCTCCAAGCTGCTGCCAGGCCCGACCTCCAGTCCGGCGTGAGTCTCTGCCGCCTCCCGCTGGCACCCCGGTCACAGAGCGGGCGCCATTTTGTGGCAGAGCCCCCGGCCCTCCATGGACAGCTCCAGCAGAATCCGCCTGGGAGGCACGGCGGGCCTCGTTTCACCAAGCCGCCCGGCCCCGGGAGAAATGTAGAAGGTATGCTGTCAAATTAGGAGGGACCACAGGCACAGAGTAGCCCGGGGTGAAGGACAGCCGCGGGGAGCCTCGGAAATCCACGTCTCGTCAGGCCGCCATCTTGGCCACGCCCCTCAACAATGCTCTCCTTTTAAATCCAGAGTTTACTGCTTCCTTTATTGCCTTTTTTGATGATTATTTCAGGTTAAATAACACAGAGTCCATACCATTCTCAACTATTGGGGATGCTTTTAAAGCTTCTGCAAGAGATATTATTACCTTTGTTGCCAAAAAACGAAAAATCGCACGTAAGCATACTAGCGATTTGTTACATGACATCAAGAAACTGGAGCATTCTTATTTCTTAATATACTTACCACTCTAAGGATTCTTCTTTATATTTATTAAAATCAAGTGCAAAATTCTATGGAGGGAAACAAAGAGGGGAAAATATTGGCCAACTATTTTTGAAAGTCCGACAGAATAAATTAAATATTAAATCTATTTTTGATGAACATTCAGTCTTAAAATTGAAAGATAATGAAATTTTAAATTAATTTTCCCTTTTTTACAAATCATTATATACATCTGAAACACAATCCACGGAACATTCCCGGTCTCTTCTTTTCTAATATCCAGAAACCCCAACATACAACTCCGGATATGGCCCCCTTGGAGTAAGATTTATTACAGCAAGAACTCATGAAGGCACTTCAACACCTTAAAAAGGATTTAGCTCTTTGGGAAGCTCCTCTGGCTCTTTTTCAGATGCGCACATCTGCCTCATTCCAAAAGAAGGCAAAGACCCTAAACATTGTAAAAATTATAGACCCATATCCTTGGTTAATATGGATTATAACACTTTTTCCAAATGATTAGCAATACGTTTAGATTCATTTTTAACAAATTTGCTGGGCAAAAAACAATCTGGATTCGTTAAGGGACGTTACATAACGGATAACACACGACTCTTATTCAATGTTTTATCTAAATCTACCTACCTAAAGCGACCCCTGCGGCAATTTCTTTAGACGCCGAGAAAGCGTTTGATAGAGTTGAGTGGACTTATTTGTTTTACGCCCTTAGATGGTTTGGTTTTGGCCCCAATTTCATATCCTTGATCTCTCTTCTATATTCTAATCCCCGTGCTGCAGTTTTTGCTAATGGTTTGATTTCCTCATTTTTGATCCTGGTAGAGGAGTTAGTCAAGGTTGTCCTCTTTCTCCTTTTTTATTTAACTTGGCCAATGGAACCTTTCCTTTCCAAACTACGTCAAAATCCAAATTTACGTGGTTTCCAAACTTTACAAACTCACATTAAACTTGCGGCTTATGCGGACGGCATTTTACTTTTCATGTCAGAACCAGCCGATTCTATCCCCGCCTTCTTAGCTGAAGTAAGTTCATATTCTCTCATTTCTGGATATAAATTAAATAATAAGTGCAAGATTTTGCCTTTAACCAAATATACCTTCAAATCGGACTTTAGTGCCTCTAAGTTTTCTTGGAGTCCCAATCATATTAAATATTTAGGCCTATATATCACTTTTTCAATTCCGGACACAGTTTCATTGTGCATGAATAAATGCATCCAAAAACTTTCTGACTTAACTACTAAATGGCACCCTCTATATTTATCATGGTGAGGTCGTTTAGATACCATAAAAATGATGCCATCGCCTATAGTTATGTACACTATTTCCAACATACCAGTCCCCATACCCACTAAATGGTTCAAGAATATTAATTCCGTTCTCTCTTTCTTCCTATGGCATAACAAGAAATCCTGTATGTCTCTATTAAAACTATCACGTCCTAAAACAGAAGGTGGAGTCAACTTTCCCGACTTTCATACATATCAGAAGGCATTCCTTCTATGCCAAGCCTATCACTGGTTGCTTGAGTCTACAGAAAGTGAACCTTTATGGACCTCAGTTGAACGTCTTTTCTTGTTCCCCTTCTCTTTTTCAGAGTATATTTCCTACTCACGCAAACCACAATCACTTTCTACCTCTATCATCAAATTAACCTCTAACCTTCTCGAGCTATCTCCTACTCCATCCCCAATTACAGTGGACTAGTTTCTCAATTCAACAATTTGACACAATAAAAATCTGCTCATTAAAAATAAACCCATTTACTGGAAAACTTGGACAAAAAGGTCTACTTTGGATTCATCAATTGTTCTCACAGTCGGACTTCCTATCCTTTGTCTCACTTAGACAATCTTTTCACTTGCCCAACTCATTTATACATAAATATACCTTACTCAAGAAGGTAGTGATGGATACTCATTCTCAATTACCCACTGCACAGAATACCTCTATTAGCTCGGATGATTCCTCTCGAACCCACGCCTTGCTTCAAACTTTTCCCAAAGCCTCTATTATATACCATTATCTACTTGACACCCACACAGTTAGACAGAAGTCTAAATTAGAGGTGGCTTGGGAATGTGATTTTGGGATATCATGGCCAACGTCTTTATGGACGACTATTTGGACCAAAATTCGTAAATCTTCTAGAGCAGTCAATACAACGCAAACTTTATTTTTTGTCTACAATAGACTTTTATTAACACCGAAAGCTTTATGTAACAAGTTCACGGCTGTCCCAGACACTTGTTGGATTTGTTCTGCTTCAAACGCTGATTTCTTTCATATGTTATTTTCGTGCCCACATGTTCATGCTTTCTGGAAACAAGTCTGGACCCAAATTGATCTAATTTTTGCAACTAAGTTTCCTTTTTCTGTTATTTATGTTTTTTTGGGGAGTTCTATTTGGGATAATGTTACACTCAATGTCAAAATCATTGACTTGTTATTAGAGATTGCTTTTCAACAAATTACCACAAACTGGAAAGGCTTCACAACAATGTCTTATAGGGCTTGGTGGTACATGATATGTCAATCATAGGTTGGACACCTTCTTTGTATTTCCTATACAAATGGCATCAAAACATTTAGACTTATGGTCACCGGTTACGTTGTATATTGAAGCCAATGCCAAACGTTGTTTCCATCTCCAGTTATCTCAGCAAGAAGTCCTTAAACCTCCTTTATTCCCCTGATTATTCCTAAATCTTATATATTATAATGTTTATTCATGTTTTAATACTTAACTCTGCTCTCTTTTTTTTTAATTAATAAGTCCAACTTTGTATAATTCTATTACAGTATTTATGAATTGTGATGACATGACTTTGACAGTGTATACCTTGTATTGACACCCTATTCTTGGTAATAAATGTTTTTCTTGAACTTAAAAAAAATAAATTAAAAATTTAGACAATTTGCAACAAAGATACAACAGCAAAAATGTGACCCGACTGCTACATCCATTAGCAACAAAAACAAAGACAAAGGTTTCATAAACATGTCCCGGCCCTCAACCTGTGAATAGTAAAGTGGGTCACGGATCGGTTCACCTTTTTCAATAAACTAAGTCATTACAAACTGTTAGCACCACTGGGGCATAGGAGAACCATTACTGCTGGCAGGAGAGTGTGTATCGTCCCCAGTGACGAAGACTTGTGGCAGATTCATTGTGATGGTGGTTTACTGGACTCCCCCGCTATACTCCCAACATTGGCTGCTTTTTATGTGAAAGCAGACACGTTTAATACTTTTACTAGCAGCCCTGCTAACCTTAAGTTAAATAAGAAGCATTGCTAATTAAATAACCCTCTAGCCCTTCAATTTACTATCAATGACAAGCAGTAAGTACAGAGGGCAGAATATGTCCTCCCTGTTGCACATAGCCCTACATTTTGTACGTGGCACAGTACTGCCAGACTGACATTTAATCTCCATTCAGAATTCTGGACACAAAATATCGTAAGGGACCATGAGCCGGTAACATGATCTGATCCCTCACAATTATGTTTGGACTAGATAGGACACGTTACTACTATCATTTACACATACACTTTCTGCAAAAAGGTTTGCACTTCCGATATTTATTCTAGAAGGGCCACTGTAGCCCTCGGTGATTATTTTTAATACACGTGACCTACGCGACTGTAGTACCATCCTTTAAATATAACACACCTTTATTTCAAACATGACATTAATTCTCTATGATCACCAATTTCATTATATCTGGGATCATTATTATACGATGGCGATCATGGCTTTAAGTGGTTTTCCATAATATGACCTAGTTAAACTTTGCATCCCCCGAAAGCGGAACACGCTCAAATTTTAACTTGACATCTACTCTCTGTGATCAGTTACAATTTCATGAAGATGAATATTAGGCTTCTCCGCCACTTTAATACATATACTACTATATTCTCTCTAAATTTGCCAATGGTAATTTCGAACACTATTACCTAAGATGGCAACGGCAACTGTGAGAGGTTTGTCATATTACTTCTCACATCTTAGTTTCAACGGACATTTGTCTTAGCACGGAACCGAAACTTGGTGTCACATGCTGCACTGCAAAGTTCTTCAGGGGGACAGGTACGTTTTTCAAGGGGGTGCTCTGCTTTAATATTAAGGTCTTTTCTCCTAGGAACACTTAGCCTTTGTTCAATAATACATTTTGGATGCTTTAAGAGTTATTATCTACAGGTTAGCAAATGCATGTTCTAGGTTTTGTTTTTACCTTACTACCAGTATAGGGTATGCAGGAACACTACTTCTCTTGAAAGCTGGATGAAAGCCCCTTTAAATAAGTATAGTGTGTGTGATATCTATCTACCTATATATCTTTTTTAATAAAAAGGTCTTGGCTAACACCAGACTGCAGTACTGCATAAATGGGTGTACATTGAACATCGTGCAACCGACCATATTAGGAAAATCAATGCATCATTTACATTGTGATTTCTCGCTGTTGAAGGGTAGTCTAAACCAAGTTCTACTGATATCCAAGCAGAAATGCCAAGGCAAACGAAACACGTTTATGTTTCAGCTGCAAGATTATCACATACTCGAGCCTTCAAGAGCAGAGTGCACCAATCATGTCACACCATCCTTGGTTGTTAGATGCATTTTGCACAATCTTAGTCTGCAACAGGGACTCCTTTCTTAGTTTGAATGCATTTCAACAGATAGTTGATGAAAACCAAGATCTTATATCACAATAAAATTTCAGAAAAAACTTGGAATTCATTTTCAGCAATTCAGTCCATGATGTCCCTGCAGCCATTTATAAAGAACGTGTTCCAAGAATAAAATATCAAGATCAGGTATTTCAGACTGGGAACAAGTTGATCAAAAACGATTTGGAATTTGAGAATAACAAGTATTCTACAAAGACTTTACTACCTGCAGTTGTTGGTTGTTAACAAGGCCTTCATAACACCAGCAGACATAGAAATATTTCAAAACATTCTCACAAAATTGTATTAAGAATTCAGTAAACATTACTGTTACCAAAGCCTGGAAAAGCCATTCATATTTTTCAAAATGATCTGATGATCAGTGAGTTGAGAGGCCTACTCCAATACTATTAACAAATTCAGCCATGCTTGACAATTTTCACAAGTGTTTATAGATGGATTAGTGGTATAATTCCACATGTAGGTATTTATTGGGCTGATGAGAGCCACAAACTCAGAAATCAAAAGTATGTTTTCCTTAACAAAATGATGATCTTCAAAATGTATATCTTCGGATGTTTGGTTCAGAAGTTCTGGGACAGCTCTATGCATTGCCTTTGAGCACAAAACAACTCAAACACAAGGTAGCAAAGGCCCCTGGACAGGACCGGATACCTGGCGACTTATACAAGTCTGATCCCATGGTGTGGGCTCCTTAAATAAATCTCTAGTCGAATTGTATAGCAGCTTGGGGAGATATCCCAGAAACTTGGACAGGGGCTGAGATTATAGCCATATGCAAGAAAGAAGATAGGAGATGCCTCAGTCCCCACCAACTATATGCCGATCAGCTTATTTGAAAATTTGCAAAAGGTCTTTTGGAGGCAAGTTCTAGATAAACTGTAAGCCTGGATGGACGAAAATGAGATTCTGTCTTTCTACCAGGCTGGCTTTCAAAATAAGAAAAGTACTTGTGATCAGGCCTTTAGGTTTATACTACTTACATGGAAGAACGTGCTGCTAAAGAAACAAAAATTGTACGCAGCATTTGTTGATCTGAGAGCTGCCTTTGATCTCGTGCCTTGCAAGAAGTTATGGAGACTCATGCTAGACTTGGGAGCCCCGGCTACTTTGGTAAATCTGATAGCAAGAATGCATGAGTATAACTATGCTCAAGTACAGTGGGAAAACAGGGTGAATCAACGAGCAAGATCCCAATTCATCGTGGGGTGCGCCACGTGTGCGTTCTTGCACCTACCCTGTTCTCCCTGTATATTAATGAAGCAGAAGATCTGCTCTTGGATTGCAGAAATTGTCCCCCTTTCTTGAATGTAAAGAAAATACAGATCGAATTGTTTGCAGAAGACTCCTTACCCCAATGGGTCTCCAAAACCTATTAGATAAATTCCTGATCTTTTGTAATCAAAGGAGTCTGGAATTTAATGTAGAAAAAACTAATATTTATTTCTATTGGGACAGGTAAGGGTAAATCACGAGCAGTTAGGATTGCAGATAAACCCCTTGAGAGGGTGAAGAGTTGATTATCTGGGGGATCAGGTTGACCGACTCGCTAGGATTGGGTTCGCAACTTGATAAAAGCTTTCTTACCTTAAGCAGCAAGTCTAAGTCAATACTGTGATTTCACAAACAGACGCACACTTGGTCGTTGACCCCTGCACTGGAGGTTTACCATGCCAAAGCCTAAAGTACTGTGCTTTAGGGCACAGAGGATTGGGGTTATAGTGATACCCACAAACTGATGGTGTGTGAAAACATTTATGCTAGATTTCTTGTTTCTGTACTGGCCAACCCCATTATTTTTCGACCTCGGGATCAAGAGAATTAGGGATGTGGCATTATTGTAACCACTAATGCATTGGTTGTGGATAACACCTGAGTTAATTGATTATCGCGAGTCACAAAGGGAACTCTTATTGATTAGTGGTATTGAGAAAAAATACCATGGCATAAACATGTTGCTAACTGGTGTAGGTTGCTTGGAATGCTAAGCCTGTGTGATAGCCCAGAGAGGGCTAGTGAAGAAGAACTGGTCAGAGTAAAAATCAAGTGTTGGGCATACGTAGTAGAACCGTATGCTGCGAGTACAGCCAATGGTTGTCTAACTACTCAGTTCCTATACTTTAAGCCGTGTCCCTAGTTCGAGCACTTTCGAGATCTGATCTCACCACCATTCTATAAGTTTGTTTGAGAGGTTTCCTTTGGGATGTTTACCTATAAAGACTTACTTACTGGGTCACTGACCAACTCTAAAGCATGCCCAGCATGTAGCTTAGTACAGGAATCCGAGGAACATATCCTGTTTTTATGCACGAAATATCATAATTTGCAGGAGGCGGTTTCAACCAACATGTCTGAGCCTAGCAGTCAGACGGTATCAGGTTGCTTACAGAATTTTGAAGACCGATACTTCTGATTCCATCGGCTTTGCTGTAAGTGGTTTTCTATTAAGCATATGGCTTAGCCGACAGAAGCGTGACCCAGGCAGACAAGGGAGTTAACATGTCTGGTATACTACTTCGGATGGTTGATTTGGTCTTCAGTGATTTGACCATCATGGGAAATTTGTGTTGATAATTTTGTTAATGAAGTTTGCACTTTATCCATCTTTTAAGAATGCCTTTTGATTTTTGTGGTTGTGAAATTGTAATATGAAACTTATGTATTTTTGTCTATTTTTAAATAATTGTTTTTATGTTGCTAATTTACATAGAATTTGGTCTACAAGACTATTTTTATTCAGAATAAGATTGTTTAAATGCATGGATGTTGTGCACTTTGATAGTTTGAAAAATATTTATTATTGAAACTCAAACACTACAGTAGTAGTACAGAACATAAAACATTGCAACAGTTCAGCGACACAATAACGGGACAACTACAGACTACACAGTACAAATGTACAACAAAATGATGCAACATAGCAACAAAATAGAATACCACATTTTCAAAAAACACAACAAAACACTGCTTCACACAACACAAAAGCAACTATAACCAACGCATACAATTTAAAACATCACAACTCAACAACAAAAACACAAATGATTTTTCCAACGCATCAAAATAGCCCAACATAACACCACACCAAAAAACTCCATCCAGCGTCATCGCTCATTGACTTACACAAAGTAGACTTTATATTCTTTAACCCAGATACTCCATCGTATGAGCATTTTAACATGAAAAATGTAGGTTGTAGTGATTTATTTATAAACTATAGACTGTACCTTTTGGGTACTTAGTGATCATCTAAGGACCCCTCAGTGGTTAAAATATATATATATTTTTTAATTGAACAGCAAGTACCGCAGTACTCCTGCAGAACCCAGTGCGGCCCTTCGCAGAGGTACTACGTACACTGGCGGGAGGCTCTGTACAAGTTTCTACTCCATGGTATCGCAGTAGTGTACATGCTCCCACAGGAAGCTCGCACGGGTACCACAATGTCACTGGGTGGAAGCCAGTGTGGCAAATACTGCAGGAGTAGCATGGTATCAAAATTTTTCTTTAAAACAAAGAAAATGTGGCTTTGGCGCCCATTGCAATTGGGCACTAAGAGGGTTGGCCGAAGGGCCCGGCTGGAAGCCAAGCCTGTAACCAAACCTTGGCCATTCTCAGGGGTGTTGGGTGTAGCCAATTCCGCACTGCGCATAGCTAAAGCCCATGCACAGTGTGGAGATGGCTGTCCACAGCGAGTTTGGAAGCAGTGCCTATTCACAGAGTCGGGTGAACAAACAAGTTTGAATATGATAAAAAAAAAACTATACTACTATACAAAGGTTATAGTGACATTACAGTTAGATGTGGAAATAAAAAAAATGCTTAATATTTAAAAGCTAAAATAAGAAAACACTAACATTTAATCAGTTATAGTTCACTCAGCAATCTATAACTTGCCCCCAGCATGCACTTCTTATGTCCTCTCATATTACATCACTCATTACATGAAAAATTACATCATTGAGGACATCACTTATCAAATCTCAAATGATGTCATTGATAAAATTGCTGATGATATCATATAGTCATTGTTACAATTTTCTATAGTGATTGTAGACTAAGTTATTCAACATGCTACACCTGCGGCCAATTTTCTATTGGGTGTCTAATATGCGACACGGAGGATCTCTAGAACAATTGAATTGGCATGGGGACATCACAAAAAGATGGTGTATGACTAGTTAGTAATGAAAAATGTATATGGACCCTCACACACCAACCAAGGTGTCATGCTTGATCATAGGGTTCTCCGCCCAACAGTTGGGTAGGAAGGTGGATGGCCTTGATCGACCCCACCGTAAAACATATAATAAAGGGTTTTACTGGAGGGATCTGCATTTACATGCTGATCCTCTCTGACCTCACCAACAGTCGAGACACAAAACTACCAATGAATTGCATTTGACTAAGTCAATCGAGTCCAATCGAATCCACCTGCCAACCAAACTGTCAGGGGGGAGAGTTGACAACCCTAGGATGAAGCATAACACCTGGGTAGAGAGTCCTGCATAGAACATGATTTTGGATATGTAATTTGTGGTCTATTTGGTATATCTGTGCCTTTTAGTAGTTCATTTTTCAACAGATGCCAGTGTCTCAAACATTTTCTTTATCTGGTTGAGTTATTGGTTTTATATGGTTATTAATCTTATGGGCTGATTATTCCTATTTTTGTGATCCTGAAACAAAAGCTTTTCCCTTCTAGCCTGTTTTGCTCTATTCTTGGCTATATTCACAGTATTTTCTGAGTAGCCACTTTCTCCTCTTTCACTAAATGTTTCTTCTCTCCGCTTTCTTCTTTGTTAATTGTTATTCTGTCCATTTTATTTCTTGCCTCGCGTCTTGTTTTCCTCACTGTGGGCTTCTTAGTTTCCTTTTAGGCCCTAATATAAAAAAACGAGGTAAACAGAAGTGGGGAACCATGGGTAGTTACTAAGTTTTAGGTGGAGAGCAGCTCCTTTATATGGAGAACTCTACAACACTACAGACACTTTAAACCTGCTCACTTCAAATGTATGTTTTTCTAGCAGAGTTTTAGGTAATAGGATTAGCATAGTGACATCCACAGCAAGCTAAAAAAGCTACAAAGCCTTTTGCCATTTTTGAAGCAAAGTCTTTATGCCCAGGATCAGCTAGTGCTATCCACACTGTGCTGAAAAATGACAAAAGACTTTTACGATTCCAGGTACGGTATTAGAGCTTTGGATTAAAAAACGTACCACCTATACCAACATGTAATGAATAAAAGCAGCTCTTGACAAACGTGTTTCATCAGAGAAGCACAGCTTCGCCCAAACAGGGGAGCACCAAGTTTAAATCCAAACTATACCCTTTCCGGTCTGACCAGAGAACACACAAAATATACAAAAAGAACACACAAAATATAGAAACCAGTTTCAGAACACACCCTCCCCCAAGAAAGGAAAAGCCAGAAAACTAATACTTTTATAGTGCGTGGTTGAGAAGAGTTTTAACATTAACAATTTAAAAGAACAGAGACATTTGGAAGTTAAAGAGAAACACAATTAACTTTAAACATGGTAGGAGAGGGAAAAGTTGGGCTCGTAATTTTTTATTATTTACGGTTAGATGAATGATGAATAAAAAAAAAGGTGTAAGGATGAGTGACACTCGCAGAGAAG
The DNA here is from genome assembly GCF_964204655.1 of Triturus cristatus. Lineage (NCBI taxonomy): Eukaryota > Metazoa > Chordata > Amphibia > Caudata > Salamandridae > Triturus > Triturus cristatus. The sequence goes on from NC_140585.1 coordinate 462,896,003, forward strand.
GCTTTCTTTTAATATCTAGACTGATGTAATACAGTAATGCCCAATCATAGTTGCTGTTTGCTCCCTTTAGTAAAACTTCCTACCTAAATGCAAGGTTTTTGGATCACTAGCACACTTGGCATGGAGTGTGCTCGGGGCGTTGACTTGTCATGCACTTCTCAGTGCAAATACGGGGCATTGCCACCGGCCATGGCCTTCATAGACTGGGCTGAGTAGTAACTGCAGGACTGTGGCAATACCCTCAGCTCTATACACTTCTGGTATGTTGGTGGTAGAGTACTAGACTGGTATGCAGCAATGCCTTGTGTGGACTACTCCCAAGCAAAGTCCTCTGTTAAGGGTATTTACTGTGCAGAAAAAGAAAGCTCAGTATGTGTTATCCACAAGGCAGATGCAGTAATTACTGCAAGGACAGTTTTTCCACCCTTTGTAAAGCTGCATCACAGTCACAAGGGCAGCACTCACAGGGCATGCAGCCATACCGAGTGTGAAATAGTTTAGGTACATACTGTGCATATGGCATGGTCTCAGGTTCTGGTGCTGTGTTGAGTAGGCCTTGTATGTATTGTGTAGAAAGAATAGGTAAGATGGCTGCTGCACTCGTCCACATGCTTAACACAATATATTCAGAGCATGCAGCCATGCCCAGTTAGCACTTAGATCAATACGTGAAGGCACAGCACAATATGGGCAACGTCACAGGTCTTGTTTTGTGAAATACACCTAGTATGTAATGTGTCCAAGGTATGACAAAAAGTTGTGTTGTGTGTGATCTTGGACCAATATTTGCTGCAAACATGCTTTTTTGTGGACTGTGCATACAAGTTACCGTTTTATGGCATATTTTGCAAGGTTGCACTCAATAGCTAAATAATTTTAGCTCATCCTTGTATGTACGATTTTTTTTTCTTTTTGTTCACCGAATGCTTTATTGACCTGAACTCAAGTATTCAGATTATATCTGTTTTTAAATATGCCACAGTACAGGCAGTAAACTGTTGTAAACAACAGGTGCCTGAGCTGGTGGACGCACTACCTTTTTTTATTTTACTGCAGTAATATATGAGAATTATGTGAGTACCACAAAAGGAGGGAATACTGTTTTGTGATGAATAGCAAATACATAAAACAGATTTCTAGTCTTGACTGAGCAAGTTTATAACAGCTAAACAATGAAATGGGAGTAAGCTGAACTGCAAAATAAGTGAACTGAGAGTTAACAGAACATCACTTACCATAGTGAATTATGGGATGACTGTGGCAAAAAGTGAGGGAGAAATACTGTGATGTAAAAAGTTTGGAACAATCGTTAAAGGTCGTACATGGAGTGACCAGAGGACGCCATGAGCGGATGGTTGCCCTCTAGAATTTTAGAAATCTTTCCAGTTCCAGTTCAAAAACCTTTATTTCGGTCATTAAGACCATAAAAGTTTGCGTACAATACAATCCAAATCGTGACAATATAATCTAATCCAAATCATGACAAGATATAGTTAAGGTACATCGAACGGAGATATAAGAATCAAATTGCTACATCTTCGGGTGCGAAAGAAGATTTGGGTGCACTAACCAGTGAGCAAGCCAATTGGTTAAAAAAAGTGCAAGTGCAATAATATTGAAAAACACAGGCATAAATACAATAACATCATCTATCTATCAACAAAGACCTAGGACTTGGAAGGTAGAATCTTTTTTCTCTTAGCTGTGGATTAAATCCTATTACTTTAGGTATATACCACTCCCCACTTTTTTTGGAAAAAGGGTAGTCATCCACTACGCTAGCCACCTTCAATTGTAAAATAGGATTTTTACCTGTGGCAATCCCCCAGACAAACCTCAAGGTGCATGAATACATATAAACTACACCAAGTGTTATTTCAAATACAAATAGTAAAAGAAATAAGCAAAAAGAAAAAATTTGAGAAAAACAAGATGGCACCTCACGTGCGCAACACCAATTGAGCCTGCTGATTGGTACTCATCAGCTCTGCCCACTTTTATCATCATTGGTTACCATTATGTTTCAAAGAAAAATTCGAAGAGTGTCCAAAAAAATATATTTGTGAAGGTACGTGGTGAGAGAATCACATACCAAAACGACTGAATAGTGAAGATAAAAGGTTGAGAAGGATACACCCTCAATAGGTTCAAACTTTATTACTCCTTTGATGTGCACCCAAATCAACAATTAAAAAGGTTGCTTAATGTGCATACCACAGTGCCAACATGTTTCATCGCCCAATCTTATTATGGCGATTTCGTCAGGGCTGCTCCAGTCGCTTGGCACAGACACAGGACACTGCTAGAGTTTTCTCTGTTGGGGACTGCCAAAGGTAAAAGGGAAATAAAAACACACACAACTTTCAACTCATTCCACTGCCCCTGTTACATACACAGATCTCTGATTTTCATTTGAATATATCTGTTGCCCTTAGTGAGCCATGGCCTCGCGTACCAGCTCGCATCAATAGGTCCTGCACGGGCTCCTCAAGTGAGTCCTCGCAGTGATTCCACACTCAGCTGTAATGCGGATCTACAATGTAAATATTTTTGATATATTCAAATCCCAATCTTGTATAGAATGTACGAAACACCTACGCACTCATGTGTTCAATGTGGAAGCCAATATAACCCTTTATTTGCTGGTTCTTTTTAAGGCGACCCAACTGCCTGTTTGTCCCTGATACAGTGTCGCTCTGGAGACAACATCCATGTTCTATATTTAGACTCACTAAATAACCTCCAATAGCGCATACCAGCACATACAAGACATCAGGGGACTTTGCTTTAGCGATGTCTGGGCTACTTATAAATCCCTCCTATATACATATAAATATATCACAATCGGTGCAACAACTGTTGCTTCTGTTACCCTCAATGCAATATTGGACTATTTACCCCCTTCACCTTCCTCTTATCCGTGAAAGGGAAGCACACCTCGGAACACTGACGGCACTGGGAGTGCAACTTCGTGTCTATGTCCCCAATCCCTCTCAGTCACGCCTCCTTACCACCCAAAGGCTCACGGAGCTCCTTCTCTCCGCCGGTCACTCGTGGCATCCTGCCCATGCTCCTTTTATACAGGAAGCATCTGTTCGTTTGCGCGTTAATAATGAGCGCCATCTTGGAATAGGAAGTACTTTACTTTCGGTGTATTTGTAACTAATTACCAGAAAGGCGTCTGCTCACAATTCTTTGTATCAATGCCGCCTGTTTGTGAAAATGATATGAAAGACCCTCACAGGCGGAATCGTAGGTATCCCGATTATATACATATATCTCCCCACCGTTATAGAGCGTATCTTTAGGCGCCATCTTGGGTAGGGTTCGAAAGGAAGTTCTTAAATATCGATCTCATGGTGGAAATTACGGAAAGAGTGTCTATTCGTGCTTTGTTATTTCAATTGCGCCTATCTATGGGAGTGATATAAGAACTCACTGGTGGAATAATGAGTATCCTCTTTACATATCTACTATCCCTGCGTTTAGGAACATAGCAATGGGCGCCATTTTAGATAGGGTTAGTATCCATTCTGGAAACCACTCTACATTTTGTTTGCTCCTTCAAGCATACTAATGGGAGTTCTTGTTTATCGATCTGATTGTAGCAGGTACCAAACCCAGCGTATATTGATAATTAATTCTCTCAAGGACGCCTGAATATTAAAATCATGAAGGACCTCACTAATGGAGTAATGGGTATCCTGTTTATATATATATACAATCCCTGCATTGTGGAGCATAGCACTAGATGCCATCGTGGGTGGAGTTAATATTCAAAATGCGATATACTCAAAGTGGTACTATATCCTTCAAGAGTTCTTATATCTTTAATGTCTTAAAGGCACAGGTATGATTCATACTAGATATAGGGTCTCACAGGTTTCTATCCCAGTCTATTGTCTCTATACGCATCATCTTCGTGTAGATATCCAAAGAATTTCCTTTCTTCATCTATGATCTAAGATGGAAAACTATCCTAGCCTGTAAATATAGACTATGTTGCAAGCTACATCTATACCTCTTGGCCAAATGGAAATTATATTCCTATGTTGCACCGGGTTCGTCAATAGGGCTGTATAGCAAGGTTATGTACGACCTGAAATAACTGTCCACGAGGGGCAAACCTTAAACCAAAGAACCTCCATTATAGTAAGGGCCCCCAGTGTTCATCAATTACAGCAAAACTTTAGGATCTTGCCCTTCCCCACTCAATTTGGTCGTTCAGTCCCACTTGGTCAGTTTTCTCCTGGAAAATCCATTTGGTTTCCTTTGAGGCCAATATATCCTCAATGTTTTGGGATGCGTCCATTATTCTCTCAAGGACTACCCAAGTGAAAGCGTGTTTGGTTTCATGACAGTGTTGTACAAGCTTGGTCGTGAGTTTACCGGCTCTAATCGTGCTGAGATGCTCTTGCATTCTCACCTTTACTTTCCTTGTTGTGAGCCCTATGTATTGTAGGCTACATTGGCAGGTCAGTCTGTATACCACAAATGCGGTATTACAGTTACTGAAGTGTTTCAAATACCATGTTCTACCTGAGCTTAGAGTGACACTCTTTGCTCTCTTTGTCAAGCTACATACAGAACATGTTCCGCAAGGATAGTGTCCTGAGGGGATAGTTGACTCTGTCAACCTAGATGTCGTTTTACCACGGGTGTGGACTAGTTTATCTGCTAGGTTGCTCGATCTTCTAAACGCAAACCTAGGTGGGGGCATGGTAAAGTCTTTAGTGGACAACAATGTCCAGTGTTTACGTATTGCCTGGCGGATTTTAGTGGCCAGCGGGTCAAAGGTCATGACCACAGGTAAACAATCATCTCTTGTTTTTTCATTCTTCTGGAGTAGAACACTACGGGGGGTGTTCATTGCTCTTTTTCTAGCATGCCTGATAATCTTACGTGGGTAGTTTCTCATCTCCAATTTGGCACATAGTTCCTCTGATTGGTCCAAGAAAGTAGCGGTGGATGAACAGTTCCTGCGATATCGAAGAAACTGTCCCACGGGTAGATTATCCCCGAGTGCTCTGGGATGGTATGAGTTGTAACACAAGAGTGAGTTCTTATCAGTTACTTTTTGATGCACTTTGGAGCACAATCTATCCCCTTCTTCGTAGATGTCCAAATCCAGGTACACCGCTGTATGGCTGCTGTAGTTCCATGTGAACCTAAGGCTAGGATCTTGGAGGTTAAGCCAGTTGAGGAATTCCACGAGTGACCGGCGGAGAGAAGGAGCTCCGTGAGGCTTTGGGTGGTAAGGAGGCGTGACTGAGAGGGATTGGAGACATAGACGCGAAGTTGCACTCCCAGTGCCGTCAGTGTTCCGAGGTGTGGGCTTGTACTAGTGGCCTCCCTTTCACGGATAAGAGGAAGGTGAAGGGGGTAAATAGTCCAATATTGCATTGAGGGTAACAGAAGCAACAGTTGTTGCACCGATTGTGATATATTCATATGTATATAGGAGGGATTTATAAGTAGCCCAGACATCGCTAAAGCAAAGTCCCCTGATGTCTTGTATGTGCTGGTATGCGCTATTGGAGGTTATTTAGTGAGTCTAAATATAGAACATGGATGTTGTCTCCAGAGCGACACTGTATCAGGGACAAACAGGCAGTTGGGTCGCCTTAAAAAGAACCAGCAAATAAAGGGTTATATTGGCTTCCACATTGAACACATGAGTGCGTAGGTGTTTCCTACATTCTATACAAGATTGGGATTTGAATATATCAAAAATATTTACATTGTAGATCCGCATTACAGCTGAGTGTGGAATCACTGCGAGGACTCACTTGAGGAGCCCGTGCAGGACCTATTGATGCGAGCTGGTACGCGAGGCCATGGCTCACTAAGGGTAACAGATATATTCAAATGAAAATCAGAGATCTGTGTATGTAACAGGGGCAGTGGAATGAGTTGAAAGTTGTGTGTGTTTTTATTTCCCTTTTACCTTTGGCAGTCCCCAAGAGAGAAAACTCTAGCAGTGTCCTGTGTCTGTGCCAAGCGACTGGAGCAGCCCTGACGAAATCGCCATAATAAGATTGGGCGATGAAACATGTTGGCACTATGGTATGCACATTAAGCAACCTTTTTAATTGTTGATTTGGGTGCACATCAAAGGAGTAATAAAGTTTGAACCTATTGAGGGTGTATCCTTCTCAACCTTTTATCTTCACTATTCAGTCGTTTTGGTATGTGATTCTCTCACCACGTACCTTCACAAATATATTTTTTTGGACACTCTTCGAATTTTTCTTTGAAACATGATGGTAACCAATGATGATAAAAGTGGGCAGAGCTGATGAGTACCAATCAGCAGGCTCAATTGGTGTTGCGCTCGTGAGGTGCCATCTTGTTTTTCTCACATTTTTTCTTTTTGATTATTTCTTTTACTATTTGTATTTGAAATAACACTTGGTGTAGTTTATATGTATTCATGCACCTTGAGGTTTGTCTGGGGGATTGCCACAGGTAAAAATCCTATTTTACAATTGAAGGTGGCTAGCGTAGTGGATGACTACCCTTTTTCCAAAAAAAAGTGGGGAGTGGTATATACCTAAAGTAATAGGATTTAATCCACAGCTAAGAGAAAAAAGATTCTACCTTCCAAGTCCTAGGTCTTTGTTGATAGATACTGATTGAGAGGAGGGCGGCCTAGGTTCTTTTTCCCTCTAAAGCTCCTCAGTGTGTATATATAAATACAATAACAAACAAGTCAATTGCAAAGACCAACCAATGGGCAGAAAATTTGATAAAAACGGTACAATTAAAAATATGCCTTGAGAGGGTTATACATAAAAGATATCAATTAAAAATAAATCATCTCATGGTAAAAGATCTAAAACAATTAAAAAGATAAGAGGGTTTTTCCACTCTCCTTATTATACGTAGGCTGTCTGGGTTTAGGTTTAAACCTATAATAACTGATAAAACCCCACCGAAAGGAAAATAGCCATCACCAGTGTAAACACAAACACTGGAAAAAAACACCTTCACAACCACAAACTAAGTGCCATTCAAAGCAAGGATAAGATGAGTGAAAGATTCATTTTTATTTCTTCCTGAAGGGGCCAATACAATGTAACTTTGTTATACAAGGCAGCAGGGAGACAGACTGAGCTAACATTATTCTGCTTGAGTTTTGTTGTTTAGGAAGGTCACTTAAATATTGTTTCTTCTTCCATCTGCTTTTTTTCAGTTTTGTGGTCTTTGGTCTAAACATGCAGTGTTTAGAAGCATGTTTTAGATCTTATTTAGTTATTTTATAAACTGTAGAGAATCAGGAAATATCAAAATCATATTTAATATTTTGGCTTCATTTGATTTCACCGATAGGTAAAATGGCTAGTTTCATAAGCATCTTTCCCAATATATGCCATCACATTTACCCTTAGACAGAGATTGGGTGAAATCCTTTGATACATCAGCCCCCTTTTCTAGCGAGTCATTATTGATTGTAGATGAATTGCCAAACACTCCACGCTTTAAACATTCAATGCAAGGTGTAGTGACAGGTATATGTGAAAAGAGTGCTGTCGCCAAACATCCGAGATAGTGGTGAAAACATGATATCAGACGTTTGGTAAACATGGAACGCACGGTCACTTGGAATGCTGCTGCAAAAACGTTCCTACCAAGTTAAATAAAGGTTGGAGTGATATGGTTTGTATTTGCAGAAATTCAGATACATATATGAAAAAGTTGTATGATGACCTGTCAAAAGCGATACCTGAGCTGAAGTGCTTTCCTGTAAGAGATCCTTGTCACTTTCTAGATGGTATACTGAAAGCATCTTTACAATCTTCAGAGTTAATGAATAATGCCATTGACTTTGTAGTCCAATCTGGTGCACTGTTTCGGTATGCCGAGGAACTAAAATGTAAATATTTCTCATTTTGTGCGGCATCTAAGGAAGAGTCATCCTAACTGTCATTTAGCCGGAGATTCTCAGTCCTAGAGGCTGTGAATGCTATATTGTCCATGTGGCGTAATTGGTACAGATCTGAAACATCTCCTTGATAGTGGGCTGGGTGACACGTTTAGTGACTTTGGCACTGTAACATGCTGAATGTTGGAATTCTTGCCTCTTGGTAAGCAAAGAAATGTGGAGGAGCAATTCAGGAAATTAAATGTTATTTCACAGTCAATGGGAAATGGCTTATTTATTTTATTTGAGCGATTTATAGAGCGCGCAAATACCCGAGGGTGTCTCGGCGCTACGGACTGCAGACAGTAGAGGTTTAGTGTGGAGCTCATTGGTTAAAAAGCCAGGTTTTTATCAGTTTCCTGAAGGCAGGTAGCGTTGGACAAGTTTTAATGCAAAGGGGAAGGGAATTCCACAGTTTGGAAGTGGCAATGGTGAATATTTTGTCACCCCAGGATGCCTTGTAAGTGCGGGGAACCCTCAACATGTTGGCGGTGGAAGAGCGTAGGGTTCGATTAGGCACATGGGTACAGAAGGCTTTTTTAAGAAAGTCTGGTCCAGTATTGTGGATTGCCTTGAAGGCAATGCAGAGGGCTTTAAACTTGATGCGGCTTGTTATTGGTAGCCAGTGCAGACTCCGGACCACTGGGGAAATTGAATTGCGTTTGGGGGTGCCTGTTATTAATCTGGCAGCGGCGTTTTGCACCATCTGTAATTTGTTGGTAATCTTTTGTTGGGCATTGATGAGCAGCCCATTACAGTAGTCAATTTTCGACATCACAAGCGTGCTGACCAGAGTTTTTCCTGCATTGGGGGGGAGGAACGGTAAAAGTTTTTTGATCATTTTGAGAGTGTAGAAAGATGATGAGACAATGGTGTTTGTGTGGGCTGAGAAGGTTAGTTTGTCATCAAATATGACCCCTAGGTTTCTAGCTTTGGATACAGGGAGGAGTGGAGGTCCCAAGGTGGTCGGCCACCAAGTGGGGGACCAAGCTGGGTGTAGGTTGCAGATCACGACCTCCGTTTTGTCGGAGTTTAACTTTAAACAATTGTCAGCCATCCAGGAGCTGATGGCAAGCATGCCAGTCTGAAAGTTGGCTGCAATTGCTTCTCCGTCGTTGTTAATTGTAAGTACGAGCTGTGTGTCGTCGGCGTAGGATGTCAACCTCATCCCGTGAGCTTTAATTACCTTGGCCAGGTCCGACACATAGATATTAAAAAGTGTCGGACTCAAGGATGACCCTTGTGGCACTCCACAAGGGAGGGTAAATGGGGGAGAGTTGAATTCGCCGAGACTCACCAGCTGAGTACGGTTGGATAAAAAGGAGGCCAAAAGATCCTTTGCTTTAAGTTTGACGCCTATGCTTGAGACACGGTCGATCAGAGTGGTATGGTCGACCGTGTCAAAGGCCGCTGACAGATCTAGCAGTATCAAGACTGCTGATCCGCCTAGGTCTCGGGTAGCTCTAATTTCATCAGCGGCTTTGATGAGGGCGGTTTCTGTCCCGTGGCCCTTTCTAAAGCCAAATTGTGTATCATCCAAAAGACTGTTTTCTTCAATGTAATTAGTAAGTTGTGTGTTCATAATTTTTTCAAAAATTTTTGCTGGGAAAGGGAGGTTTGTGATGGGTCGATAATTTTTGGTATCTAGCGGGTCCAGATGCTGTTTCTTTAGCAGGGGTTTGATGGTTGCCCTTTTCCAGGCAGTGGGGTAGATGCCTGTGTCAAACATGGCGTTGCAGATGTCTGTAAGGTTAGGGGCTAGTAGGTCGGGAATGAGTTTTAGTACCGTGGGTGGACAGGGGTCGGTTGGAGACCCTGATTTTATAGTTAAGATGTAGTCTTTTATTTGGTCGGATGAGACTTGATGAAAATGCGATAAAGATGGAGAGTTATCGTTATTTTCGGGAGGGGTTTGATGATCCGTTTTTGTTTGCGTGGCGAAGATGTCATAAATTTAGTTGACTTTGTCTTGAAAGGTGTTGGCCAAGGCGTTGCATAGGTCCTGGGTGGGGGCAGGTGGGGGGTTTGCTGTGGATCCTGATAGTTTGAGGACTACCTGAAAGAGGCTTTTGGTGGAGTCTTGGGCTGCTTCTATTTGATTGGTGTAGTATTTACTTTTCTCGGCGATTAGGAGCTGTTTATATTGGTGAATTGCCTCTTTATAGCGTGTTTTATCGAAGGAGTTATAATCTCTGCGCCAGTGTCTCTCGAGGTTCCTACAGCGTTGTCTTTCTAATCTAAGGGTTTCGGCGAACCAAGGTGCCGAAGGGGAGGTTCTGTTTTTTTGAAAGATTTTTAAGGGGTACCAGTGTTTTTAAGGCGTTGTTCAGCCAATCAGAGTATCTGGAGGAGGCTAATGAGGGATTGGCTGTAGGTTCATAGTTGGATGCTAACAATTGAGCCTTAAGGAGCTGTTGGTCTACTTGGCTCCAGGCTCTGAATTGTGTGGGCCTTCTAGGTCTGTGGGAGTGGGAGTTTTTTTTTACCAGGAGGTTAAATAACACTGCCCAGTGATCGGTCCAGGTCAGGGGTAAAGTTTTAATAATGGATATATTGGCGTTGTTCGTGAAAAGCCCATCCAACGTGTGGCCAGCTCTGTGTGTGGGGCTGGTGACCAATTGTTGGAGGGTGATGGCATCAAGCTCAGTGAGTAGTATTGCTGTATCCTTATCGTCAGGGTTTTCTAAATGGAAGTTAAAATCACCTAGGATGGTGAAGTCTGTTTCTCCTGCTACGGGTTCCAGCAAGCTGTTTAGGGAGGTGAGAAACCCTGATCGCGAGCCTGGGGGGCGGTATAGGAGGGTTCCTTTGAAGGTGTATGAATTATTAATTTTTATAGAAAAGTTTATAGCTTCGCAGTACATGCTGGGGAGGGTTTCTGTTCTTACAAGGTATTTATCTCGGTGTATTACAGCCAGGCCACCCCCTTTTCTATTTCTGTCCTGTCTTACTACGCTAAAACCGTCCGGGGAAGCAGTGCAGAAGTCTGGGCCGGATGAGGGGTCTCCCCATGTTTCTGATAAGAATAGAATGTCTAAGTTATGGCAGGTTATGAAATCTGCTAGTTCATATTTATGTTTGGGAAGTGAGCGTGCGTTTACCAGTGCGGCATGTATGTCCTCCTGTTCGGAGTGATTTTGTCGGATCTGAGTAATTCCTGAGATCTTGTGGCTGTCAATGGTGTTGAGTGTATAGAGGCATACGGGGCATCTGAAGGGCATGTTGGTTTCTAGCTTGCAGGAGTGGCGGTGAGGGCAGGAGGCAGTGTTGGAAAGGTAGGCAATATTTATCAGCTGGGAGCTAGAGTAGAATAGGTGTTTCTTGGGATTGACTGAGTTGTTTGGGACAGGGTTCCTGGCCCGGGGCACGGTCGTGGAGCGGACGGGCGCAGACGGGCTTGCCTTAGGCGCGCCTTCGGTGCGCCAGCGGCACGCCCGCTGCGCGTCTGGGCGAGCATCCCTTTTTAAGCAGTCAATCTACAAACAACTAGACTGCTGACCGCCGTAATGGATTCTGCACTACTTCCGGTCTGCGTCGTGGTTCCCTCCACACAATCGGAAGAATCCGTGGTGGAACGGGGAAGACGCTTGGCGACCGAGTGATGCAGTAAGTGTAGCGCGGTGTTTTAAATCAGGTAAGAATGAGCAGGAGGCCCTTTTACCCGGCGTGTGTGATACAGATTAAAACAGTGACAATAAGTAAGAAGCCCTTTACCAGGCGCTTCGTGACAGATTTAAAATACAATTTTAAAAATACAGTGTAAGGAGCAAGGAAGCCCTTTACCAGGTGCTTCGTGAGCAGAAGTCCACAGTGACTTGTACCTCTAATCGGCTTGCGATGATGCATACAAAATGTCCCTTCCCCATCCATGGCATTTGAATTTAATGAAGCCTCACAGAGGTACTTTGCACAATTTCTAGATCCCTTCTGAATTTTCCCCAAACCCTGAAAAGTACAGCTTCATTTTTTACAGCTTCAATAACTGAGGGCATATGCGCCCAATTCAATGCATTTGTTTCAGAACATATCCTAGAGAATCACAGTCTTCAGGTGCACCAGTACTGGCATGGAAAGCTATGTCATTGGCCAGAGTTAGCAAATTGTGTACTGGCTGTTTTGGTATTGCCCGTCTCAAGTGCCAATGTTGAGAGGGCATTTTCACAAATAAACGTTTACATAGGAAGGAAAGTGCGAGCGCGCATGACCACAGACTCACTAAAGAAGTATGGTATGGTATACTACAATAAATTTGATTTGTAAAAATGTATTTGGATCTCATATACCCTGTACACACATTGTCTATACACATGCACTATCAGTGCAGAAAGCATGCAATAATTAAAAGCAAACCATTCCATAAACACCGGAAAAACACTGTTTCTATTGTTTTTAATGGCGTGAAAATGTGTCACCACTAATAACCACAGTTTTTTTAAGGTATTGAAAACACTGAAAAACCCCCACCAGAATTTACCAAAAATAGAAACTGAAAACAGGAAAGCCTAATTATACGCAATAGAATAAACTATACGCTAGCAGCTGGGGTGGTTATGATCTTTTTTTCTTTTTCTAAGAAAACCCAACGCCTGCGCCACATTGTGTTTAAAAAACGAGAAACAGCAAAGACAATGGGCTTAGAGGTATCGTATTTCAAAACTCTAAATGCCTCCTGACAATGCACAAACCCCATGTTCCTACACAGCTGGATTAGCCAACACTGTCTTGCCGAGTTATAACCTGGGCAAAAAAATAAAACATGCAGCTCTGACTCCTCCTGATGGTTACAAGCTGGGCACCCACGTTGGCCCAATACAGACCATTTGGAAGTGAAGGCCCGCAAAGGAAGGGTGCTAAATCTAAACTGGAGGTATAATTTTCTTGCTGGGGATGGTAGAATATCATCCAGAAAGGGTTCTAATTTATACTACATTCGTCAGAACACCTAGGTTCGGATTCCCATAGATGACTTCCAATTTGTGAGTTCGATAAGTTCTCACCAGTTCAGTACGTGAAACTGTAGAACAAGTTTCTTCAGGGTTACTCCAGAGGGTTGGTTTGCCTATCCTTGTGCACTCTTCCCTTGTATGTGCAAACCAAGCAATTTTTGTTTCTGCCCCGGGAAGACCTAGTAGCTCTTTTGTTTTACCTGATAATCTACCAGTTCCGGGGTCACCCACATCCTGCGCCAGAAAGTTAGAGGTCTAAAGGTAACCTCATCTTCAATCGGCCTTATACCTAAATCTAACCGCAGGGGGGTTAACGGGGTGCTAGAGGGGAGACCCAAAATTTGTCTTAAAAAACTGTTCTCAACTTTACTCAAAAGGGTACAAGAACAATGTCCCCAAAGTTCAGCCCCATACAACGTGGCTCCCCTTGCTTGTGCCTTATATATTTCAATAATAGGCCCAGTTGGTTTGTAGGTGGATTCCCTCAGTAATTTAGCAATCCCACCGGTGGTCTGTGCCAGTTTAATTTAGCTTTGGCTATTTGTGGCCCCCAATCCATGTTTTCAGTAAGGGTGAGACCCAAATAGTCAAATACAGGAACCCTTTCCAGTACTATACCATCTAAATGAGGATTTGGATGTGTTTTCTTGGCTGGGTTAACAACCTAAAACTTGGTTTTTGTGGTATTAATCTCCAGCCCCCTATTGTTACAAAAAATGACAAAACTGTCCAATATCCTCTTGATTCCCATCGGCGACTTAAACATCAGAAGGGTGTCGTCAGCAAACATCAATGCTGGAACCTTTGAGTTTGCTAACTTGGGGGCGTCATTGTCCATAACTTCAATAAGTTGGGCAATAAGTGCGTTGACAAAGAGGCAAAACAGGGTTGGTGCAAGCACACAGCCCTGCCTCACTCCTCTGCCAACTGGGAGTCTTGGAGTTAATTCTCCCCCTGTTCCACATCTTACTCGAGCATAATTAGCTTCATGCAGCTTAATGAGCATGTTAAGAAGGTAAAAGGGAATCCCCAGATCTCTTAATACCCCCCAAAGTTTGTTTCTGGGCACCAAATCAAAAGCCGTTTTCAGGTCCACGAAAATTAAATAGAGGCTGCCACCCTCCATTGTCACCGTTTTCCAAAATATGAGTTGGAGTCTATATATTTGGTCAACGGTGGAGGTGTTCTTCCGGAATCCGGCTTAATAAGGGCTTATAATATCATTATCTTGCATCCATCCCTGCATTCGGTCTAAAAGTACCCGTGCAAACAGTTTTTGGGTGACATCGATCAGGCTGATCGGTCTATACTTTGCAGGGAGTAGTGGAGAGCCCTTTTTAAAGACTGGGACAACTTCTGCCCCAGCCCAGGTATCAGGAATCGGCATGCCGTTCATTATAGCATTGAATAATACCCACAGATAGGGACCCCAAATTGTTGGCTCTTCTCGAAACAAATCCCCTGGTAGCCTGTCTAATTCAGGTGCTTTACCTGCAGGAAGTTTCTTAATTGCATTGTAAACCTCCAGAAGGGTAATCCAAACCGGCTCTAAGGCTGAATTGCCTTCCTGAGTACCTGTTGTAACTATGGCCCAGAATTCCTTCATGTCCCGATTCTTTTTTATTTTTTTTTATTTTATTTATTGTTTTACTTCAACAAAACAGTCATTTATTGAGCAATATAAAAATAAAAAATAAAAACACAACAAAGGAAAATCTCTTAAATCCATTTTGTGATAGGATCCCAGATTTTTGATCCAAACATTTTTTTCCTTATCCCCTTAAGCCTATACATGGCCAGTTCCAAATGGTAAATAGAAAGTAATTTAGATTGCCATTGATGAAAGGTGGGGGGGATCATTATCAATCCAACAAGAAGTAATACAGAGGCGGAAAACGGACATACAGATAAACAAAAAAGCTTCTTCAGATGTTGATCTAATCCCAGACTTATCTGCCCGAGTACCAAAAATTACCAAATCAGGAGAAAGTTTTACAACAATCCCCAAATTATTATTAAGAAATGATTCAATGGTAGTAATAAAGCAAAATAATTTCTCACATTTAAAAAACATATGAATAGAATCCGCATCCGTCTCATTACAGCGGTTACATCTAGATATACCCCCGGCCTTCCATTTAGCTATCTTGATAGGAGAGTAATAGAGATCAAAAATAGACATAAAATGTTGGCTTTGGAGGGATCCATTAAAAAGTATCTTAATAGATAGCTCAATTGATCTGCCAATATCAATAACTACTAAGTCTAGCCGCCTACGCCAAATGTTTTCCACAGAAGATAAGTCGTCTTCAAGTTGATTAACAGTCATTTGATAGGTTTGGCCTATTTTTTGTGCTTTCCACAGAGATTCTAGAATCTTATTGGAGCTCATGCATGAGTGATTAAGAAGTCCTCTTGATTCTAAGAAGCTCCGAATCTGCAAATACTTAAAAAAGTGATGTTGTGCTAGACCATATTTAGTTTGGAGGGCTGAGAATGAAGAAAATTGGGCATCTAGATATAAATCTCCCAGGATCCGTACTCCTAAAAGCGACCATTTTTTTATGATTTGGTCATGAAAGACTGCAGGTAGAGCAGGATTATTAAAAATCGGGGAGTAGAAGTTAATTCCGCCCGAGCAGAGAATGTTTTTCCTAAATTGGCACCAAATAGTAGCACAGGCTAAAATAATCTTGAATTTAGTTTTGGGGTTCAATGATTTTAACTAAACATTGAGGAGCAGCTTTGCCTAACAGTAATTCATAAATTGAGGGAAAAAGAGATTCTTCAACAGCGATATCTGGAAAAAGAAGAATTCTCATGGATCTTAGAGAGAGGAGCCAATAATACAAACGCATGTTGGGGACTCCCCATCCCCCTTTCAACCTGGGAAGAGAGCACCATTTCAGCGCTCGACGAGAGCGATGATACCCCCATAGGAATCTGGAAATCATTCTGTCAATTTTTGTGAAGTAATATGCCGAAAACAAAAGTGGTATAGTTCGAAATAAATATAAAAACTTTGGAAAAATTACCATTTTAATTATATTAACTCGGCCGTACAGGGAAAAATGCAAATTATTTAATCTCTCCAAAGTTTTATTAGAAGAGTCCAAGATAGGTTCAATATTTAAACGTACAATCTCTTCGACCTTAGATGAGATAGTTATCCCCAAATATTGGACTTCAGAATCAAAAACTAATTCGTTAGGACGGCCAAAATCAGAATGGATTAATTGGGTTTTAGATGCATTTAATTTATAACCAGATAACGAGCCGAATTCTTTCGCTAGCAGGATGATTTTTGGTAGTGCACGTCTAATGTCTATGGTGGTTACGGCAACATCATCCGCATAAGCGAATATTTTGAACGAGTTGTTATTGACAGTTACAGGTATAATATCTGCCGCGGAGGATAAGCACCGTAAATATGGTTCTAGGTATAATGCGAAGAGCAAGGGGAAACACGGACATCCTTGTCTGGTCCCCCTTGTTATCACGAAGCCCTTAGAAAGAGAGTTGGTTATTCTTATGGCAGCTTTAGGTTGAATATAGAGAGCTTTAACTGCATTAATATAAGAAAGGGGGAAGCCCATCCATAACAGAACAGACCATAGAAACTCCCAGGAGACCCTGTCGAACGCTTTTTCTGCGTCCAACAGGGCCACAGCCACTGGGGATTTAGAAGTCTGGGCCCAATCTAATAATGCAATTATTTTTTTAACATGGTCTGTGGTATCTCTTTTCAGTATAAAGCCATGTTGTCTAATAGATACTAGAGTCGGCATCAGAGGATTGAGTCTGTTAGCGAGAATTTTCGAGTAGATTTTGCTATCAGTAGGAATCAGAGAGATAGGTCGGTATGAACTTAATTCTTCACTATTTTTGCCTTTCTTTTTAAAAATAACAATAATAGCATGAGACCATGACTCAGGTGGATTACCAGCAAAGGCAAAGCTGAAGATTTTTATTAATTCTGACCTTAACATTCCTCTAAATACACGATAAAATTCTAGGGGAATAGAGTCGGGGCCCATAGCTTTGCCGGTCGCAAGACCGGTAATGGCTAATTCGATCTCTTCCCAGGTAACTGGGGCACCGAGGTGTTCCAGCTGTACTGGTGACAGATTTGAAGTGTTAATCTTGTCAAGATACTGTTGGATATCTAGACCAGATACACTGTCTGGTTGATGGTACAGCAGTTGGTAAAATTCATTGAATGCTGCAAGTATTTCTTCTTTGGAGGTTTTAAACCCCCCATTGAGATCTTGAATTTTGAGAATCTCGTTAGCCGTGGCTCTTTGACGTAGTCTTTGTGCTAGGATTTTGCCGTTTTTTTCACTCAGTTCATAGCTTTCCGTTGGATGCTGATTATAATGTAGAGCTACTTGATCAGCTATGTGTGCATAAACCAGGCTACGTTTAATCGATAAATCAAGTTGGGCTTCCTCTATGTCATTATGCGATTTAATACTTTCAGCAAGTCGTTTCTCCGCATGTAGAACCATATCACAATCCTTTTTAAATTTATTCCGTTTAACTCTTAATTGAAGGCAAGATGGCGACCGCTAGCTTAGCGGTGTGAGCAGCCTTCCGTTTGCTCCCTTACTCCCTGACCCGAAGAGAACCGGCACTGTGGGAAAGATACAACGCCTACCTGGTCTTATCGTGCACTCGTGGTGGTGTCGGCTGTTTTCTCGTTGAAGCCAGAATTGAAGCGGCTGTTATTCCGGTGTTTCTCCACCTAGCTCCCCCTCTTCACTGCCCTCGGGGCGCATTCGAACCGGACCTGCCGTGAAGTTCTCCTTCTGATTTCATCGGTGCTGAGCTGCCCGTGTCTCGGAGTTAACTGTTCTTTATGTGGCTTCTTCTCGCTCTACATCGCTGGCCTCTACATTTGACTCGGCGCTTTGTGCTGTGGCGGGCTAGACATTCAGCGTTCCGCTCTGCTCCACATCCTCTCACAATGCCGCCAAAAAATGCTAATCTACCAGCAAAACCTCTAAACACTCGTAGCGGCAGGAACAAACATGCCCGCATTAATGGTGCAGAGGAGTTGGAAGCTGCTAATTCACCCCGTGCGGAGTCTAAAACAGGTGAGCCTACATCTGCTTTCTCTTCCAAAAAAGGGGGAGAACCCTCGAGCTGGAGCTCTAGTCAAACTGTTCCTTCGCTTTTTGAGAAACATGCTGCAAAAAATGTGAAAAAATTCTGGCATATTGGCTCCCACTACCTCTCCCGCCATGGCAGGTACGGGCGATTTCGATCAGCACGATAGCATTGATAATACCGCTATTGAACGGACTACGGGAGTGGATGGAGGTATTGCTGCCGCTTCTTCAGCTAATATTATTTTGTAAAACCCTGAGTCTGCATTGGAAACGATGAGCTCCTCTGACCTCTCGCCCGCACCTGGAGAACCGCCACACAGCATTCTGGGTCCTGTAGTTTCTAATACCTCGAGTATAGCTATTGATGTTGGTGGTTTGAGTGGTGAGTCACTGTGTGTTCCTGCTGATACCTTGACTGGCTTCACGACTACTTTCATTCAACCTTTGTCTGTGTCTGCTGCCGCGCCATGTCCGGAGGTTATTTTGGAATCTGCTGAGAATTTCTTTTCCATGTCCGATCTTACATCTGACGAAAGTCTGGATAAGGACTGGGCTGAATACCCGGAGGATAATAGCTCAGGTGAGGAGATGGGGGTCACTGAGACTTCACCTGTCTGGTGGAACAGTTAAAAAACATATTAGAAGGAGACCCTCAACCAGGAATCGGCCTAATGAGGTAGAGGACCCCTCATCTACACAACCTAAACAGTCTAATCTTCCGAATTATCAAGTTATTCCTAAAGGACTTGATTCTGACCCAAGCTCCGAAGTGACTCTCTCCATGATATACCAGACAATGCTGGCTCATAGATCGGACACAAAAATGGAGATTGCCCGTACTCAAGGCACATGTCAAAAGGTGAAAAACACGGTGCGTCGTTTCACAAAATTCTGCACTGATATGACAGCGAGAGTATCAGAAGCAGAAGCTAGGATCTCTACTCTCGAAGATGAGATTGCTTCCCAAAAGAAGGAACTTGCCTCTGTTAAACTTCAGCGGGATGATATCACCTTTAAGCTTGCTGAGTTGGAGAACCAATCACGGAGAAACAACCTGCGTGTGCTAGGTGTTCCAGAGAATCTTGGTGGAGCAGATGTTCGGAAATTTATCTGCAAACTCTTCCTGGCAGCTTTTCCGGAACTCATTTCTTGGGACTGGCCGTTGGTTATTGAACGTGCTCATCGCTTCCCACTTCAAAATAAATCCAAGCCCAAAGAAGGAGAGTATCCGAGAGCTATTCTGGTCAGGTTTAATAATTTTTTAGCTAGAGAAGCTATCTCTGATCTGGCCAGACCTGACAAAAGGCGTTCTGCCAATGGCTGCTGCTTTTTCGTCCGGCCGGATTTCTGCCAATCGACTGTCACCAAGCGGTGGCAATTAAGGCAACTAATACCAGGTTTCCAAGGTAAAGGTGCCACTGTTTATTTACAAAATCCAGCGAAACTCAAGGTCATCTTCAAAAATCAAACTAGATTTTTTGTTTCAGAAATTCTGGCAAAAGAATATTTAGACTCTTTATGATTCAATATTAATTTAACATTAATTTTCTTTCGAATTGTTATTTCAAACATTACAGATATTGTGGACTTTCATTACTTGCTGGCTGGATTAAGCTGTTTTTGTGAACTTTAATTTTCTTCACTTCGGGTCATCTGGGAAAGGGGGGGGGGAGGCACTCCATGATCCCAGGGAATAGCTGTCCCTGTGCCTCATGAGGTGGGTGGGGGTGGGGTGTCAGGGGGGGTCAAGGTGGGGTGGTGGTGGGAGCAGTGTGGGTGGTGGGGGTGTAATTCAACTCCAGTCAAATTTGAGCAATGCATAATGATTATAACTGACTACTTGCGGGATATGGAATATCATTTAGACTGGTTTATCAATGATGTTTCTCTGGGTAAAGTGATGAAATTTCTAGCTAGCGTGATTTATCTTCAATTTCATATGGAGCCATGCCTGAAAAACTACATTCTTTTTTGTTTCTTCTTCTTATCTTTCTTCTAATGGATAGGGTAATTAAAATTTGCTCTCTTAATGTTAACGGTCTCAATGATGCGAAAAAGAGGGGTATACTGTCCAATATGATTCATTTGTTACAAATTGATATACTCGGTCTACAAGACACACACATATCATGGGAAAAAAGGGATTTGTTAAAACATCTGGGATTGGATATGTTAATAGTTTCCAGGCAGACAGGCATCAAACGTGGCGTAGCCATACTTGTGCGCCGGAATCTGGGTACTGTAATTAAGACATCTGCGGATAAATGGGGCCGTTGGGCTGCGGCCGAAATTTCTATTTTTCAGAATAGATTTTTGATTTATTCAGTCTACGGCCCCAACCTGGATGACTCTGAGTTGTTTAATTACCTAAACCAGGAGCTCGCTCTTAATAGTATTCCCATTATTTTTTGCGGGGATCTTAATATTCACATCGAGGCTAATTTTAGTATTAGACAAAACCCAAGCTATAAAGGTGCGAAGCCACGTTCTTTTAAAGCTCTGCGGTCTCTGGTATTAGATAATGCCTTATCTGATGCATGGCATAGTATCCACCCAGATGTCCACGGTTTTACTTTTTTTTCTGCCCCACACAGGAAATTTGTTCGTATTGATTACTTTTTCTTATCCCAGTTTTTTTTGGATAAAATTGAGCTAGAAGTTTTACCTAAACTTTTATCTGATCATAATCCTCTCTGTGTAAAGCTCAATCTCCCTCTAGTTGGACCGGGTAATAAATCTACCTGGACATTTCAGCGGAATCTACTCTTACAAAGTGACTATATTCAATTTATGACTAATGTTATTCAAGAGTTTTTTCAGATTAATAATGAATCGGCTTCAGTCCCTATAGTTTGGGACACTTTCAAATCAGTTGTACGGGGAGAGACTCTAAAATATGCTAACCTTCAATCATGTCCCGATTCAATAGGGCAGTTTTTATGTCCTCCTAGATTTCGTTAAAAGCTCCCCAAGTAATAGTTTGACGTCTATAAAGAGGTTACCCAATTGGGTAGTCTGTCGGACACCATGCGATTAAATTAGAGTCAATCATAAAACCAGACGAAGATCTGCGATCCCCAGTGCCATACAGATCCCTTTTCATGATAAATGTAGATACAACATACAATTCAAAACCTTAGCCAATACGCTGTTAATAGTCTCAGGCTCCCTGGTACATGAAGAGAAATGTGGCTTCATGCCAGGACACCGCACACTTCAGCATCTTAGAAGACTAAATCATGGCTACATGCTAGATAAATCAGAGACTTTTGACGTGCTGGTAAACCTAGATATAGAAAAAAAACATTTAATAGAATTGATTGGATTGATATGATGGCTGTGCTGGAGAAGATATTCGGCCAAAATTTCCTACGGCCAATTGAGATTCTGATACTCGCCCCTGCTATACCAGTAAGTTCTGGCAGCATAGCATCAGATAAAAGGAGCACAGAAAGTGGTACTAAGCAAGGAAGGCTCCTATCCCCCAATTTTATTCATCCTCGTGGTCATGCTAAAGCATATGATACATGAAATCGGGAATCAAAGTGGGCGACGGTGCACAGAGTATCGATATACACCAATGATTCAATTTGTGTACCAGCCTCACAGTTCACACCCTATATTATAGTAAGAATTGGATAAGTTTGGTAGGGTACCTTGTATGAATATTAACAGGGACAAGACTCACATTATATATAATGGGAGACCGCCAGGGCTGGACTGGCCGTAGCAGGCACTGGGCGTCTCCCCTGTGGGCCTCCAGGGTGGGGGCCGGCAAAATGGGCCACCTGTAACAAAATTGGCTGAAACTGGCCCTAGCAAACAACTCGGCCCCCCACAGGTGTGGCCTGCCGAGCAGTTTGCCATGGCCGCTTTCGGTTCCCAGTCCGGCCCTGGAGACCGCCATTTAAATAGCCTTTATCAAAAAACAGCTGGTGGATATACTTTTTCGACCAGCACATCAACAAGTATAAATTAATACTGTACACCGTATCAAATCAATATCATTTCATTTAGTATTGGATGCTCCCTTGGTGCCGAATACTCACCCACCTTGAGTATTTTAATACTAGAGACTTATAACAGTAGTCCAGATACATTAAAACGCAACAAATTGTTATTGGAAATTGCTAGCTTAGAAAAGAAATTCAAGACTTGAATTTACCAGAGGTAACTGATCGAAACTTAGTGATTTCAAAAGAGTTACATAAACACCAATTTTATCTGAAGGAGAAAAAGTCTGAGAAAATCAGACGAGATGAAAGAAATGATAAAAATGGGGGAGTTTATACGTTTGCCAAGAAGTTTGACAACATCAAAACTGGTATCAATTCAGAAATGTTAGAGCGCACCTCGCAGACAACTGAGGTAACCAGCATATCTGATACTTCCAGCACTGGTAGTGTGACCAGTGGCAATTCATCTAATGCACAGGGCGAGTAACTGGTATGGGCGCTGATCCGTTTTTTTTTTTTTAGAGCTACAGAGGTTCAGAAAAGGGAACAAACAAGCATTCAAAAAAGATATGGACCAGAAAAGAGACGGAGGGGCAAATCAAGGTCTAGACCCAAGCAAAAAGGAAAGAGTGGGTGTCAAGCAATCAGAAAATGTAAACCATCTGAATATTACTGAATTGTCTGATGATATAAACATTGTAAATTTGTCG
Source organism: Triturus cristatus (assembly GCF_964204655.1). Lineage (NCBI taxonomy): Eukaryota > Metazoa > Chordata > Amphibia > Caudata > Salamandridae > Triturus > Triturus cristatus. The sequence goes on from NC_140585.1 coordinate 462,918,650, forward strand.
AGCCATATTCTATCTGATGTAGAAATAAAGTTAAGCAAGGGACTGAGTTTTTGTCCAAGTTCAGGGCCCAATTTTACATCTTTACATGTAAGCAGTTTTAAGTTTGTAAGAAAAATAAAGCTACACAAATATTTTCAAGATAAACAAAATACAAACATTAGGACTACAGCTTTGGATACTATTTATTTAATTCCATCTATTAGGGACATCAAAGATTATTATCCTTAGATGAGCAGGAGGAAAGTCCTTCACTACAGACTGTGGCAGCAGATTTAGACTTGGATACATTCTCTCAAGTGGAAAGTGGGTTGAGGCAAAAATCTAGATTCACTCCCTATTTACCGGGTGCCAACAATATTGATACGTTTCAGCAGAATGTCTTTCTAGATCTGTATAAACTGGAAGACAAATGTTGTTCAAGAAGTTCCCAACATAAACAAAACATCACTACAGATGAAAGAAAGGCACTTGAGAACCTTAGAAAGGATGACTCCCAAAGGATGACTCCCTTGTTATCCGAGAGGCGGACAAGGGAGGCAACATAGTGCTAATGGACAAATCTGATTACATGGCTAAAATAGACAGACAGTTGGCGGATACAACTACCTATATGAAATTGAATGGTAACCCACTATAATCTACACTTGAAACTATATCCAAAAAGTTAAAACACTGGAGAGATCTTTGCCTATTGAATTTAAATATCTCTTCACTGAAACCCCAACAAATCCTTGTATTTATTGCTTGCCAAAAATACATGAAGGGGCAATTTCCCTCCGGGGAGACCCATTATCTCAGGTATTGGGTCTCCTAAGGAGAGAATATCTGAATACATTGACTTATTTTTTACAACCTTTGGTTGTTAACCTACCATCCTACATCAAGGATACATGTGACATCTTAAGCAAAATCATGGATGTAGAGTGGGTGAAGGGACACTAGTCACACAGGATGTATGCTCGTTATATACGAGCATACCAGGGGAACTTGGACTCAATGCAGTACAGCAGTTTTTGGATACAAGACCGGTCCATATGTATGAACATACAATCATGCTGCTAGACCCAATTGAACTAGTTTTAAATAACATATTTGTACACAATGGCAATTGGTATCGCCAAATAAGAGGGGTGGCAATGGGGGCTACATTTTCGCCATCTTTTGCCAACCTCTATATGGGGCATTTTGAACAGACTCATCTTTGGCGAAAAGGTCCGACCGCCCTAATGGAAAATGTTCTATATCTAGGACGATACATTGACGAAATTCTATGTTTTGGGCAGGGACGAGTGATGCTCTTGAGGAATTTTTCATGTATATAAATGACAATCCCTTTAATTTGACCTTCACGAAGGAACAAAGTACCACCCAGATTAATTCTGGGGATATTACAATTGTGGTGAATAATGACAAATTAATGTCAGTGCCCTATAGAAAACAGACGGCATGTAATGCTACACTACATGCCAGTAGCTCTCACCCTCCATCTCAGATAAGATCAATTCCATTTGCAGAAATGGCAAGAACTAAAAGGAACTGTAGTGATGCAATGAGATTAGACAAAGAACTCATTTTTGGTGAAGAAAAGATTCAGTACTAGGGGGTATAATCAGGACAATGTGAAGAAAGCCCGTCATAAGATCAATAAAATCAATAGAGAAAATCTATTAACAGGGAATGCCAAGACTAAAACACAGAAGAATAGGAAAGTTAGATTTATTACACCATAATCTTCGGTTAGTACTGAAGTATACAACATTTTAAATAAACATTGGCATTTACTGACAGATGATACTAGTCTACAAGAAGCAGTGGGCACAAAACCAACAATCACACACGAAAGGGGCAGAACATGGAGACAACCACTCTGTCCAAGCTGCTTACCACCATTGGCCAATAAAACATGGTTACCATCTGCTCCAAAAGGTTTCCACAAATGTGGAACTTGCAATATATGCTGTTTTCCTATGAACAAGGCGATTAGATTCAAGTACAATACTGAGAGAGTGTATACAGTGAATAAGTTTATCAACTGCAACACGAAGTTTGTAATATACTGCATAAAATGTATTTGTGGGAAAATATATATTGGAAGCACTGTGAGACCTCTCAAGGAGAGGATCCAAGAACATACAAGAGCCATATGCAGTAACAACATACAATACCCTTTTGGTGCCCACTTTAATACAGTACATAAGACAACAGAAATTCTGAACATAGGCTTCCACGGTATTGATGTGATATGCCCGGGTCTGAGAAGTAGCAATAGAATAACAAGATTGCGCCAAACAGAAAGTAAATGGATTATCATTTTAAGGGTCGTAGAACAGGGCATTAATGTGGATAAAGAGATGTTTGAATTCTTGTAATCCAAGACCAATGCAACAATATGGGTACTGTGAATTCTCCATCTGAAAAATGAATGGTGGTTGTGTCGTATCAACACCTGCAACATTTTTCTTACTTGACTATTTAATGTTCTTAGTAATTTAGATCAACTGTGATTTAGTAGTAAGGACTTCTTGATACAAGCATGCAAATGAATACCACTAAAAACTAATGATGCCCCCTTTATACAATGATGCTGATATGGTATCGCTGTCCAGTATATGACAATCATAACTACCATCCATGTATAGCGAAGTGGATTTTGTTGTTATAGTTCATGTTGCCACACTATGCACATACATTTTGGGGTACTGCATGTTTTTTTTGTTTTCTTTATATGGGTAACTTTACTCCCCCTCTCAAACAGCACTAATTGAAATGGGACCTTAGTATGGAATGATCCTCTTTGAGAAACGTTATATATGTCATACATAATAAAATGAACATTTAACAGGTGATACTATTGAATTCAGATATTGCTGTAGATCTTTGGAACCATCTCTCCCTGACGTGCTTATATTAAGTAAAATGACAAACACCTGACTAAATATGGACTTGATACTAACAACATGGCCGCTATGGTGAAATACTAACAGGACCGTTTCTATGCGGTGGTCCTTTTCTCGCTATTATATGTAGTGACGTGATTTTAACTGGATTTGGATACGCTATATGCGGATTACACTATGACAGCTATCGTTACCATTGATGTTTAGTAAAGCGGATTTTGGTTGTGGTAGCGTTACTGGAGTGTTTGGATATATGTACCTCTTATTCTCCTTCTTCTATAGTACTTGTAGATGTGGGACCCTACGATGTAGTGATTTTGTATGAGAAACTTCAAGTCTGTCATACATAAAGAAACAAATATTTAACAGACGACATCGTACCTAATGTAGATATTGCCACAGACCTTGGAATGATCTTTCCGTGATGTGTGTGTAATACACAAAAGGATTAATACCCAACAAAAACATCGACTTGCCATTAACAATATGGCCACCATGGTAAAATACTCACAGGACTGTTTCTATGTGGTGGTCCTCTCGCACTGTTGAATATACGTGGCAACGTGAGTTTAAATAAATGGCGCGGTTTCAGACGCGGACAGATAGTGAATTACGGAAAGACGTTTCCGGGAACCCGAAGAAACATACGGTAAGATTGCGTGTGGGAATTCACTAATTGCATAATCCCGCATTTTGACTACAAGGTTCAATGAAATGTTGAACTGTAAAGAAATACGCTGTTCGTCCTCTGGTGTAGTCTGAGACTTGGTCTTGTACTTTTTGTTTTTGCTACAGAGTGGACTTATCATGGTCCCATTTTTCATGTTGGACTGATGGTATGTCGAACCACCAGTGATACTGGTTCTGATGGCCTAACTTAAATAAGCATCAATAAACAAATTGTGCCCTCAAGTAAGATGTATAGGCCTATACATCTTTCTGTCTCACTGCTTAGACTCCTAATAAATTGAATAGATTAAAAAACCTTCATTCGGTTCCAATATATTTTCTTTTTGTTTTTCCTTTTTTTCACTTTTTACGTGTTTTGGACTACAGAATATAAAAGACAGCAGTGGCCAAATAATATTTTCGCTGAGATGTTCTAGTCCGAACATTGAATATATCTATACAGGTGAAGTGAGGTGAGAATTATGAGAATATTCTCACATACCCCTTGTAATGTTGTTCACGAATAGGAATGGGACAGTTGTATTATGCCACTTAATTATGTAGTGAATAAGCTGCACTTTTATTTAGGGATGGATACACACCTACACATTAATGTGATCAAAATCCGAACATATAGGTATTGAGATAGTTTAAAAACAGGGCACATGGTGTTTTTGGAATAGGTGGCTCTTTCTTCCTTGTTCTTTTTTGTTTGGTCTGTTTCGGATGCACGGTCGATGGTGTTTATATGGTGATTTTGGAATTGGTGTTTACACCTAAGGACACAACATCCATTATGTCATTGGATTGTAGGAGGTTTTTATTGTAATTTAACTTTGTTATATTGGAACGTTACAAACCTGTTTTTACATGTAATTTTGTAGCCTTGAGGAAGCCCAGGAGGGCAACCGCGCGTCAGCTGCCGTTTTTGTAAGAAATAAAAAGTGATTACAGAACAGTTCTCCAGCTGCGGATCATTTATTGCGGACTGTGTGTTCTGATAACATACTTTGAATTTGGCCTATGGGTTGGGACATTTTTTTGGATAGTGCACAATGCACTAAGGAGTATAGTAACTATATTCTGGTGTGCTCTGGTGTCTTTGTTATAATAAAAATAGCCTTTAATGCCCTCCTTTTTCCAGATCCTTGAAGATCTGGTGGATGCAGTTATTTAGGCACCTAAGCCAGGGCATGTCAGAGACCCAGTCAACAGATGGCCGGTGCCATACTGAATGAGAACACCTCTAGATGACATGTTCATCTCCTTTGCTGAGGCACAGGAAGCATTCGGAGGGAGACTGGCACAGATTTCCAGTGCGGACAAAGACAGCCAGAGAGAAATATTTTGAGTTTTCAGTAGTAGAGCTGGCCAGGCAACACTCAAGAGAATGATAGAGATGAGGCAGGACTGGGAACAGAAACCGAATGCAAATGCATAAAGCCCTGAACCAAGATAGGAGAGACGCGCCTGAGAAGCAATGCAGCTATAGGAGGAAGACCTACAAGTTCCACTAATGGGGAAAGCATTGTGCCCAGGTGCAGTGTCCAGTAATCCGAGATTTAAATTAACACAATTTGATTTCTTTCACCGTGTATATTTAACTTCCATTAAACTGAGACAGATTACATTGATGGATATTATGCCTGTCTAAGATGTCGAGAGTGGGGGGCCACATTATACACATCAATTTGACATGTGGGACTTTGTTTTAATATTGGGTACATGTAGCGGCAAGGTTATGATCAGAAGCAAGCATTAACATCAAAGTCACAATTAATGGGTATTAGGCATTACACCTGCACCAAAAAAGGAGAAAGCATTACAGGGAGGGTTTCTGGCTGGAAGCTACTTACTGGCTCCTCCCCAGAGGACCTGCATAGGAGACCTGGGAAAGAGACGTTCTGGAATCAGCCTTAGCAGAGGTAGTAATGATGAAAGTAGTCAGAACAGATGTAAGGAAAGGAGAAGACCTTGCCACATGGGCCAAAATTATGACCTTACTAGCAGGTCAGAGTACATAGTTCACTGCGGATAAATAACAAGCATTGGCAAGACCTATTGGCTTTGCCAATCTGTTTTAGCCATGTTGTACACCATCAATGCTACTCTTCAAAATTGCTAAAAGTTTGTGACATAGAAGAGAGTAGCATAGAGTGGCATAAGGTGGCATAGAGTGAAGTGTTGAAGAGTCATAGAATGTAGTGGCGTAGATTAGAGTTGTGCAGAGTAGACTATAGTGGCCTAGAAAACACTAGGGTAAAGTGGTACAGAGTCGAGTCCCACTGAGTGTGGTGCAAAGTAGAGTGGCACAGAGTAGAGTGCAATGGCATACACTGCAATGGCATAGAGTGCAGTGATGCAGAGTAGAATAGAGTACAGTGGTGCAGAGTAGAATAGAGTGCAGTGACACAGAGTGCAATGGTGTAGAGTGGTGTAAAGTGCAGTGGGGTAGAGCAGGGTGTTGCAGTGTGGCATAAAGTGCAGTGGTGCAGAGTAGCATGGCATAGAGTGAAGTGGCCTAGAGTACAGTGGCCTAGAGTGCAATGGTGCAGAGTAGAGTGTAACTGCAAAGAGTGGTGTAGAGACTGCAGTGGTATAGAGTGCAGAGGCATAGAACTTGAAGTGTAGAGTGCAGTGGTGCGTAGTATAGTGTCAGAGAGAAGTGGTGTAGAGTACAGTGGCATAGTGTAGAGTGGTGCAGAGTAAAACAGAGTGGCATATAGTGCAGTGACAAAATGCAGTGGTGTAGTGAGGTATAATGTGCAGTGTCATATAGTGGCATAGAGTATAGTGGCAGAGTACAGTAGTGCAGAGTAGAGTTGTTTAGACTGCAATGCAGTAGAGTTACGTGATTTAGAGCAGAGTTGCATCAAATGCAGTGCAAGCAGTGGAGTAGTGTAAGGTAGAGTAGAGTGGTGTAGAGTAGAGTGGTGTAGAGTGCAGTGGCGTAGAGTGGATCGTTTCAGAGTAGAACTAAGTTGTGTATAGTGGAGTGGTGCAGGGCAGAGTGACATAGTAGAGTGGCATAGAGTAGCACTGAGTGCAGTGGTGCAGAGTAGATTAGACTGACGTGGAGTGGTTCAGAGTAGAGTGCCCTGGCATAAAGTACAATGTTGCAGGGTAGTGTGGGGTGGTGAAGAGTAGAGTGGTGCAGAGTAGAGTGGGGCAGAGTAGAGTGAAGTTATTCAGAGTACAGTGGAGTGGCCTAGACTCGAGTGGTGTAGAGTGCAGCAGAGAATTGTGCAGTTGTGGAAATGTACCTTTTTTAGGGGTACACTGGTGCAGGGTCACCCTTTGGTCCACGGGTTCAAAGACCAACAAAGTAGAGCTCAGCACTGGAGTAGGAAATAAATAACAAGTTTATTAATCACTCATGAGTGGGACCACGTCCACACAGCACTCTCAAGTGCTGCAAGGAGGCAGTACACTGAAGTCACAGAGCACAGGTCTTTTATACAGTTTTTCTGCAGTGTAAGCATGTGAACAGAAATAGGGAGAACAATTTTTAGAAATAGTTTTCAGCCAACAAGGGCAGATGAATAACTACGGGGTCAGCAAAGTGGGAGGGGGAGCAGGAGTGCTTATGGCAGCAGTAAATGATTGACAGTTAACATCTGAGACCAGGTGCTCTGGCAGCTACAAACCTTCAGCACGTACATTGCTTTTACCCGAGTCAGGAAGTCAACGAAAATAGATAACACAAGCAAAGTGAAAAGACGAAAGAATTACGAAGGAAACTTAAATGGACACCACAGCCAAAGTGGCTGTCGCATATGCCAAGTAAAATATTACAAGTTTTCCACATAGTGGCGAGGAGTGGAATAGTGTGCATTGACAAAGTGGAGTAGCACACAGTAGAGAAGAGAGAGGTAGAGTAAAGTGGCGTGAAGTGATACAGAGTAGAGTGCAGTGGCACAGAGGGCAGTGGCACAGGGGGGAGGGGGGGGGGGAGTGCAGTGATGTAGAGTGCAGAGGTGCAGAGTGCAGTGACCCAGAGTAGAATGCAGTGGCGCACAGTGCAATGGCAGAGTGCAGTGACGCAGAGTGGAGTAGTGCAGAGTAGAGTGGCATATAATACAGTGGTTCAGAGTAGAATAGAGTGCAGTGACGCAGAGCGCAATGGTGTAGAGTGGTGTAAAGTGCAACGGCGTAGGGTGTTGCAGAGTAGAGTGTTGACGAGTGCCACAGAGTGCAGTGGTGCAGAGTAGAGTAGCACAGAGTGCAGTGGCCTAGAGTGTAGTGGTGCAGAGTGCGCTGCCATAGAGTGATGCAGAGTAGAGTGCAGTGGCGTACACTGCAATGGCATAGAGTGCAGTGAAGCAGAGTAGAATAGAGTACAGTGGTGCAAAGTAGAATAGAGTGCAGTGACGCAGAGGAGTGTGTCAGAGCAGTGGTGTAGAATGGCATAAAGAACAGTGGCACAGTGTAGAGTGGTGGTGCAGAATAGAGTAGCAGAGTGCAACAGTGTAGAGCAGTATAGTGTAAAGTGCAGTGAAGTAAAGTGCTGTGAGTATACTGGCATAGAGTGCAGTGGTATAGAGTGCAATGGTTTAGAGTAGTGGGGTGTAGAATGCAGTGCATAGAGTGGAGTAGTGAAGAGCAGAGTGCTGTAGAAGGCAGTGGCATAGAGTGGATGGTTTCAGAGTATCATGGAGTGGAGTGGTGCAGGGTAAGGTGAGTGGTGCAGGGTAGAGTGCAGTTGCACAGAGTAGAGTGGCACTGAGTGCATTGGTGCAGAATAGATTAGAGTGGCCTGGAGTGGTTCAGAGTATAGTGCATTGGCAGAGTGCAGTGGCATAGAATGCAGTGCTGAAGGGTGAACTGGCGTAGAGTGGTGCAGAGTGGAGTGGTTCAGGGTGCAATGGAGTGGCCTAGAGTGGTGTAGAGTGCAGTGGCAAAGAGTGTAGTGGTGCAGAGTGGCGTAGAGGGGAGTGGTGTAGAGTGCAGTGGTATGGAGTGGTGCAAAGTAGAGTGGTGTAAAGTGGAGTATGCATGGTGTGGTAGTGCAATGTCATTACAGACAACCCATTTTCAATTGAAATGACCATTACATTTGCCCAGACATACAGTTTTACTGATAAAAATATGCAGCACTCAAACGATAATGTATCAAATTGTCGTCATCAAGTGAATTGATTTATTTTGATGGTATTAGAATAGGTTTACATCACGCTTCAGAATTACCAAAATATGTGCTTGATTTGCAAATTCCTCCTTCTGATATATACTGAAATGTCTGTACTGTTCATTACATACATTTAAACATTGTGTGCTAGAAAAAAATCTTTTCACAGCAAGATTGTTACACAAATCCTCTCACTTTGAAGTCAGAGAAAAAAAGCTCCTTCGGAAGACAGAGCCCTCTGTCTTTGAATGCACAGCAAATGTGACAATATAGGAAGACGCAAAAGGGTGTTTACAGAAAGCGAGCACTCGGAAGGTTACAGTAAACAAAGTATGCTCAGCACGAAGGATGAACACAATCTTGACAGCCCAAAACAAATAAAGCCAGCAAATAGAAATCACGTAAATGTGAGCTACAAACCACAAAACCAATGGTTGGAGTGCATTCCTAAGGAAGCTTCTGAATGCCCCAAGATGTCTTTAGCATGCATTGTCTGGTAGGCTTTGACCTAAAAAGACGAAAGTTGCCCCTCTGGTTCTGATCAGTAAAGTGGCAACCTTGAATAATCGTGGCAACCTTGAATAATCAATAAGTGGTAGGTTCAGATGAGGAGGATACTAGTGGTAAATGATGTGTGGGCTGTGTAACAAGATTTTTTAACTAAACAGTAATCGACAATTAAAGGATACTATGTCCCTCACATGTTTACCATGTGAGACGTGATGAGACTATGTTAAATATCTATTTTTCAATCTTCATTTGCAGTTTTGGAGATACGAAAGCAGTGCATTGTTAACTTGGCAAACAAATACAAATCTAAAAAAACAAAAGCTAAAGATTATGTCACATCAGTGCTGCCATAGATGGTATCATTTGTGGTGGCATCTGTGGGGTTACATACGCTCATGAACACTGTGTGGTGGTGCGTCCTTTAAGAGAACTAAGCTACCGACGAATGTCAAGCGGTCCGAGTTTTTACACAGCAGTTCAACTTACGTATTTTCACCATCCAACAACTCACAAATACATATACACAAACTGGAGCAATCTAATTGCATCAAATAGGCCATTCTGATTTCTATTTGTCTAGTGGTCATTTCAATAGGTCGGATGTGAACACCCTCTCCAATGCCATGAGCACAGGTATATGCCCTATAAGGCAATCAGATCCACATTCAACAGCATGCTTAATGCACCATGCATTGCCAGTTCCAAGATAAGAGTACGTATCTGCTCCAGAACGTGGGTCTGTTGTGTGGTGCCGAGACAGACAAAATGCAGGCCAATATGCACTAATGACTCTCCCATCTCAGTAGGCATGAGTGTGTGTTTGCTCATGTGCACGCAGACACTGCTCACACAACAAGGACATTTACCATGCTATACGGTGGAGCCTTCTACTTTTGCAGCTCCACACTGAGCCCAATGGGGAGCGAGTCGAGTGGTACAGAGGGCACTGCATACAGGCTCTGTAAAAACCTTCCTAGTCCCAGGAAGGCCCAATGTTGAGCCTACATAAAGGGCGTAGCTTCAGATTGCCAAACAATCACACTGGCATATCTTGTTAACATGCATTATCTGAGAAGCAGGACATGGGTGGGGAGGGGCTTAAAGGGCAGTGTTAGTGGGGCATGTTAGTGGTCCACTTTGCGTAAAACAAAATTCTTTATGAAATAACCAACATTTTTTAAGAACTTCAAACAGAGTAAAGAGAGTGAGTGTGTGTGTGCGTGTGTGTGTGTGTGTGTGTGTTTTAGTCTGTGTGTGTATGTAAAAATCCTAGGTGAAATCTGACAGACACCTCACCATACCCGACTGAAAACATCTGTTCCCAACTGTTTGTAAACAAATACATTTATTAGAGGGTCAAACACCCCAACCACCCCCTGAAGATACACCCTTGACCCAGACATTGAACGATGAAAAGAGCTAAAGTTCAGTATCCTGGGGATCAACCCAGCACTAACGTGCCTGACTAAACAGCTGTAAAGGGGCTACAGTGTTACATTACTTCATATCCATGATCATGCATTTAGAAATCTCATGTTAAGTATGTATGTATGTATGTATGAATGTATATGCATGCATGGATGGATGGATGCAGGAGAGAGAGAGAGAGAGAGAGAGAGAGAGCGAGAGAGAGAGAACAATAGCAGCCTGAACTGCCAGCAGCTGATTGACCATTTCTGCTCTGTTTAGCCCTCATCTATGCTGTCTCTCATGAACCGGATAGGATGTGAGAAGGAGAGATGCAGCTAAGGTGAGAAAATGGGGACCTGCTAACAGCTTTCCCTGTACTAGGCATCAGGGGAGTAACGCAGCCCCCTGCGGTGCAGAGGTGCCCCCAATCATTCAGGGGCCCCCATTCAACCAAAAGGCCAAGGAATATCTGTGAGGTATGGGAGACAGAGGGCCTCCTCCTTATGTTCTGTGGGGGGGGGGCATCATTTGGAGTTACCTTAGTGCTGACTGAGCAGTAAGCCCCTCAAAGTGCTATTCTTTTCCTTTCCCCTGCATTTACATACATACTGCATGTGGGCAAAAGGCGACGGTTCTGCACAGCCTCCATGCAGACACGTGCAATCTCCATGTTTGTAACAGTTACTAAGATGAAGCCTTGAACTGAAAGGCCTATGATGATGTGAATACGGAACAAAGTCAAAAATAGCAAACCACGAGTAAAGAATAAAGTTAGATTAGAAAATGGAAAATATTAGTATGTATTACCCTGTACAACTTGTATCAAATATTACTCCGGTGGCAAAGTGAGCTAAAGAACGATGTTGGATTCAACCCAGATCTGTGACTGGGGGTGAGTGTCTTAAAAGTTTCAGCGCTCCGTCTGTCATCTCCTTGTGCTTGCTTTGTTTGCCCTAAGTTGGCAGGGTATGACCAGACGTGGGTCCCTTGCTCAGTTTGCCACTGGATTCAAGCGAACCTGGCTGATGAGGGGAGTTACCTCAAAACCGGTACCAGGATGCCTGTTTCCGGTCCAGGGAAGACCTGGCTTGGCAGTTCGGACTGGACTGTTCCCATGTTCCTGTAGACAAGGCCCGCAAGGGTCTTGTACGAGCTATATAAAACCTTCAAAATAAATAAAAAACGAGGAACAGGGTCAAGATTGATTTTCATATGGCTGGGTCTGAACTGGGGTGATGAAGTGAGTTAGAGAACAATGATGGATTCAACCCAAATATGTGACTGAGGGTGAGTGTCTGAAAAGTTTCAGCGCTCTGTCCATCATCTCTTTGTAATAACAAATATTACTCCAGCACAGACTAACACATTCCCCCTGCATTGTATGGAAAGACCAGAGACATAGTCAACTGGTGCACAACTGAGTAAGTATCGGCTTTAGGTCTTAAACGAAGCCAGGACAGTCTCCTCTGATCCCCGGATGGGTAGTAAAAGACAGTCACAACTGGGAAACAGTGAGGCTCCCCAGATCCCTAGGCCTAGTCTCACTGCTGCTGTGAAGCCTACATAAGCAAGATGTGGCTTTACTCTCCAACTCTAAACATATCAGGGCATGTCTGCAGAAAAGTATCTTAAAAAGATACGACTCACCAACACCAGGAACAGCAAATCTAATACTAAATGCCATTTAAATACATCTGCTCTTTAACAAAACTACATTTGAATCACTGAATTTTGCTAGAGCTATTCGTTTTTGAAGGCTCAATGTGGTAAAAACCCTGCATACCTTCAAAAGCTGACAAAACACAAGCCACAGTAATTAAATAACACAATTTAACCATAATTCGGGGAGATGCAAGGGACACTGTGGAAACGTTTGTTGGGTTCACATTTTGTGCATCAATAATGAAGTTAAGTATGAAATTTTACACTGATTTTACATATATAGACAGAATTAATACAAGTGCAATTGAAACAAGTACCTTTTAATGTGTATATAAGCGTGTTTATTAATGCGTTTTTAATTAAGCCACATTTTTGTGTAAACCATCCATTTTGAACTAAGGTGGGCGTCATATCTGTCACGGACACCTTCCCCCCTTGCGCATGTCCTTTCACCACAGGTTTCGCAGAATACAGTCGAGTGTATGTCATTATCGTTAAATTATACTTTAACAGTTTACTTGTTAGTATTAAATCTTCTTTGGTGCAGATGTAAGACTGCAACAAGTATCCATGCTTTCCATTCCTTCACTGGACCTATTCATCTAGAGAAAGTCTTATTTTCAAAATGTTATATTTGTTTGAACATATCCGGTTGACATTAGTATAGAGGGTGCTGAATAATTATTCAGAGACTCAGGATTTTGCCTATGTTTTAAGGCAATGTTTATTTTTCTTGTGTTCTGATTTGATAAAGAAATTATACTTTTGCACACACCATTATGAGTTGCAAATATTGCTCATTTCCTGTGCAAAAAACCCTTGATTGGGGAGTGAGCCGGAAGATTTTCCAGTTCTACTAGGGATGCTGCCCACATTTTTTCTGATTTTGCTGCTTAATAAGACTTAGAATATTTTATGATTTTATATACTCTGTATAGCTTGCATCTGAGAGCTATCCTGGCATTGACTCTGTCCTGCCTATATATATATATTTTTTTTTACATTTTTTGCAATAAAACCCTTTACATTTTCATTTATCAAAAATTCTAATTATTGAGTGGACCCTAATACTTAATGAGCTGGTTTACTCTCCTAATTTAATGTTCAGGGAGGTGTCTTAACTTAGACACATTATCTCATGAAATTGAGGCTTAACACCATCTCCAGTGCAGTAAACTGTGGGAGAACTGAATGAGTTACATTTTGGGATGTCTACATTTTAGGGCAACGGGCTTGCTCCTACAACACACTGCAGTTTTTGATATTAGTAAAAAAATGTAATGATTGGAAACTCGTTGCTGCAGCAAGTTAGTTAGTGGTATTCGCCACAATGCACAGAGCTACTAACATTAAAACAAAGAAAATAAAAACAGCCTTTTTAAGATGCAAGGAGAAACACGGGTGTAGCAATATATCTCCAGTTACTCTTAAGTGGAATTTGACCAAAATGTAAAAACTTAAGAATGCAGATGCTTGAAAACCTTCATTAACTGAAGTAGTCCGTTAACACTTTTTTGTGAAGGGGGTCTCAACTTAAGTAAATACACAAATAGGCCAGTTCATTTAACAAAATAACAAATACATGGAAAACTATTACAACTATCACTCTACGCCTTTCTTTTACACAGATGAGTCATTGTAATTACTTGCTTGCTGTAATCTTTCGGGCTTGTCTTCGCTGGTAGAATCAGGATTTTGGTGAGGTTCCCATTGCCTTCATCCACGTCAGTAAAGGAGCGTGTTCATTGCCAAGGAAAAGAGCTGAAACTGGAAACAGAAAAAAATACAATGGCTTTAAGGATCCTTTTACTGCTACTTGTGATGACTACCTGGAATCTCTGTTAAAACAGTCAATATTTCCCACTAACTAGCATGAGTTCTAAAAGGAAAGTGTAAATTAGGGCTTGCTCAATACTCTCACAGATGTTTTGGAAGATGGACAGAAATACTGGGGACATTACTAAAGTCGGACTTTTTAGATTAAAAATGTGTCAAAATAAACATTGTATTGCACTAGGTTAAAAAATCATTATAAAGTCATATTGCTTGAAATCACAAAACATTCTAGAAATATAGGTCACGTAAATTTAGTGTTACTTGTTGGATACCAGAAACTGAGCAGATCAATGATCTTTGGGAGTCATAGCTCTATCCACAAATTATTTATTTGATATCAAATTCGATTTTGTCGGCTCATGATGACAGTGGATTTACACTTTTCGTTTACAACTAATGCAGCTTCGCAATGTTTGTAACTCTTTCAGTCTAAACACAATTTGGATCATCACTGTAATCAAAAACAATCAGACAAATATGTACACTTGGAAAAACAGAAACAATTGACAAAAGATTCAAATATTAATCACTAGCAGGCATTTCGGAAGTCATGCTTATTAGGAACAGAAAGTTCCACAAAAATATGGAAAGGTCTATTGCATGTTGAACCCTACAGAAAATACTGTATGCGCATACTTCCTTCTTAGGTATAAGCACCACTAGAAGAGTTTTTAGAGAGGGGATCTTCTGTTCAAGAGTCAAGAATGACACAAATGAGCCCACAACAATATTAGTAAGACAACAGATTCCATATTTGAAATTACTTCACATAGGGAACTAGGTCATTTTGGAGACATTTACCTAAGATGAATTAAAGTTAACATTAAATCAGAATTTTTTTTTTTTTTTTTTTTAAAGCATTTTTATGTAAGGTTTTGTACTTTACCGTCTCTATTAATTTCGAATAATATGCTATGGTGCATCCTAATCAGCATTTCAGGTATTTATTTTTATCAACGTTTTAAAAGATAACTCGCTAGAGGCTAGCATTTTCACAAATGGTTACGTTTATCCTTATTTTAAATCGCAATATGGTACTACATAGGGATGTCCTCAGTCATTCTTGCTATTCAATGTATGTTTATTGCCTTTTGTGGAACGCTCTGGAAGCAATGGTATAATTACGGGAGATTCTTTTAAGAAACCAAATATAAATATTTCCACATTTGTACCACTCACTTGGATTGATAAAAATTCCCCTTACGCTAAAATTGTTTTGCATAACTAATTTCTCAAAATGGGGTCCTTCCTCATTACATTTTGTATGAAATATGTTTTGGGGAAGTTTCACCAGCGGGGTCTCCAGTTGCCAGGATCCTTTGCTTGCTGTGGATAGAAGGATAGGAGCCCCTGAACTTGCGTCTATAAGTGCTGCCTGATTACTGCAGCGCAGTACTTGCGCGGGCAGCACCAGGGCTAAAGATCGGCCAGACTTCACCAATCATCACCTGGAAAACCCAAGGCTGGGCCACAATCCTTGACTATTTGTTTCTGTTCTTCAGATAAACAAGGTGGCATTGTTTTTAGTATAAGCCCTACTAATTTTAGAATTCTCTTTCATGTTGTATCGGAATCTACTGGAGAATTATTTACAGCTTGTGTTCTCTGCCCGAAATTCATACAGGTACTAAAAAGTTAAGATTTCTAGTTTTGTGTTTGTATCTTATTAACTAAGTGTGTCCAGTGATGTTATTTCTAGAGTATGATTATTTATTTCTATTTAATGGCCAAATGGAAGGCAGCTGAGACGCACCCGGGGGCTAAAAAGATGCCAAAGGCTCCTCGACATGCTGATGGAAATTGCACCCTTAATGAGGTCAATGTATTAATTTCAGAGGTCAAGTCAATACTAAGCAAAGACTTTGAAGTTAGTTGAGAAAGCTAATCCACCAGGCAAAATTACTCTATAAGACGCGGCATAATGGCTTTCACGTCGACTGTCAGAACCCCATTCAGAGGGCCTTGGGGCAAGGAGGAGTTACTGTGCCCACCAGTGGCGGCTGAGGCCTTTTACTCCCGATGTCCCAGAGCCTGCCCTAGTGTGGATCCTGGTCAACTGGGAAAGTTCCCCTTCTGCACCCGACTCTCAGTTAGGTGGTGTCGGACGAGCAGTTAAGGCTTCTTCAGGGGAAGCGCAGATACAGATCAGTGAACACAACTCATAACTCAACATGCAAGCAGTTGAACAATAAATCAATGTCCACTCAAATAATTGTTTTTAGATAAAAAACAATTTTAATTCTACACATGCAAAGGTAAACAAAATTCAAAAGCAATAACAATTCCCCTAGAGCTCAAGGCTCTAGTAGTTGTCAGGCCACTCGCTGTCCCACTAACTTTAGTACAACTGATTCAATGTTACTCCTCATTGATTAATAGCCACATCCAGAGTATGTAAACTATCAGGCCGTACTCAAGAGTTCTACACTCTAACTCCTTTTGGAAGTTCAGTCACAAAAGTCTACAGGGTCACAGTACCGATTGCAATAAGACCTCTGGGGCCTCAAAGGCCCAGTTCATGGTTTACCCGCTCCGGCAGTATAAAACTCCTCAGAGGCACCTTGAAGTTGGGCTTTGTGTGGTCACAAGCGGGAGCACCAGGCAGGTGCAAGATCTCTCCTCTGAGCCACGCTACTGGTTGGCTCATGCGATTGAGGTTGTTCCCACTTTGACGGTGGCATTCTAAGTCACATTTGCCTGCACAGAGGGGTAGAAGGAGGGGGAGGTTGATCTCCTTCCTTGCTCAGTCAGGGCACCAGCTATGTACTTTGATCCTCTGGCTTTCTTTAGTGAAGTTCAAAGTATGCGGGCTGGTCACAGAAGCAGTTTCTTGTTTTGAGGAGATGGCCTGAACCTTTGGCCTCAGTGTCTCTGGCAACACCTCCCAGCATACGGGGTCATCGCCACTGAACTCACAAGTCCAGTCACACTGCTCTGATATTGATGTTCATGGGGAGCCCCCTCTCCGGCACACAAGCCACCCATCACAAGGTTGTGCAGGCCTGCTGCCCTCCACACAAACCTCGCTCCTTGGCTCAGTACACGGTGGCCCCTTTAGGCACATGTGGGTCATCAAATCAATCCAACCTACGGGCTAAGGCCTAATTGGTGCAAGAGCAGATTCCTCACACAGGGCGCACCCACAATAGGGCTTCCCCCTTACCTTGCGCCTTCCGACACTCTCTTCTTCCTCACAGGACACACTGGTCTTGGCAAATAGGCAGCCGCTGGTGCTCCAGGCAAGGTGGTCTTGGTTTCCCTAGGTGATGACCCTTCACCCTGCAGGGAGACTAGCAGGCCAAGGCCCCCAGTCCTGGTCTCAGGCATATGTCTTGCAGAGCTTCCCCTCCTCACAAAGCCTGTCTGACTGCTCGGCAGTTGACAAACTTTGGGGCCTCATACTTCCCTAACTATAGTCACTTTCTAGACACAAAATATATTGTAGTGTCTGAGTCTTTGAGATTTTTTGTTGGGGTTTTGCTTCTTTGAAATGGACATCTTTCCTTTTCTTCTTCATCTTGAAGGATGTCCGTCACAGCAGGCACGACGCCGAAGCTGATTATCCCCCCCCCCCCCCAACAGGATTCATGGGAGTGACAAATCTTGAGACTGGATGTCAGCCACAGTGATATGAGTATCAAAAGGATAATCCTGGTCTCTCAACCCTACTCTTTATGACTCCTAAATCAGCACCATCTCTCTCTTCCCGAGAAGTGTCCAAGCCCCTTCCTTGTGATATGTCATTGAATGAAAGATCCCTCTGAAATGCACAGAGAGAGCCTGTCTCTCCCACCCATCAGAGTTCAACCCTCCCAGCTTACAGGAATACAGCAATTCACAAATCTGTCTGGGGAGGGTGGATTCCTCTCCTCATGTTTTCCACTGAGTAGGCCAGGGCTTCCAAAAATTGAACCCAATGGCCTCCATATAAAGTACAAGTGCAGGCACACTTGCACTCAGTATACATCCACAGCACTTACTGCACAGGACTGTATTATGCCATCACAGGTATAACTACATGCAGCAAACACATTCAGTCTGTGTGCACTGCTCAGTAATGCAGTCTTTCTGTATTGTACCAGAGTGTGTTATTTTAAAAATACACTGTCAGCATACACACATTTACCATGGACGCACCATACCACTCCACAAACCTTGTGTAGCGTACATCTTGTGAGCACACATGCACTCAGCACGTTTCTATCACTCAAAACCTTCCACATCTACCTGATTGAGGGCAGGTGTGAGTTATGCACACAGCAACTGAACATTTAAAAAGGGAAGTGAGCCTGTAGGTCTCACTCCAGTGACACTGTAAAAAGGTCCTGTTCACTACTACTGATCACTACAAGGTATGCTACCATCACAGCACTTGTGCTGCTTACCTCCTGGTGAAGGCAGTAGCCTTCCACCAGTATGAGGGCACCCTTCTCGGGCCAACCAGACCACAATCATGAGACAGGCCTATGTTATGGTGCACACACATGATCAGTGTTCAGCTAGGACAAAAAACGAAATCTGCATTAGGGATCCAGAGAGAAGTACAGTTGGGCACTCAGGTCAGAGGTACATGTCTCTCAGCATGCAGAGGACTTTTCCGTCTCAAAAACTACAGAACTCACTTGAGTCCCGCTGAAGATCTGCCGAGCAGCTTAACCCCAAATAATGCTATGCTACCAGCTGATGTTAATAATCTGATTCCTCTAGATGTAGCTGCTGTTATCAACCCATACCCTTTGATAAGGCATGATGACTTAGGCCAAAATAGCCTAACATGCATGATGAATTTGTTGTACCTTGCTTAAATAGGTCTGCACCTCTAATAACACCAACTTTCAGTGAGCGAACTATATCTAAAACTGTCCAGATTATAGGGTAACAAAGGGATGAGTATGAAAACCAGGCTAGACTACATAGCACAAGAATTAAATGAGGGTAAGTGCTTCATACAGAATTTGGTGTTTAGGCTTACTGAAGCCCTAACGAGTAATCAGTCTAGCAGGTTGAATAACACAGGTAGGGATTTTGTTGGCCGTCTGTGGCCAGTTACTAATAGTTTGGCTGCAGCGGAGTTTAATACTGGAGTCCCCCAAAATATCCATCCATACTCCCCCCCTCCTATGATAAAATAGAGGAGTATGGAAGTTGTGCTCTACAATTTGCCCTGTTAACCCTCCCCAATAGAGTAACATGGTAAGACCTACACAACCCGACATTTCACACACATCAACGTTCACTTGAAAGCACAGTGGGAGGGCGGAGGTGCAATGAGATGAGGCCCTCCGGCATTTTTTCCTTCTTATCTAGAGAGCATCACTTAAAAATTCTCTGTATCCAGTCTGGTGCCAGGGAATACTCAAAAGTTGAGGTATCTGCAGTTAGGAGTATTCATCAGAAAAAAGATAGACACATGCGAGGATCAATTCTGTCTAAATGCATAGGCAACTCCAAATTTCTTCTTCTAAGAAAGCCAAACACTTGCCTTTTTAACCACTTATTGAAAATTAAAGTGTGCCTAGCTGGCTTAGTGTAATAGTGCACCTGACAACGACAAAATAATAAAGCAACATGACAAGATAAGCTGCCAGTTAAGAGTATTTAGAGAAACAAGGAATAGAAAAGCAATATAAAATGATCCAAATAAGAAGATTTAAAACAAAATGTTTTGGGAAGATGTCGAGTGTGTTTGGGCTAAGGAACAGTAGAACATAAAGATCCCACAATAAGTCTAAATCATGTTATGTTGGTAAAACTTCAGAAAAATGAACTTGGAAAGCAACTGCTTTACTATGACTGTATGAAGCTAAATTAGAGTCTAGGTGGAAACTGACATGATATCATGGAATTAACAGATAGCGCTCAAAGCCAGGTCATACTCACAAATTCTTGACTCAACCTGAATTCCCAAAGATTGTAAGATTAAGAAACTAGTCACTGAGAAACTAAGCCTAAAAAATTACTAAAACCCCACGACTTAATAGTTATTAATATGTCAAGCAGAACTCCAACTTTCCAACTGAACAACAGTGTAGAATATTGTTGGACATAATGGGCGTAGTAGATATTTGTGCTCCTCCGTTCACAGATTAAATAAACTTGTAGTTAACAAAACGTCCTGCATTCAAAATATTCTTGTTTGTTTTCTAATTTAAGTAAGATCACAATGCCCAATGTGTACGCTTAAATATATCCACATTAGAATAACAGTTTAAGACATCAGAACTTCTCCCATATTCTGCACTGAACCATTATTAAAATGTGTCCATTATTAAAATGTGTCCTTTTATTCCATTTCTTTTGTACTGTACACCTAGTAAATCAAAGACTGTAATGGTAATTTTCATCACCAGCCCCTAAACATCATTTCCAAATCTGTCTATTACAGTCTACAAAGAGATCCTTCAGGTTAACAAAATGAGGAAGCTACTTTAGAATTCAAAACAATTTTGTTCACACTACTATAGTAAAACAAAGTTCATGCATGCCCCCTTTAACGCCAAATATCTAACCTCTGTTTCCCTGCTAAATATATAAACAGGAAAATGGTCAACTGTAGGCTTTTATTGTTGACAATAACACAATATGCTCCAGTTAGACAGGCTTTTATCTGGCTCAAGGCCTTTTTCACAATTACAACCATAATGGACGACATGGAAATAGTGTCAGATAAAGGGAGTGCAACAACAGTGATTTTATTTATCTATCCATGGCCATCGATACAGTCGACCATAGAACCCTGCTGGAGGTCAGCAAAATGCAGCACTGGCTTCCTTGCACTAGAATGACCGCTTTCACGTTTGAATGGCAGATATGAAATACGTTTTTTTCACCTGTTCTAAAGAAAACCTCTGCTAACGGCATGCAGAGTGCTACTGGGCTATGTTCTTTTGGCCACTCCATTTTACATGATCCCACTTAGTAAGGAACTCCAAGGATGGGGATCATGATTTGTAATGGGCAATCATCCAGTTGCATGGAGAAGTTGAAATGGATATCTTCCTTGTTAGTCCCGTAAGGAAACAAATAGATGTGGATACACTGGCTTTTTCTGCATTAGATGACATCAAAGTCTATAAATGTACAAAATACCATAAAGGTCCCATTAAACATTTGAATTCAGTACAGGGATTTCTCCAATGGGGACAATCTTCCTTTATCCCAGAGCTGAATTCCTGCTCTCAGTCTTCCCTTTTTGCTTTTGGTACACTAGATCCATTTAACATTTTGGAGCAAACCCATTCAACACATTTTATTATCCAAATCTCCTACAGGATCAGTATAACAGAGGCTAAGAGTAAGTCTATCTACATCTATCAACTTATTGGACATCCCAGAAATATCCCAGGAAAATGAACTCCCTACTAATTCTGTTGCAAATTCTACTGTGGTGCATTTGTTCAAGATGGATTTAGAGACTGCAGCACTCACAGAGTACCAACTAGCGACAGTCTTGTATTTTATATCTCTAGGATATTTTCAGACTATCACCATTATGGACATCCTATGGTGTGCCAGCTAGTCATGGTTTAAAAACAAAAAAAACAGTATTTAAACAGCTGAAAAAATAAGAACTCTTGTCTAGAGAAGCTGTAACACTGCCCTGGGAAGATGGTAGGAAATATACACACAGGAACCTATACACAAAGGCATTATTGGCCAGAAACATACCTTTATATCTTAACATGCCTTCATTTAGGTGTGTCAAGGATTCCTGGAATGTGTGAATGTTTTTTTTTTGTTTGTTTTGTTTTTTAACACTACTGTCAGGAAGTCCCTGCCTGCCACGAGCCGGCTGGCCACGAGCCGAGTGACTTTAATTCGTGTTCATTTCCGCCCCGCATAAAGGACGGACACGACCCCTTTAAGGGGGAACAGACATTCCGGGAGGAGGTGTCCCCGCCTCTGACGTCACTACCCGTCAGCCAATCAGACGTCTTGGGGAATTTCTTAGAGCCCTGCCCGGAAGAACTCAGCGCGACGCCGAGAGGAGAGGAGAAGCCGTCCCGAAGGTACACCGAAGTCTTCGCTGCCCAGCCGGAGGATCTGAAGGAGGACGTGTCTTCACCGGAGGAACAGGGAGGAAGCCCAGCTGTCACGTCGTTCCAGAACGAGAGCAAGCCAGGAGGCCAACGGGACCACTCTCCGCCCCGCCACACTTCAGGAGAAGTGTGGCACCACAAGGTACGAGCCAAGTTAGGAGGGCTCCTATTCACACGGGGAGGGACCCGATAGGGGTGGGTGACGGGAGGGATCCCAACACGAGTGGCTGACATATCTATCACACCCAGTGCATCCCTCCACGAGAGTGTTACAATTACCGGTGAAAGGTTCTCTGGTGATCCCGTCACTTCCCCTCCTCCTCTTTTCCCCTTATAAAGTCCCGGGTTGGGACTAACCGCTATATTTCTTTCTCTTCCTTTGAGAGTCATCGAGGGAACCCCTTACTTCCGGAGGCATCCCTGCTTGACCAGGCGAAGCACCGGACCAGACCACACAAAAGATCTGCAAGATCCCGGAGACAGACCACTCCTTCGGTGCTCGTGTATTCCTCGTTTATGAACTGAAACTTTGGAACTTGGTCAATAACAATAAACCGCTTCTCTTTTGCGACTACTGACTCGGGGTCCTTCTCTTACAAGGGTTAGGCCTCTCCCCCCTCCCTCCCCTTCTCACAACTACTGTATAACTCTTCATGTTAGAAACTGGGTTTATTGTTGGCAGAGGTATGCACCCTGTCCAAGCAGGAAAGACCATCCTAGTCTGGGTAAGTCAGACACACACCCTACGTTAACTTGTGCTTACCCTCTGGTAGCTTGAAACAGATGTCAGGCTTAACTTAGGAAGCAATGTATAAAGTATTTGTGCAACACTTCAAACAGTAAAACAGTGACACCACCTCACAAAAAGATACCACATCTGATTAGAAAAACAGAGCTTGATTTAATGAGCAGAAAAAGACCAGTAAGTAGAACAGGAGTTATGAATTTGCAAAGGATATCTTTAAATACAGTGCTTAAAAGCATAAAGCGCCAACTGGGACTATCTGGTTGAGCTTGACTGGGACAAAACGCAAAAGTTCAGGCCGACCACGATGGAGCATGGGTCGGATTCAGGGACCAGCCTTGGCCTGCTGCAAAGTACCTTAGTTGCATCGTGAGAGAAGCAAGATATGCTGTCATCGAACAGCAGGATGTACAGAATGCGTTGTCAAACTACAGAAGTGGATGGTGCGTCGGGAATGGAGGCAATGTGCCATGCAGTAGGTGAAGCAATGTACTCGATCCTTCTAATGTGTCATCGAAGGGGATGTGCGGGTCCCAATCGGCGCTACCGCATCGATGCATGGATTTTGTATGGTGCAGCACTTTATATCCACTTCCAAGGGTCCAGGACTGGGTTGCCATCACTTAGCAGGGCAAGATGATAGAGCCCAGGTGCCGTTGTGGAGTGGTTAAAAATATTTTATGTCTCCAAGACTTCACTCAAAAGGCAAGGCAGCAAGGCCTTAAGGTCAAGTGACGCAGGTCCAGCCCATCTCACCCAGGCAAGGAAGACAGCAGGCACAGTAGAAAAGCATTTATTCCATAGCAGCAGTCATTTAGCAGCACAGCAGTCCTTCCTGGCAGAATCTTCACAGTTCCAGAAGTGTACTGAGTTGATGGTGTCAGAGGGCCAGTGCGTATACCTCATTGGGCCTTTGAAGTGGGGGGGTGGGACTTCAAAGAGGGGCTTTGAACTACTCAGAGGTCTGCCCTTCCTGCTTGGCTCCAGACTCACTAAAGGAGGTTAAGCACTCCTGTGTGTGTGGAAAGGAGATAGCCTATTCAGGTGTAAGTGTGATGCTGTGCCAGCTCCTCCCTCCCATCCTGCCTAGGATGGGCCATCAGGGTATGGATGGCTCATCAGTCACACCGAAGCTCCCTTTGTGTGCGACTGTCTAGAGGGAATGCACCAGGCCTAGATGTCACCCACCCCAGACATGTATTGGAGACAGGCAGCAGTCACACGGGCCTAAGGGCAGAAAATTGCCATTCTTTTATAAGTGGCATTTTTAAAATTGTGATAAATTCAACTTTACCATTAGACAGGATTTATCATTACAATTCCATAGGTACTAAACATGACAATTCTACCACCTTCCAGTTTGGAATTACACTTATTAGATGTAACAAGGAATCCCCAATCTTAGTCCATGAGACAGGTAGGCCTCACAGTAGTGAAAAATGAATTTGGGAGTTTTTCACTACCAGGACATATAAAATCTAAAAGTAGATCTCCTGCCTTTTCTTTTACTTACACAGTCCCCTGCCCTATGGGCTACCTAAGGCCTGTCCTAGGAGCAGTGGCGTCACTAGGGGGGTGCGGGGGGTGCGGACCGCACCGGGTGACACCCTCACATGGGGTGACACCAAAGGGCCGGTGTGTGTGGCAGTGGCTGTGCAGAGCAACGCAACCGCGGCGCAACGCAACCTAACCTGCTTTCAGTAGGAGGAGGTGCCTGTGCACAGTCACAGTGCGCACTGTCTCCTCCTCCGCCGCGTCTGCGCGCCTCGGCATAGTCACTAGAAGGGTGCAGTCACAGTGATCGTAATTTTGAATCCGGCCCGGGCCGGGAATCCCGCATGCGCATTGGGCCCTAAGTGCGCGTGACTAGTCGGCATCACGAGGGTCGAGGAGGAGGTCTCGGCAGGTTTGACCGCCCGCCATAATTTAATTTTATTCTAAGGAGCCAGGCTTAAGGCTAGCCACCGACCGACGTAGTCCCCCTCCCCCCCCCACCCTGTCTGCCACAATTGCCAACTCAGCAGGTGAGTGTGTTTCTCCGGCACTGCAGACCGGGCGGCACCAATTGATTAAGCCATGTGCGTCAGGTGGTGGTGGTCAAGCCGCGGTTATGTGGATCTCCGCTCGTGTCTGTACCTCGAAGGGTGTTATACTGTGTGTATCTCTTCTTGTTGTAAATAACTTCAGGCCTCGGTCTCGCCTGCTAGCGCGGCAGTTCTTCTCTAGTCTGACTCTTACTGAAAACAGTGGCTGCCTGCAAGACTGGGTTCTCACTCGCTTTCCTCTCCTTTCTTTTATTTGCACCCCTGTGAAATGGATCCAAAAAAGAAAATCATTTTTGCTGTAAATCAATGTCGTATTTTTCTGACATTTAATTACAAAGGGCAGCATCGTGAATAAAAGTTTAAAAATATGAAAACTGAATAACTAAATAATGTAAGAGTGGTAGCAAACTGGCCAGATTTATTGTATTCACACCCAAACACATTAGCGCCAGTTTTACAGAGTTTGCTAGTGAAGCGCTATTTTTGTTGTCTTGGCTTTGTTTTCCCTGGGCTTGGAACTAGTGCACCAATCCTGGAGGTACTGCAATGTGAGGATTGAAAAACAAAATTTGTACTGCTGCTCTGCATCTAGGGATGTTGTCTTTTTTTACCATACTGCTTACGGTTTTGTAAGGATATAAGCAATGGCCATTGAAATAGGTCCATTCAGGGCCCTGTAGTCATGACCTTAACTTTTCCGACAAAAGCACTCACTGATTTCTGAACAGTGAGTGTAAAAGCGTTAAGGTAACCATGTTGTTCCTGCTTACATTTCACATGGTTTGTGAAATTTTGCATCCCCTATGATGGTTTGCTTTTTTCAGGATGCTGTCACTTTTTTTTGTTGTAAATGTAGGCCACATATTGCTCTTGCCCAGTGTGTAATTTCAATTGAGCCGCATCCAGGTGTTTATAGCTGGCAACAATTGGGTTGTAGTTGAAGGCAGTGTGAGTTTTTCTCAGTGGGGCAGAATGGTGTTCAGTGTGGGGGAGAGGATGTGGCACTATGGCCAGAGCTGCTAAATTTGGAACTGGGGAACCAGGTTCAGCCTTCATGACCAGTCCATCAGACCACTCTACTGAGAGAGCACTATCTCATGCTAGACCTTATATTAGAAGCCCCGGTGTCGTAGCACCAGCAGGGAGACCGTAGCATGACAAGTGTAGGCTAACTTTCAAGGCTTGTCCACCACTATTCATACTGAAGTTCACCTTCAGTCTTGAGGGCAGGCCTATGAAGCAGCAGTGCCACAGTGACCCTGTCACTGAGATCACAGGACCCTTGATAAGGGCCAGCTCTAGGGTGGCGCAACCACTGTGACCGCAGCAGGTGCTGACTTTAGGTGGAGGCATCATTTTTGCAAGTATATTATGGTTTTAAAAGTGCTTGCTGCCTCCTTCCTGGCCTCCAGTAATTTTCGGTAACAATAAAAATGGCATGATGACTCTGGTGATTAATGTTCTACGTAGAGAGAGAACGGAATTTTGTCTAATGGAAAATTTGACTCATGGAAAGGTAGCACAGAGGGTTAATGTATCTGCTGCAAAGAACATGTACCATGCAGATCTCATGGTGCACATAATGTAAATAGGCTAGTGGGCTACTGCTTTGTCAGAGAGATCCTTTTGTTACTTGCAGTTTATAAGTTAAAATCCTAACATAGAACAGTGAGCTATTAACTGTCATCTACTCCGCAGCAACACAAGTCACATTTTTTATTAACTTTCGATACGTTTGAGCTACAAACATTTTATTTGTTTAAATGGTCAGATCATGCTGCAGATCTTGCATTATGAGGCAAATATGGCAGAGCCATTATTATTTAGAAAACATTTGCAAACTAGGATTTTTAGCCATTCATGTTTGAACTGCTGTTGTGGAAAAGGGAGAAGTGCTGATGACAGAAACTCCATGGCTCGGAGACAAATGGCTTGTGCTTTTTATCGTATTTGGGGACATTCTGTGATTAGAAGTATATCCCACTTTGTGAATACATTTTACTGTTAATAACTTATTATAACCTTAAATAATCATGTGTATCAATTGGTTGATTAAACTTGGCAGTCAAACCAAATACAAAAAATAGGGATGTTTGCGCATTCTGGCCACATCTCTGGCTCCGCCCACTGATCCAATCCTTGGGTTATTCCTATGATATTCTAAATTCCAATAAACTGTTGACTAGCAGGTAGCCCACTGTACAACTTGATTAATGAGTCATTATCACACTGTTGTTAACAGGCATAGGGGTCTCTGTCTGCTGAGGCACGGATGGGCGCTCACTGTCTACACAGATTTGGGTGGTAGAAGAATAAATTGGTTATATTTAAATTCATGTTTCATGCTCGACATTTCATTTTTTAGTGTTCTCTGTAGGAATGTCTGTGATTTATGACTGGATATCCTGGTGCTCTATAAGGTAATCATTTACTATGCTTTAAAAGTTAATACAATCTAATATGTAATGATCAATGTGTTGAAAAAAATGCTTTGTTTTGCCCTTTCTGTCTCCCAAATTTTCTTGGGGTGGAGAAGTTCAACCCCCCAAACTCCCCCTAGTAGTGGTTGCTCACTGCGCTTGCTCGCTACACACCATGTGGGGGCTGGTCTCACTTTTACTTTGTTCCCTCTGATTCACTACTTGTGTCTATTTTTAGTGCTCTCTGAAAGAATGTCTATGGGTACATATGACTGGGTGGGTAACCTGATGTTCTTTAAGGTCATCATCTACTATTTACTGTGCTTTGAAAGTTGATACAATTTGAATATGTAATGAAAAATGTGCTTTAAAATTCACTATCATGTGACCTGGTTTCCTGGCAGCCATCTGTAATTTGAAATGTGAAGACAAGGGGTGAATCTGTGGCACTATCATTTTTCAGACCGACCATTTACTTCTGTCACTCCCATAAGAGTACAGGAAGGGGGGCGGGGGCTATATTTGGCTGCCCTTTATTGGGCATTTATGTGCTATTGATCTGAGACCTTTATTTGGAATAGCTTGTAGGAGCACCTCCCCCCGATGTCCATGCCTGGGCGGGAGGCTCAACTACGGTGTCATTGTCACACGACTCCACCATGGTGGAGAGCTGCCTGGCAGAAACGCATCCACCTGTTAAATCTGGTTAAACCGCCAGGCACGCCCTGAAATGAGGGGGAAGCCGGACTCGGAGCGGAGGAGGTCCATGCGGTAAGTCGTGAGGGGGTGACACCATGAGTTACCCGCACCGGGTGACACCAACCCTAGTGACGCCACTGCTTAGGAGTTAACCATATGTAATAAAAGGGGAGCTTAAAGCTTGGCAAGAGGTTTTGAATGCCAAGTCAACATGGTCTTGTAAACTACACACATTTGCTCTGCAGTACCAGGCCCAAGACATGTTTTAAAGGGCTATTTAAGTGGGTGGCACAATCAGTGCTGCGGGTCCATTACCAGCATTTAATTTACAGGCCCAGGGCACATGTAGTACACTTGACTAGGGTCTTATAAGTAAATTAAATATGCCAACTGTGGATGAGTCAATAAAACCATGTTTAGGGGAGTGGGCACATGCACTTTAGAGCTGGCTAGCAGTGGTAAAGTGCCCGGAGTCCTGAGGCCAACGACTGAAGCAAAAAAGTGAGGCAAGAAGGCAAAAGGGGAGTGGGGGGGTGTAAGATCACCCTAAGGTTGACAGGTCTGACACTTCACTACAAGTGCACAGAATTCCACAGAAACACCACTCAAGGGGTATGAAGATGGCAGGGTGTCAAGAGCATCTCCTGGTCAGAGACATGCTCTCTCTACTGCAGCTCCGCGGTTAGTGCCGCTGCTCTGTGCAGTACTCAGAGCAGGTAGGTGTTCGAGCGCTGCCTGTGCTCTATTGTGGCAGTCTTCTTGTTGTTTTCCTGTCTTTGCTATTGTGCCCGTTTTTCTCTGTCTTTGTTATAGTGTCATTGTGCCCGATTTTCTGTCTTCTGGTATTGTGCCTCTGTTTTCTTATTTTTGTTTGCCTTGTCTCTCACTCTTAGTTTCTGGTCATCCTGCCCATTTACCATTTCCCGCCGCTGCTGCCCCCAAGGCACCTCCCCCTGCCGCTCCCAGCTGCGCTTCCCTCCCCATCCCTATTTAATGGTGCGCCAAAGGCAAGCCCGTCTGCGCCCGTCCGTGACCTGACTGCGACCAGCACCAGGGACCCTGGATCTCTGACCACACACTACTACAACTCCGCTGCCCTCCTCGCACTCAAGCCTGGGAGGAACTACAACTGCCAGCTGTCCACGTGGAGCACCACCCATGGCCAGTTCTCCTTGCACCACTGCCACCAAACCTTCACCACCCTCCGCACCACCACAGCCCCCACCCCCACGCCGGATGCCACCACCACAAAAGCCCTGAAGTGCATCCTCCTCAACGTGCGCACCCTGCACAGACATGCCATAGAGATCTGGGACCTCCTAGACACCCTTGCCAGACATCGCCTTCTTTACCAAAACCTGGACCAACGCCTCCTCCACCCAGAGCCACCGCCATTCCCGACGGTTACAAGATCCAGAGAAAGGACTGCCCAGGAGGAGGACTCACCATCGCACACAAGAGCTCCCTCCGACTCTCCACCTACACCACGAATTACTTCAACACCACCACGGAACACCTTTACTTCCAAATCCAGACCAACCCTAGAACCACTCTTACCAGCACCCTCGCCTACAGACCCCCGGACCTCACATTTTGTTCGCCACCACCATTGCTGACCTCATCGCAAACAACGCCATTGCCTCCGTGAACTACATACTCATCGGAGACCTGAACTTCCACCTCGACAACCTCAACAACCCCAACTCCACCGCCCTCCTGGACAACCTCACCAACATCGGACTGCAACAGCTCGTTAACACCCCCACACACAAGGCAGGACACACCCTCAACCCCATCTTCACGGCCGGGAACAACATTCGATTCAGCCACACCACGCAGCCCCTTTGGACAGACCACCACTGCGTACACTTCTCTTTCAACACCGCCACCGCTTTCAAACCCACTCCTCGTCCTCCGCAAAGGAACTGGAGCAAGGTCACAGAGGAGCACCTCAACTCCACACTTATCCATGACCCCCCCCCCGCCTCGACCGATGCCAACTCTGCAGCCAAGGAACCAAACGGGTGGATCACGATCTGCGCCGACAAGCTTGCACCCCTCCTTACCACCAACAGACAACTCCCCCTAAAAGCCACCTGGTTTACCACCGACCTCCAAAAAGCCAGACTCTCCTGCAGATGTCTCGTAATAATGTTGGAGAAACAGCAAAACCATGGGAGACCTGACCACCTACAAGCACGCCATGACAGACTACTACCAGCGCATAAGATCCACAAAGAAGACCTTCATCCGGAACAAAATCCACACCAACTCCAGCAACTCTAAGGAACTCTTCAACATCATACAGCAATTCACCAAACCTCTTACCAAAGCCACAGATGTCACTCCCTCCCAGAACCTCTGCTCAAGCTCGGCTCCTACTTCCACCTGAAAACCAAGGCCCTCTACGACAACTTCAACCAGCAGACTCCAGAAACCACCCTTCCCTCCATCGATGAAAGCCGGCCCACCCTCACTGCCTGGACCTCGGTCACCACCAAAGATACCACTACGACCATGAAAAGAACACACTCAGGAGCCCCAATAGACCCCTGCCCTGCACATCTTCCACAGAGCTGCCTCCGCCGTAGCGCCGAAGCTACGAGAGACCATCAATGCCTCCTTCGAATCCAGCACTTTCCCGAGGACTGGAAACGCACAGAAGTCAAGCCCCTCCTCAAGGAACCCGCAGACCAGCCCGACCTGAAGAACTACAGACCCATCTCTCTCCTTCCTTTCGCAGTCAAAGTCACCGAGAAGATCATCAACGCCCAGCTGACAAACTTCATTAAAGAGAACTCCATCCTCGACCCCTCCCAACCCGGATTCCGCAGCAACCACAGTACCGAGACCGCCCTACTCGCCGCCACAGACGACATCCGCACGCTCCTCTAACAAGGCCACACCACAGCCCTAATCCTACTCATCTCTCCACAGCCTTCGACACGGTCTCCCACTGCACTCTCGTAGCCAGACTCCACCACACCGGAATACAAGGAACCACCCTTGACCGGCTCCGCTCCTTCCTCGCCGACAGAACCCAAAGGGTCAGACTCCTGCCTTTCCTCTCTGAACCCACAGAAATCAACTGCAGAGTACCCCAAGGAACAGCGCTCAGTCCCACGCTCTTCAACATCTACATGGCCCCCCTCACTGCTATCGCCAGACAGCATGGACTCAGCATTGTATCCTACGGCGACACCCAGGTCATCCTCTCCCTCACGAAGGAGCCCCAAAACCACCAGACTCAGCTTCCAAGAAGGAATGAAGGACATCACAGCTTGGATGAGCAGCAGCTGTCTGAAACTCAACTCGGAGAAGATGGAAGTCCTCGTCCTTGGGCCCACCCCCTCAGCTTGGGACAACTCCTGGTGGCCCCCCGCTTTCTGCTTCCTTCCCCCCATGGACCACACCCGGAACCATGGCATCATACTCTACTCCTCCCTCACCATGACCTGACAGATCAACGCCATGGCCTTCACCTACTTCAACACCCTCCGCATACTCCAAAAGACATTCAAGTGTATTCCCCCGAAGCCAGAAAAACCGTCACCCACACACTCATAACAAGCAGACTGGACTACAGAAACACCCCCTATGCTGGAATCAACAAACACCCTCTATGCTGGAATCAACAAATCCCTACCACGCAAACTCCAGATCTTCCAGAACACCTTGG
Organism: Triturus cristatus; assembly: GCF_964204655.1. Taxonomy (NCBI): domain Eukaryota; kingdom Metazoa; phylum Chordata; class Amphibia; order Caudata; family Salamandridae; genus Triturus; species Triturus cristatus. The sequence goes on from NC_140585.1 coordinate 462,950,389, forward strand.
CCAGACTCGCCCTCTGCATCCCTCGACATGAGCACATCACCCAGCACCTGTGAGACCTCCACTGGCTCCCCGTTAAGTGGGTAACCTTTAAGTTACTCACCCATGCCTTCAAATCCCTCCACAACATCGGACTCAAATACCTCAACAATAGAGTCTACTTCCACGTACCCAAACGATACCTCTGCTCCACCAACCTCGCCCTAGCAGAAACCCCACGCATCCGCAGAACCAGAGCAGGAGAAAGAGCCTTATCCTACATTGCGGTCAAAGTCAGGAACGAACTCCTAGTCAACATCAGACGCTCCCCCCACTCTGCACACCTTCAGGAAGAGACTCAAAACCTGGATTTTCGGCTGAACCAGAGCTGCACCCCCCCGCCCCCCACCCCACCCCCGTCGCCTTGAGACTCACAGGTGAGTTGCGCGCTTTAAACCCCCCTGATTGAGTGATTTCAAGTTGTGGGTTACTGACCATTAAACTCCCATCAGGTTCCATGGTGGGAAAGTGTTGCATTAGAGTTATACTCCAAGAATGGGGTGGTGTGCCTACCTTACTATGGTGGAAAAAGAAATAGATTATGTCTAGACTTGAAGATGAAGTGGTATTGCCAAAATATACATTCCTATGGACAAAAAAAGACATATAAATGTGTATTTGGACATCGGGTTGCAGTTCCCCAGTGAGTAATGATACACTGTGGAAATGACAGCCTGGAGAATATTTCACATTATATGTGCAATACTATTCTTGTAAGTCTGTCCATTGCACCTCTTTCCAGGTATACTAATGAGAATATTTGAGAATTTAAAAAGAAGTCAAACTGCATTACTGTGGATGAAAATGACCTACTACTTTGTTTTATAAATCCGTCTCACACTGTCTGAACATAAAAGCGTAGTTGGCTGACAGTCATTCTTAATTCAGTATTGACCAGATCAGCCACACTCTAGTCGGGCCCTTCATTAGCTTCACTTCTTTGTTGCTTAATAACAAACTCTGCTGCATGTCTCTACTACATTGCTGAAGTGGTAGTATAAGAGAACTCTATATTTTGCAAATAATGGCTTCTTCCACACTGAGACGATATCAGTGGCGTTGGAGGGGAACTCAGTTGTGGAATGTCTCAACCTTTTCAGGTTTAATTTCAATTTAGCACTTGTGACAAAGTGGATTATTAGTTGGAGTGGATGATGGTTTACCACAAGTAATAATCTCACTATTCTTGTTAGTCCCAGTAAAGGTTTCAGTAATTTAAACCTGAGCTCAACCCCTGGTAGCTATGGCACAGAGCGGATAGGCATAACTTAAGAAAATATGTAAAGCATTCAGAAGTATCAAAACAGGTAAAAAGTCAAAAACACAACATAATAAAAATCTTACTCTAATTTATCAAAATAGAGAATAATTTAATTAACAAAATGACACCAAAATGACAAAAATCAAATATGGGAAACTGGAGTTGTGAATGTTTGAAGATGTAAATGAAAAAAGCACCAAAAAGCATTAAGCACCAACTGTGGTCATCTGGCTGTGCTTCATCAGAACCTAGGTGCTATTTAAGAATTACAGCATTTAAATGTGGGTCTGGTACAGAAATCAGGTTCATCCCAGGTGGAAGTTTTTTCTTCTTTCTTAAGTCTCTGAAATCAAAGTTAAGAATCCTCAGCAGGGCAAGGAGACAGGCTGTGGCCAAGAGGCACTCCATGCGGCTGGAGAACAGCCGGACAAGGTCATAGTGAAACCATTAACTTTTGGTGGGAAAGCTCCAGGTGGACAATTTCAAAAACTTGTGCCCAAGGAAGGTCCCGCGCTGGCCTGATTCTTTTGCCACCCAAATTCAACCAGTGGGGCAAGGTTGTAAGCTGTAGCCGAGCAGGGCTCCCTCAGGCCAGAAACCCTTTCTGCAAGGTCACCCTATCACGGATTTGCTGCTGCAGAAAACCTTCAAGCTGGACCAACATGAAATCGATGTTAGGAGGAGTTTACTTTCACACAGACAATGAGCCCAGGACCGCAGGATTAGCACTTGGAGTCAAGACTCACTTCTGCACTAGCCACAAGCAGGGTTCATAGCAGGTCCAGTTGGAACTGGTCAGCTGGTCTCTTCAAGAAAAGGACATCTAGCAGCTGGTTGTATCCCTGTAACTTAATAGAAGGTCAGCCAACTGAGCCTTGTTCCCAGAAAAGACAACTGAACTCCAAGTAGGAGCAGGTCCAGCCTTTCAGGTCTCCTCACTGGTCTCAACAGCAGGGGAAACCCTGCAGCCACTGTTCTCTCTTTCATAGGGCCAGTAGTATTTTGAAGAGGGTGTCCTGGGCAGCCACATTTATGCCTGGCACAGGCTTGGTGTGGAAAGGGGGGGGGGGGGGACTTCTGGTCTCCCCCTAACAAATAGGAAAACTGTTGCCAGGGGTAACCCTCCCCACTTTTGTAGCTATAAATCCCACAGTGCCCCTCTCCATCTAAAACCAAAATGGAAGAATCCTTCTTGCCCTTTGCAGAGCTTCTGTGCCCACCCTACAATTATGACCAGGGAAATGAGCAACCCCCTCCTCTGTGGTCACTCAAAACTGTTTCTGTGGACTGCAGTTATTTTTGCACTCTCACTATATTGGGTGGCACAATATGTGCAGCAGTTCTGTAGTGACATTTAAGTAACAAGACCTGGATATGTTTGTACCATATACTAGGGATTTATAGTGAAGTTAAATATGCCAATTAGGCGTATAGTCAATTCTGACACGTTTTATAGGTCAGTGCACATGCACTGGGGCATGGTTAGTCCCAGTGCACAGAGTCAAACAACAGCAGTGTCAGACCACAATATGCGGGTGATAATGCAAAAAGAGGCATTTTCCTACAGTAGTATCTCTTATTCCTTTCATTAATCCAAAACACCTCTGGTCAATGGTGACCTATGTGCTGTCTGACCCCTCCAAGGTCAGATTCTGTAAACAAGTCTTTCTTCTCTGTTTATTGTAGGTCAGGTAGTTGTTTCTCAGTTGTTTATGGTAATCACCACAGGTGGCTCTGGCCTCCACAGACCAAACCACCATAGCGGAAAGCAACACAAGCAAGTCTGCCAACTGATTTACTGTATTTCTCTGAGCTATTATCTGTGCTTCCATCATTATAGTGCCATATCCTCCGGCTCCTGCTGAATGCCTTCAACAGTAATACAGCACTTCTCTAAATCATCAATCACCACTGCTTTCAGGTGAGCGTTGACCACCACTTCTTCATCGTCATGTGCCCGCAAATATTTGACTGAAACAACCACACGTGACATCACTATCACTGAAGAAATATTGAAGGAAGCAGAGATCAGGGACCAGGTTAGAAGCAGTACAACAATAAAAGCAAATGTGACCTGCCTGATGGTAATTTTTCCACGTGCAATGCACTTTCCTCATCTCCAAGTATTACTTTAAGTAGAAAGATGAACTGTTTAAGGAAAATGGCAGTAACACAGTAAAAGATTTCGAGCTTTCCAGGCACAAGAGGTGCACAACTTGTTTGAAGTCTACTTAGAATCTGCAGTTGTCTGATACACCATAGATCTACCAACATCTGATAGGCCAGGAGCTACTTTTTTACAGTTTCTAGAGCAGGCAGAATTATGCTGGACTGTACGCATTTTAGGCTCATACCATCTTGTATTTAGCATTTTCCTTGATCATAACCTGAACAGCTGCAAACCCACAATTCACTTGGTCGCTTAGCACCGTGAAGAGGTTTTTTTTTTGTTTTTTTTTTAGGAGTGATTTGAAGTTACCCCATGCTACTGAGTAGACAGTATTCGTGTTTTCTATTGTGTTGGCCTCTTATTTCCCTACATCCCAAGCTCGGCAAGTGGGTGAAAGCAAGACAGAGTGGCGGATGACACGTCCTTCCTAAATGGGCTCAATGAAGGGGGTCAAGATCCAATTTACCGCGATCACCAAGGGAAACACAAAAGACACGTCCACATGACTTAGTCCTCCAGGGGTGTGGAAAATGGCCAAGTACCAGCTTACATCCTTTACCATTCACTCTTGCTTCCCAACAAAAGGTTCAGAAATTCTAAACTTCGATACATACTTTGTTTATATTTCAAGCAATTGAGCAAAGCAGGATCCTTCTCACACTGTCCTTGGGCCACAGAATGAAATGCTCATCCAGAAAGATCAGTCCAAAGCAGATCCCCATTGATGTAAGAAGAGGACCTTTTGTGAAAGAGGAGTAGAGACTCAGAAGGTGGATTTTTAAGGAAGAAGAAAGCGCATGAAGAAAGCGCATGAAGAAAGCGCACACAAGATCTCAACACTGGAAAATGGGGTTTCAATAAACTGTGTCAAACAAATACGAAGGGAGACCTAGTACACAAGAGCTATAAATAGTTGCCATCATTTCCCACCTTGAACCACAATCTCCATCACTAAATTAATCCCTTGCCACGCCCACCACAAAATCTAGTGGTGGGCTGATCTTCTTGCCTACAGTACTCCCAGCCCGCCCCCTCCACTCTACAATAAATCCAGGCCATTAAGTAGTTTTTTGTACAAACCTCGTCTCAGCTGCTGTTCTGCCCTCGTCGTTGAAAAAACGCATTCATTGTATGAAGCTTCAAGCCGAGTGCGCCCAAAAGGACTGAACAGAACACCCCCCATACAGTATCACATTCAGTTCAGCAAAGTCATGTGGAAAACGCCTCCTCTTAGCAAATCCGACAGAAGTGCCTGGGAAATTATTAACATCGGCGGTTCGGCGCTGAGAGTGACTACTGCGCGACGCCATGAATGCACGGGGGCGTGGCCCGGCATATCTGAATACAAAGCGCGCTGCGTATGCACGCAGGAATTTATATTGCTGCTGGCACGAGATCGGGGTAGCGCCGGAAACGATACAATAGGCTTCTAAACTTTGGAGTCTAACCTGTGAAATTGCTGCATGGAGCGTTGGAAGGTACATTACATGCAAAATAGCGACTCGAGTGACGGCAGGAGCAAAGAACAGGCATAATGACCAGGTTCAGTACCTGCTGCTGCTCGGGCAGGGCCGCTGCCGTGGCTCATTTAGTTTGTACCGACTTGGAAGGTCAGCAGGGAAAGCCGCCTCGCATCACGTCACGGAACCCGGACGACAGAAACCCTTGAAGATGAATTCAGTTTGCTCCGGCACAGATCCGGGTTATATTATCCAAGCGTCCACACAGCTACTCACCAGGAGGCCCCCCGACAGCAGCCTCACTCTAGTCCCGGCACAGCCAAGAAAATGAACGCGGCACTACAACCCTCTACCATAGGCACCACTCCCGACTGCGGCAGAGGGGCCTGAATAGAAGCACGGCCGGTCTGATGGGATTACTATAGCATCCAATTAGAATAAGACCCCAAAGAATTTATTGGATGCATTTTCCCCCGTTTTGGGGGAATACCATGCAGATTCTAGTGCTAAAGTCCCAAATCTGCATGTCCCTGTAAACACTGGGCCCTTCCCACTTGTAAAATTCCAGCAGCTTTGACCCTCTGAAATGTAAAGGATGCCAACTTTATCACACCTGGTAACCAGTGATTTACTTGGATTTCTGCTGAGATGGAACAGCACACAGAAAGGGTGAAACTCGATTTCTGTTATTCTCTGGCTTGTGCTGGGCTTTGGTAAGACGGTCAGTGGTTGCATGAAACCTGTCAACTGGTCCTCGTTGCCCCACAGGTGAACCTAAAAAGTGTAGCGCACAACCCAAGCATTTAGGATTCGAATTTGATCACATTGATAATGTTCTCCTGAGCATAATTTCGAAGTAAAGCCAAGGTAAAAAACTGCGGGTGTCTACCTTACCAGTCAAACAGGTGTTCATGCTATTTTTCCCCATCACCAGGTCTGTTCCTCCACTCCTTTATGTAGAGGAAGCTTTCGCCATTGTATTTTATGGCACAATGGTTCATCAAACTTCCAGTTTAACCTCTTAGAGCACAAATAGAACTTTAAACCCTTATTAACTACTTTTTGTATGGACAAAAGTGAAAACCCAAAGCTTTTCTGGCGTACGGGACAATACAGCAAAACTCGATGTGTAAAAATATTGAGGACTTCAGTCTTGAAGTGATGCCATCAACTGATATTCTTCTCGCCCCATGACATTGTAAACAATGTAAATACACAAGTGTAATGCAATATAAATATTGAAACACCTATAAGCAGCGCTGGTTTCTCCAACTTGGTATACCCAAATGAGACCTAAACCAAAATTGGCCCAATTTAAGCATTTTGTTTTTAATAAACTCCTGGTAATAGATCACTGTAAAGTGATTTATCACTTCTAGGAACTAGAATTATGTCACATCAAATATAAAAACAAAAGTAAGATTCTGCGACAGGGAAAAACTAAGTATTTTAAAAGTGTGTCTATACAGAACTAAAGTTCAAAAGCCATTTCACTTAGCATGTTCAGCTACATTTTCCATTAGGCAAACCTAGGTATGAGTAGACGATTTTACCATCTTTCTGCCTGAGAAAATGCAATTAAAGTAATTCAAAGGAATTTCCTAATTATATTTTAAAATCGAATTTAATGGTGAACTCAGATTGTTGATAACTTGAGTGAAGGAGTAACTTATTAAAATGTACTTTAGGCTGTCTGACCTAGAGCAGTCTTAAAACCAATTTTGCAACCCATCACCTTACGCAGAAGACAACGAGATCCCTCTGAGCCCAGGAAGGTCATGGTGGTATTAACTGCTGACCACTTAGCAATGATTAGCTATCTGAGAGGGGCAGCTTGCAAATAAAGGACAGCCTTAGCACTACCTCTTTTGACTTGGCAACACAAAAGATGGCTTCTCCTATTCATTCCCAAGGCATTCCTAGACAGCCAGGCTCCAGTCACAGTGGGGTGAGAACCCGCAGGAGGTGAGAGAAAAGCCTACCTAATTAGGGGAAAGTCTACAGAGCTGAAAGAAAACCTACCTGGTGGCAAAAGGGTTCTGGAATATTGAAACAGAGGTTCCTGGGTAACTTTACAGTAAAGCAAAGAGACGGTGCTGCAAAAGGAAGTAAAGGACCAAAAGAAAATGGCAGAATTGCCCCAGTCACTGCTTTGAAGACCACCACTTACAATGCAACCTTCAACTTGAACTCCTCTTCATAACACTCTGTTTTTGCGGGCAGGGTTTAACCCAACTCATGAAGTCTGGTCAAAGCGGCCCTACTTCCAGCTTCAATACTGTTCAGCCCTTTGGTGTGCGTATCGTCACCTACGCAGACGACACCCAACTGGTGGTCTCTTTGGACCACTCGGAGGGGTCATCTAACACCCTGGGTCTGTGTCTAGAGGCTGTTGCTGAGTGGATGCATGCGTCTTGTCTTAAACTTAACGGGGAGAAGACGGAGATCATGTTATTAGGTAATTCCTTACCGAACACTTTGGCCTCTATTTGGCCTACATGCCTTGGCACTCCTCCCCTCCCTAAGCCCCAGATAAAGAGCCTTGGAATCTGGCTTGACAGGGCGCTTGATTTCTCGGTCCAAGCCACCAAGACTGCCTCAACTTGTGCTGGGTTAATGAAAATGCTCCGCAAGGTCCTTCCTCTGCTCCCTTTCCAGGCGAGGAGAGTCATGGTTCAGGCCCTGATTCTCTCTCGCCTGGATTACGGGAATGCCTTATATTTGGGCGCCCCTGTAGCGGTGACCAAAAGGCTCCAAGTCACCCAAAACTGTGCCGCCCGGCTATTGTTTAATATTCCTCGTTGGCAATCAGCTAAGAAAGCCCTTAAGGAGCTTCATTGGCTCCCAATGACTGCCAGAGCTCAGTTTAAGGCGATGTGCATAGTGCACAAATCTTTTCATCGAACAGGCCCTGCCATCTTGTTCCCCTTTGTAGTGCCTTACGTCCCTTCCAGAGCCCTTCGTTCCGGCTCACTGCACTTAGCAACTCCAACAAAGGTTATCAAAGCCCGTTGGGGCGGTCGCTCTTTCTCACACTCTGCCGCCAAACTATGGAATTCCCTTCCTGTGAGTATTAGACAGATCAACAATAGGATGGCATTCAGGAAAGTCCTAAAAACCCATTTGTTTGCGAAAGCGTGCTAATGTACCTTGGAGCTCGTCATAGTAATTGCTGAAGCGCGACGAGGCCTCCGGGTAGTTACGCGCTATATAAATATAATTTTTCATTTCATTTCATTTCATATTACAAGATGTAGCTTCATCATGGAATATTTCTTCTAGGACAGTTTGGGGTAAACCATACAGACCAGCTCAACTGCTCTAAAATACTTCCATGAGAAAATACAGTACCTATTGGCGTTGCCAATCAGCCAAAATATTGCTTGTTCTCTTTCTAACAAATATTTTTTCTATGGTGAGCCCGACATACAATACTTAGTCTTGATTTCTAAACTGAAAATATCATGCATCTCTGGAAGATTCTGGCACTCTGTTAAATTTCATTAGGTGGAAAAGATTTAAATTTTGACAAAGACATTTGAAGAACTTAAAATCCTCCTGAGATTGTTAGGTTTGAGGGAGATATTTGCTGGTCAAACCCTTAACAAGCATCTATAGACAGTATATCCACTCATTTCTATAGCACCACCAGGCCTGTTTCATTGTCACTTAGTTCGGCTCTAAGTTCAATGATATACATGATAGTCACTATGATATTCGCTATGAATAAACTGCATATTGTATATTCTACTCCTTAATAGACATCATTAATGGCTGTACTGTGAATCTTCATTCATGTTGATTAGTTATCAACATTGGTGTCTTAAACTGCTATCTCTAATATACATTGCATGTATACAATATGCTTTATTGAGAAATCAATACATTAAAAAAAATAAGCTTCATAAAGAGTTCGAGACACACCCAATTGGCTTGTTGCTATCACTTTGTTGATGTATGCTAGCTGGTATTGCCATATTTATACAGGGTCCTGTTTCCTAATGTTAGCATACGTTCATGTTGTTCTGCCTAGAAATCTTAACATTTTTGGAAATCGGGGTGGCTGGCTTGGATCAGTAGAGGTGCAATGCTCAGTGGAGTCTGTCGAAGTCAGCTGAACATATTGTTATAGTGTGCTTGGTTTATTGTTGACATTTCGGTTAGACCTTACCACGCCTAGTGGTCACTGTACACTGAGTAGGAGGAATTGGCAAACGTGTAAGAAAGCAATGAATGTCTTTATGACTTGTTTTTTAAAATAAATGCCCTACAGTTATTGGAGGCTGCTGCCAATGATATTTAAGTATTTTTTGAGTGCTAAGAATTGCATGATTGCTCACACTAAATTAATTTTGCACGTTTGGCTGCATTTACATTTTCTGTTCTTTAGTGTTATCTTTATAGTATTAATACACAATTGACGAATCTCAATAAATAATATGATTAGAAAAGTATTCATGCATTGTGCGAGAGACAGTCTGGTGCATCATGAACTGGGTGGGATCAGTATTTTGGAGGGACACATCTTGAAGTTGTTCTGGATTAGAAATGAAGGGTTGGGACCTCAAAGTAAGGATCATCTGAGAGCAAGATATTTACGTGAAGTGTCCTACAAGATTAGAAGCCCTACAAGCTGTTACCAAAAAGCAAAAATAAAAGTGCAACATTCAAAGACAAATTAAACGAGCATGGAAAATGTCTGGTGTTCAAAGCCAGTCTTTTGGCTTTGTCAATGCTTGCTTTGTAATTTTTTTTAAACTTAATTTTTGGGGGACGTTGCCAGGGCCTTTTCGACCTAAAAAAAAATAGATAGTTAAAGCAAAAATACGTTTATTTGGTCTCAAAAAGCAGGGAAGTTATTTGCATGTGGATGTGCTCCTTGTGAAAGGGCTAAAGGCCATCTCTCACATTGAAGGCACTGGCTGAAGTGGGCTGACCCGCGGGCTCCAATATGTATGCTGTAGTAGGTGGAAGAAAAACGTGAATGACAATAACAAACCAATGGATGAAGAGGGCTGGCTTAAGCCCCTCTAGGTATATTATTCGTATAATATTAGTAAAAACAAAAGGCTAGGCTAACTAACTCCAGACCTAAAACAAGCATTTGCAATGCAATCGGTCTCTCCTTTGGGACCTTATATGTATTTAGCTATGTAGCACATTAGGCTGGGTGCTGAAACATCTACTGTTCTTTACCATGGAGGGAAAGTAAGCACCAAACTGTGTGACACACCAGGTATGGGAACACATGGAGAGGAATATTGCCTTTCAGCAGTAAATGGTATAGTCCAAAGTTCTGTTTTTAATATAAAATCAGGGCCTTCGGTGGTCATATCAATGAAAATACAAGATTTGAAAAAAAATATTATTGTCTATGGGTGCTCGCGGAAAACAATTTCTATGGACTGGAATCTAGAGAATGCTAAAGTGATTCTGATATAGTGAGCACAACAGCCAGTAAATACACCTACTTCTTCTAAATTTGTTTTAAGACTAAGTTTACAAGCAAGCTTGACTAATATCTTATAAGGTGATAAGGCACCCTCTACAGGGATCACCGTATGCTCACTAAATCTCACGGAACAATAGTATTGGTAACTGAACTCTGGAGGTTAATGCATTAGCTGGAGAGATCTGTGCCACTGTTTGAAGTGAACGACCAGAAGCACACTCTATGAATATTTGTATTAGATTTGTTTGACAATTACGCTGTCATAGTCAGGACCTAAAACTGTTATGGTCCTCGCCCCTCTTACTTAGTCACAGTTGCTTTCGGAGCCTTTCAAGATTCATGTGTAGATGTACATCAGGTTGAATCTTTAATAAGGAAAATGCAACAAAGGTAACAGAGGTTGAACTAAAAAGAAAATTCTTGACAAGCGCCAAGTTAATTGCTGTAATACTTCCTGAACCGGAAGCGGTCAGTGGAGGTTGCCAAGCCTGACACAAACAGGACAACATTTTGACAGCTGAGCAGAAGTGGGATTTGTAAGGTAAATATAGAGTGATAGATACGTGCAGGCTGTCGTATTATGGAGGGTGGTAGAACAAACAGACTAGTCAGAAACTAAGGAGCCTCCCTTGAAGACTAGCCCACCATGTGTATTGCTTTGTCTGCCACCTGTTGCGATGCCTCTGTGGAGACCGTCAACGGACAACTCCTACCTATACATAAAAGTTTAGCCAACAGAATGCAATTTTGTTGTTAAGTGTCTCGAAACAGATGAAAAATTAATTAAAAAAACAGCAATACTGAAGTCTGGGTAGGATGCAATGTAACGTAATATTAGTGACATGGATCCAACCTATTACACTTAATTTCTGGGGATTTTATGAATGTTACTCTTTGTGCTGGAAAATTCTGTCACATACACAAAATACAACTATCTTCTCCACTAGGACTATAGTGTTCAGCTGGAGTCGAACAGCGAGGACTGCAATAGAGGACGGGGAAACAGATGGCATCATCAGGCTGCTTATGTTGGCATCCTAAGAGGCAGGTCCTCCTAGCATGCTGTGAAAGGTGTTAAATAGAGCCCTACTAGAGATTCTGGACAACGATTTCCACACGTATACCGCTTCCCCATTACTCACAGCACAGGGAAGGCTCTACTGAGAAGAGGAGGGAAGGTTAATCGTGGAGATCGGCACCCACTTTGCTGCATTCTGTCTCCAGAAGAAGCTACCTTGATTTCCACTGGCCCCCTCCAACTGTCAACACCACTGCTGGCACCCCCACCCTCCCACAAGCGGCCACGTTTGTGAGGCGCATAAAGTAACCACCAGTGAAAACCCACGTGCCACAAGCTAGCCTGCCACCGTTGCGCGCCAGTGCTCACCAACCGTCTTCTTCTCGCGTGGACGGACAGGCGCAGAAGTCACGGATTGATGTTTGTTCAAAATCACGCACCGAGCGCCATTGCTCCCCCGCAGCACAACCCATAATACTGCGCTGCGTCCCCCCTCCCCCTCGGGGATGGTTTTACGTCACCTTGTAAGCACACGCTCACTACTTCCAGACCAAAACCAAGGGTCTAGTGGCACAAATGTAAAGTAAAATAAATTGTTGTTTCTAAAATCTAATACGTCCTTCGTTCTTTTTTAATATAAACAAAAAGCATGACACAGAGTGCAATTTTCATGCGCACTGCGATTAAGCACATTCCTGACCTCGAGGACAGCATAGCAAACATCCGTGAGACAAAAAACAAGCATTTGCAATGCAAGAGGACTCGTATTTACGCGAAACCTCTTGAATTGCAAACGGGAGTTCCGGTAGTGCGGGTGAACGGGCGTGATGAAGGCACGAACAACGGGAGTGGAAGGGGTGGGAGAGAAGACACGACAGTGGGAGGGGTGGCACGGACACAAAGTAGCGCTCAGGAAATATGCAGTAAAGGGGCCAATAGCCAAGGAAGGAGACATGGCGGTCATAAGGAGGGACTAGCAGCCTCCAAACCAACCAGGAGGCAGCATTTAGAAAGGCCAAAGCCACAAGCCAATGAAAAAGTGGGCGGGGCTTCCCTCACCGATAGTGTATACTGCATGCCTCGCCAAGCGGTGCAGCGCATGCGTCGCACCGCTAGGCGAGAAGGGAATTCCCTTCTGTGCAAAGCTGCCATTTGAGCTGCAGAATAAAATGGATTTTTAGAAGTTCTAATAAAGGTGTTTTCTTCAGATTAAGTAAGTATTCTTGGCTCTTCTCTTTGAAGTTGTACAGACTCAGTCGGAAACTGCCCACACGTGCTGCCGTAAGAGGTCACAGGGGCAGTAGTGCATGCTAAATGACATATACCAAGTATTGCAATTGGTTTTGCTAAACACAAGAGTATTAAAACTGCTTTAAAAAATCTACCTTAACCACTCCCCATTCTCCTTTGGGATCCTCACTAATCCAAACAAGAAAGAACTCAAGTCTGGAATGCACTGCAATAAAGGCAGCAATGCTGACACCACCCCATTTATGAGATCTGATTGGTAGATTTACGACCATCCTTATTGCTGATGGGTTTAACATTCAACCTGGAATATGTTAATAATTCCTAAAATGTGGAAACAAGCTCATATGCCACAAGACTGGCATTAGAGATGTAACTTTTCTGTATCGATTGGACCTGTGAAGGGGTACACTCCTATTGGATAATTTGATGTTCTCGGGCACCACTATCGACGTGAAACGCACATCCACAGTCAATCATTACGGTTTTAACACCACAGGCAAACCTAGATATGCCAAACATACAAACAGAGTGTCTGAAACTCTGCAATTATTCCACTGCACACAATAAAAGACAGAACTTTAAAGTATAACTGGACTTCATCTGGCTATTTCACAGCAACATTTAACTGGGAAATGTATTGTCTGATGAGAAATGACCTTTGGGTTTAAAAAAAGGGAGGGATAATGTGACTAAGTTCACAACATTGTGCAAAGTTGCTTAGCTTCTGTTACTAAGGCGTTGACCAAAGTTTCCTCTATTGTGTCATTAAGTAAATATGTATCCAGCTCCTGTGTTTTCAGATAAAGGGAAGGCAACGAACAGTATGATATCAAGTCAACAAGAATGTAACTGATACACTTAAAACTCGCTATTGGCGGATGTTTTTATGGATGTCTGTGCTATCAGCGGCACTGGAAATAGCCAGAAAGTGAAGTCCCAAAACGTCGCACACCAGGAAAAATAAATAAACAAACGATTGCAGTGGCATAGGGGCATTTATTTTCTTCGAATACACTATGTAATTGGGGGAACAATAACCGAATCAAAATAATTCAACGTCTTAACTAAATAAAGAAGTCAGTGATTCATATTCTGCAATTCAAATGGTTCAGTTTTGGTGTTAATGCATTAATGCCTTCATACCTGGAGGCTACAGCAAGTACCTTTGCAGACGGACATAGAATTCCCAAGGACACAAAACACAGGAATTAAACAAGCATTGGTATAGCCAATAGGTCTCGCTTTTGGGACCTTATAAGTATTTAGTTATGCAGCATAATATCCTTTGTGTAACAACATTAACTGTTGCATGGCCAACCACTTATAAGGCCCCAAATGCTAGACCTATTGGCTATGCCAATGTTTTTTCTGTTATGGGGCTGGCATAAATAACAGGATGGTGAAGGTTGTTCAGTCAGTTTTTTAGGTAGTTAGTGAGAGTGATTTTTGAGAGTAAGTCAGTGAGAGAGAGAGTCAGTTAGTGAGAGAGTGAGCTAGTTAGAGTGAGAGAGTCAGTTAGTCAGTGAGAGACTGAGAGTTAGTTAGTGAGAGAGTGAGCGTTAGTTAGTGAGAGAGTGAGCGTTAGTGAGAGAGTGAGGGTCAGTAAGAAAGTGAGATAGTTATTCAGTGAGACAGAGAGTTATTTAGTTATTGTTATTGAGAGATTCAGTCCGTCAGTTGGCTATGCCAATGTTTTTTCTGTTATGGGGCTGGCATAAATAACAGGATGGTGAAGGTTGTTCAGTCAGTTTTTTAGGTAGTTAGTGAGAGTGATTTTTGAGAGTAAGTCAGTGAGAGAGAGTCAGTTAGTGAGAGAGTGAGCTAGTTAGAGTGAGAGAGTCAGTTAGTCAGTGAGAGACTGAGAGTCAGTTAGTGAGAGTGAGCGTGAGAGTTAGTCAGTGATAATGAATGAGAGTAAGAGAGTATGTTAGTTAGCTACTAAGCGTAATAGAGTGAGTTAGTGGGATATTAAGTTAGTGAGAGTGAGTCAGTGTTTTAGTGAGAGTTAGTCAGTGTTTTAAAAATAGTCACTTAGTCAGTGAGAGAGAGTCAGTTAGTAAGAGAGAATCAGTGAGAGAGAGTTAGTCAGAGAGAGAGAGAGCCAGTGAGAGAGTTATTTATTGAGAGTTAGTGAATTAGTCAGAGAGAGTTAATTAGTCAGTGAGAGTGACTCAGTCAGTTAGTGATTGAGAGTGGGACAGTCAGTTAGTGATAGATTGAAAGAGTTTGTTAGTGAGATTCTGTCAGTGAGAGTGAGTGATTGAGCCAGTCATTGAGAGTGAGTTAGTTAGTTATTGAGATTGAGTGGGTGAGTTTACCAATGAGAGTTTGTCAGCGAGAGCGATTTACTGATAGTAAGTTTGTGAGAGTGAGTCAGTTGGTTATTGAGAGAGAGTGGCAGACTAAGTCAGTGAGTGAGTGAATACGTCTGTGCAAGAGAGTGGGAGAGTCAGTCACTTAGTGAGAGAGAGTGGAACAGTTAGTCAGGGCAAATGATAATCTCGCAGTGAGAGTTTGTCAGTGTGAGTGAGTCAGTGAGATTTTGTCAGTGAGAGTGAGTTAGTGAGAGCGAGTCAGTGCAGTTATTGGCCCTGAGTGATGCTGTTTTTGGCTCTGAGTGATGCTGTTTTTGGCCTTTAGTGATGCTGTGGTGTCACTGAGTAATTTTGTTGTGGCCCGGAGTGATGCTGTGGTGGCGCTGAGTGATGCTGTGGTGGCGCTGAGTGATGCTGTGGTGGCGCTGAGTGATGCTGTGGTGGCGCTGAGTGATGCTGTGGTGGCGCTGAGTGATGCTGTGGTGGCGCTGAGTGATGCTGTGGTGGCGCGGAGTGATGCTGTGGTGGCGCTGAGTGATGCTGTGGTGGCGCTGAGTGATGCTGTGGTGGCGCTGAGTGATGCTGTGGTGGCGCTGAGTGATGCTGTGGTGGCGCTGAGTGATGCTGTGGTGGCGCTGAGTGATGCTGTGATTATGGCGAGTGCTATTGTTGTGGAAGGCTTTGAATCCAAAGTGGGAGCACACTGCTGATATAACCTTGGACTTTTATCTGAATACAAGCAAAAAAAAACAGCTTGCATGCGGCGTGCACTTGGAAATATTTCCATTTTCGATTCACTCATGCATGTCTATGTTTGGAATTTGTCTTAGTTACAAGCATTTGTCCTTGTCCTGTACACCAATAAATAAACCAAATTAAACACGCAGTTGCAATGCAATAGGTCTTGCATTGCTAAAAGTTTGAGCTATAGGCATTGCATATAATGATGTAAGCTCAAATTTTCAGTAATGCACCATCTATTGCAATGCAAATGCTGGTTTGCTAGTTGTGACCTGCCTGTGTCAGCAATAAACGGAAACCCAGCTGGATACAGCCACATCTCTTTACAGACTCAGCAGACCATTGGGGTAAACAAAGATACAACTTGTAACACTTCACAAGTTAACCAAGTTGATAAGTGTTTCA
The DNA here is from genome assembly GCF_964204655.1 of Triturus cristatus. NCBI lineage: Eukaryota > Metazoa > Chordata > Amphibia > Caudata > Salamandridae > Triturus > Triturus cristatus. The sequence continues at coordinate 462,966,498 of NC_140585.1, forward strand.
CTTTCTTGAGATGCACAGAGCCCTCTGTGGTGCGAGGAGCGTCATGCCATGCGCTGTGAATGCAGCTGGCAATTAAACGTTTGTCAACAGACCCCTTTCCTAAAAGAAGCAAACATGTACCTTAGAGCATGTTATCAGGGTAGAGTTTGTGCGGCCGCCAAAGTGAAAGTAATCGGGTCAAGCGCGTGCGGCCGCCAAAGTGAAAGTAATCGGGTCAAGCGCGCGCGCCCGCGCACATGCACCGTATCGCTAGGCTGGCCTGGTATCTCTTTTTGGAGCCCTCTCAATAAGTCTCGCAGAGCATCGCTTACGCGGGAAATGATTATATACACATGTTGTTTCCCTTCCCGAGTACTCCTACCTATGGCCACATGCCCCCTTGAGTGCATAGATACATGATTTAATGTTAAAATCTCCTACCCATATGATGGCAGCAGGTTTGGGTGTACTCAATAAAATCGCATCAATGGCCCGCTCTATGTCAGAAATAAACTTTCCCTGTTTGTACCCCGCAATGTTATTATAAAAGTTCACTATTATTAAGTCTCTGTATCCGCTATGGGCCATACGCAGAACAGAAGCATGTTCACCTAGAACTACATGATCACTAACACAAAACTCAGTCAGTGCGGTGGATATCAGGGTCACAAGTCCACCCTTGGCTCGACCAGCTTGGGATGCCACAGCCTGCACGTTAAAGGAGGTATAACCCTCAACGTGTACTTCAGCCCTATCCCAAGTTTCTTGCAGGCAGATAATATCGTAACCCTGTTTAATAAAGTCAGCCCATATGGGGGTGTTTACCTTAGAGGCTAGCCCAGCTATATTCCACGTAATAGCCCTCAGGTTCTCTTCTAAGGATACTTGGGATGGGTTGGTAACTGTTATGACTGATGATATTATTGGGTTTCCCAGGCAATTTTCAGCGGTACATATGATGGCATCTATCACAGTTGGATCATTAGAACTTCTTACAGTGGTGTCTATTGAAGATTCCTCAACTGTATTAACGGCCATCAGCCTAGGATCCTCAGTTACAGATGGTTCTTCGACGAGGGTATCCCCGAGTCAGTCATTTTCATCTAAAGAATTGAATATCTGAAATCTATTCGATGTTGGGACTGCATATTGACGATAAATGTTAGTTCCCGGCCCAGGGACATTATGGTTATTAAGGTAGTTAGGGTTTGGCATTCTGAATAAATTCAGTGGTTGCTGTGGAGCATACTGGTTATTTGGGTCATAAAAGGTCAAAGGGTACCCACCTGATTGCGCTGATGCCTGCTGTACTAGTGGATAAGGCGTGTTAATTGCTCTGGGGTGTTTAAAATTCTGCACGGAAATCTTAAATCCCACCAGGTTTCTGTAGAAGTAGTCCAATGGGAACAAGGTGGTATTGTAGTCATTGTCTGAGGGGATGGGCGCATTCAAGATGGAGTCTCTTGCCCATTCGATGGTTTTGTAATTAATGATTACGCAGTCCCCACTAATTTCCTTTTTACTGGGGCCCACCCACCCTACCCTTTGGGTTGAGAGGATCTGGCTTGCCCCACTTAAGGGGAATCCACAATTATTGTTTTTAAGTGTTTCGCTGTTTTCGTATTGGGAGGGTTTAAGTTTTGGGACATTGGCAAGAATTGCCACGTATGGTCTACTTTCTGGCGGGAGATTAATCACTGCAGGGATGATATTATTATAGTGGCTGCGTGCTGGTGGATTCCCGCTTACTGAAGTATGGCCCGTTGGCACTCCTCCTCTTACCCCAGAAAAAGAGGAAGAGGAAGGCCCACTTGTGGTGTTACCTAAGGTATAGGTATGTAAATTAGTGGGCTTGCCGCCGGGAGCTGCCGTAGGGGTCGCATTTCTAGCGGAAGGAAACTGTGATTTAGTTGTGTTTGTAACAGTCATAGTAACCTTATTCACAGTAGGTACATGCAAAGGGGTTGGAGTAACTTGTGGACCCAGATGTTCAAGGATATCTAATTTAGCTAAACCCAATTTCTCCAGATTTTCCACTTTTTTACATATCTGCTCAAGTTTGTCATTTAGGGGGGCAATAAGGAGCTTCATAGCATCCATAATGTGACCCATTATAGACTCCCCATTGCCTCTGAGACCCAGATTTGAGCTTGACTGTGGTGGTTCTCTTCCATTGGTCTGTTCAAATAATGGCAGAGTTACCTTCTTTCTTCTACCCCTTTGTTTAGCACACCCCCTACTTGGGGCCAGTAGTTTTCTATTATGCGTGCGTCTAGGTCTGCGGTGGACAGAGCCGTGATCGGTCGTACTATCGACACAGCTATTATTAAGTGAATCAATTGTGAGGATAGGATCATCATTATCGCAGGAAATCGGGATTGTGCTGGTCTCAGGCGCCTTACTAGGCTCCGGTTCCTCTGATGGTGTCGCAATAATCTGCAAATTAGGAGTTAGGGACAACCGGCTATCCCTATCTTGAAACACTGCAGGAAGTGAGGGAGGATCTTCCACATGGGTTGGCACAGCCCCAGGGAGACCTGTGTAAGATTGCATTAATATAGAATCATTTGATAGTGATGTCACATTTATATTATGTTCATTATAATCAGCAGGTTGTGATATCTGCTGAATTAGACAGGTGCTAGGTGGTAACGACAATCGTCTCTCGGTATTTTCGATGGCATTCGCTACCACCACAATTGTTTGTTGGAGCATGCGATCAATTGCAGTTAGCGTTGGTAGCGGTGTTTTAGTTTGGGCAGTATTCCTTGTGACTGAGCGTGTATGGATAGGCGTTTTTTTAACCATGTTCTTAGCGGTAGGCTTGGACTCCATGGGGGCCATTTATAGTATACTTATCGATGGGTGGCTGATTGGCCGAGGGTAGTGCCCAGCCCAGACTCCTCAGGCCTCTGAGGGCCCGCCCTTTGCCCGGGCTTAGCCCCGCGCGCGGTCCCGCACGCGGTCCCGCGACGCGGGAAGGCTAGCCCCTTTAATGGTGCCTCCGGGCGCCAAGCCTCGACGCGACTTCCGGTCCAGTCGCAGAGGGTTCTGGGGACTGTAGTCTCTACTCCCCCGCTCTGCGGCAGTCCCGGTGTTGGAGGGCTGCGGCGGGGGGAGGAGACAACAGGTGCGGTGATGGTCGCTCGAATCCCTGGGCAAACGAGACTGAAGGCAGGTCAGGATCCCCAGACGGCTGACAAGCGTGCAGGTAGGCACACGCACGGGACACTGCAAGCTTTGGCGCTAACACCCCGCTCCCCCGCAAGGCCAGCCCCTTTAACGGCGCCTCCGGGCGCCAAGCCTCGACGCGACTTCCGGTCCAGTCGCAGAGGCTTCTGGGGACTGTAGTCTCTACTCCCCCGCTCTGCGTCAGTCCCGGTGTTGGAGGGCTGCGGTGGGGGGAGGAGACAACAGGTGCGGTGATGGTCGCTCGAATCCCTGGGCAAACGAGACTGAAGGCAGGTCAGGATCCCCAGACGGCTGACAAGCGTGCAGGTAGGCACACGCACGGGACACTGCAAGCTTTGGCGCTAACCGGTTATCATGGTTATCATTTATCAATTCCAATAACCATTCCAGAATTTGCTTGCAAAACTCTTATAAAGGTTTGCAGGAGTCTGACGGGGCGGTAATTGGATGGCACAACTGGTGTATGCGTGAAAATGGGAACAATCTCAGCCCGCCCTCCATGTGGGCAGTCTCGGTGCCACTGGTGCAATTGCATAAGTGATGGTGTTAACATAAGGATTCCATCAGATTTATAGAGGTCACCTAGGATTTTATCTACGCCCAGTGCTTTCCATTGCTTCAGCGATTTAATAGCTAATGCAGTCTCTTCCAAGGAGAACTCTGCAGGCGCAAAAGGTTCGTCCCTCTTAGGTACAAAAGCAGATGCAGTTTGGGTCAAATCAGTATCTGGCATACATGAGTAAAGGTTGCCCAAATGGGCAACCCACTCGCAGGGCAGTATAGATCACTCTGCAGAAGTCTGAGAATTCCTGCCACCAGCGCTATGAATGCCAAATGTTTTTCTGTTCGTTGGCGGATGACACCTCAAGGAGGTCAGCCCAAAATGTACACTCCCAGGTGGCTTTCGATTACTTTATTTATCACCTGTACTGGGCTATACACACCCTGATCTCCAGTCTGTTTTGACTTTTAATTGCTTTTTCAGCCTCTCTATAAGGTTTAGTAAACCACCCAGTCACAGTTCTCTCTCTCCCGTACTACTTAGCCCAAAAAGAAAAAATCCCTGAGCCTATCAAAGAGTTTAATGTCATCAGCAATAATCCTTTTACTGCTCCCTCAATTATTGTCCATCACTTCCATCTACTTAGCAAGGATCAGGTACAAGCCCTACATAATATTTGGAGAAGAGTTCACTACCTCCCATTTCACATTCCTGTGATTGCTTGGGACCTTCAACTGCTGATTGTACATTTCAGTTGAGGCCGTAAGGACTAATGTAACCAACTGTTGGATATTTAGTACCAAGGGATCATGATCACTCTCTTCTTGTGCTATAACTGCCATAATTCCCAATTTGCCTCCATAGCCTAATATCCAAAAGAACATAATCAAAAGTACATAAGACCCACGTCTAAATTTTGGAAAAGGTGAGGCACCAAAAAGCGAGCGGCCATTGCAAGCTCGCAACCCATGGGCTAAAGTGATGTCCAACACCGGAAGGACAGCCCGGGATAAGGTGTTAACTGAGTTGTTTGCTCTTGAACACCTCAAAGTTCATCCTCTTCATGGGATAAATCCTGTGATCTGTTGTTCAGCTCATATGCAAGACTAAAATTGCCAACTACAATTAAGTAGTGAGAGCCGCACAAAAATCTTGTCCAGTGCATGAAAAGTTGAAGCTTCACAGCACTTTCCTAAGCTTCTAGGGCAAATATGTAATATGTTGGTCATATAGTGTGGTCAAATATCATGACCTGTCAAGGTATTTAACAGTAAGTCACACATCTGGGGTAAAGATTTGGTAGCCCTATCCAGAATGAAAAGAAGATTCAGTTCATGGGCATTAGAGCACCTTAACATGGTATGAAATATGGAAACTCAAGAATACACTATCAAACAGCAAACACAATAGCTAGATATGTTAACCTCCCGAGAGCATCTGCTCCGATCCATCCTTGAAGAGCTTACAGATAAAACTTTCCGTAATAGGAGTGTAGCTATCAGTGGTACAGGGCCTAAAGAAGAGGTTGGTCCTGTCTGCCATGCACCGAAAGCAACCATTTCTGTGGTGTCCAGATTAGATTTTCTCTTTTTAGGCAGTGTCTACATGGGGAATGGCTCACTGTTCACATTTGGCGGACGGACTGGGGTATGGGGAGGCTGTGTGGCAAACAGACCCTAGGAATGTATCAGAGCAGAGATATGTAGAGTTTGCAATATTTTCGTACTGGGGTGGACTTCTTCTCTCATGGGCACTTTGTTATTGATTGATCATAGTAGTTATGCCAGAACAAACCCACTCAAGCTCAAACCAGAAGAATGCTTACTAAGCAAGGTTGAAACATGGGCACATGTAAGTGAGCAGGATTCGGTTGAGGTGAGCTTACCTTTTAACTTCTTCTCAAAAGCTTGTAGTCACAATGTAGTCTACCTCTAAGTAAGTGCCCACGCTGTAATTCTCTCCTCTCCCCCAAAAAGAGAGTTTTGAGCATGATTTTACAGTAAAGAATAATCTGTGCAGAAATGCCAAAGCTGCAGAGAGATGCAATAGAGAGAAGGCAGGAGGCTGATGCTGTGGAGAGATGCTGAGACACTAGAGTGATGCAGACCTACAAAGTGATGGCGGCTAAGGAAAAATGTAATTGTAGAGAAGATCGAGGTTAACCGCTATTGGGCTATTAAAAAAAAGTTGCTGAAGCTGTAGAGACAAGGGCTGCCTAGAAACAGATATTATTTTATACATACCTCTTGGTAAAGATGATGGGACTGTAGAGAGATGCTGGGGCTGTAATAGGATTCTGTTCTGGTCATATGCTTGAATTGGGTAAAATGAAGGTGTTGATAAGACGTAGGGTCAACCGAGCAATTTTGAAGATATGAATGGGCAGTACAGAGAGAAAAGGGTTCTAAAGAAATTAATGGACTGTTAGGAGACTCTGTATGGAGAGATGTATGGTTGTGTATAAATGATGGGTCTGTGAAGAGATATTGCAGTGCAATAAATTGCAAGACCTTTGCAAAGGTAGAGTAATTCAGACACACATGGGTTGTAAAGAAATGTGATATTAAAGATATGTAGGGCCTGTAGTGAGACCGGACTGTGAAGCAATGAATAGGCTGCAGAGAAATGTTACAATGAGAAGATACAGGGACTGTGGGGAAATTAATGGGGATGATGTGAAAAGGTAGTAAAAAGATGAGGTGACAAATTCTCTGCAGAGAGGAGGCAATGCCCTGTTAAATTGTATTTAAGTGAGTGTTATAGAAAGTTGCACCCTTCCACATCATTGGAGGTGGAAAACATTTAGTCTGTTTTCATTACGACAGAGTATTTCAGGCTTTATTCTTCTACATGAAGAACTTGTGTTGGTTTGCGCTTTGCGCCTATTATTGAGGTGGCTTCATATCTGGCGAAGCAGGGAGCTGGAGTTTAACTGCGCAAGTTTAAGAGATTGTTCAAGTTTAGATGGTGGCTTAAATATTCTCAGGCTGAGATATATTAAGGCCACATTTGCCAGCACAGCTAACCCTGAATTATTTGATTCTCCAAATTCTACTGCAAGAGCCGACCTATGAGGGACAGAAAAAGAATTTAAGTTGTGGGGAAAAAGACAGGAGTGATCTTGATAAACCGACTATGTATGCACTTTCTCTTTTGAGAACCAGATTCTTCACTGAATTGTATTTTATCTTTCATAACTAATACAAACGTTAGCTACTTGCTAATTATATTTAGATCTAATTTGTTACACTGTTTATTAGCGAGTCCAAGTGGTTGGCACTCCGTGATAGATCTAAGGCTGTGTTATGATTCATTTTAAGATCAAACCAACAGGCATGTTGTATTGTTTTATGGATGGATTCTTCTGTTACTAAAGGGATTGAATTTTACTGAGGCCATGCCGGCTCTGCCTTATTTGCAGTTTCTTCCCAATTAATCTGTCTGTTGTAACATTGGTTGTTTTATAAGTGGGGCTATAAGGAAAAGGTCCACGTTTAGTTTTTAATAGTTATTTTCTTTTTACAATATGACATTTTATGTTTGTACTTTTGGGGTTTTTATGGCAAATCTGAATTTTTTTTCTATGGTGGTGATATAGAGCAGTGCTAGTTGCACTATTAAACAGGCATTCACCATGCTTTCTGGCAATGCAATAGATCAATTATTTATTTTGAAGTTTTTATAAAATGCGCTAACATAAAACCTACATTACTTCAGAGAGCGGATCATAAAGAAACTGAGGAAACAAAGGATAGAGTTCAGTCTAGATCAGTCCATAAACTAGCATTCTCCATTTGCTCCCCATCTACAGATGGTTTTAAATGCTGCATGGAACAACTGAAGGTAATTGGTCCTAGCTTGAAGACCAGGCCTGAGGTTTAACACAGCCTTAGGACCTGGACTCCGATGGACCATCTGTAGTGTTTAAAACTCTATAGGGGCACTGTTGGATCGGCGGAGAGAAAGCTGGCTGCAAGTTCCTTGTTAGTATGCAATGGGAGGTATCAAAGGCCTCTGAACTTTAATACATTATGAAGAACGCAGAAAAGTCAGTGTGGGCTGGTAATCCTAGCTCGCTGGTATGCAACTCACAACAAATCATTGCCCAGTCAGTGCTTTTTCAAATATAAACACACACACACACACACACACACACACACACACACACACATACACGTGTTACCATCCTTGTGGGGACTATGTGTGAATACCTGCCTTGTGGGGACTAACCTTTCCCAATGTTTTTAAAACACACTAATAACAGAAAAATGTTAAGAAAAAATTCATGATACAGGATCCTGCTTCAAATTTGCAAATATATTGTTATTTAATCGTGCGCACAGCACCATCCTTGTGGGGACTTGAACATGTGCTACCATCCTTGTGGGGACCTAGTCCGTAACAATATTTGTGATTGAATACAGTCGAAGGCACATGGCTAATTGTTTATTTTATCAGCAATATACACAAACAACATTATAATCGATTCATATATGAATTGCTGCATATATACTAGGTGTGTACATTACTGATAGAGTATGCTAATGTGCCGGAAAATGTCATATCATGCTTAAAGAAAGACACTTGAAGCTGTATTTCACATATTTATAAGCGCTTAAAATCATCTTAGGAGATAAGGGAACAAAAACAAAGAAATTAACATATGGAACCAAGGAATATGGTTAAATGGAACCCAGAACTTCGTCAAAAAGGTAATGCAGCACACCACAAAAGTAACATACACCCCTAAGGCAGTCTTATTTTCGGGTGTAGTCCATAAGTTGTAAATATTGTACAAAGAACACAATCAATATCCGTTCTTGATATCACTGGATATGTAATATTTATTCGGTAGAAATCATACAGGTGTCCAAGTTTCACAGCGCATGAAGTATGCCACAGGTTTCTGTGGGTGAGGACAGTACTAAAACCCTTGTGGATTTTCTCCTCTATTTAACAGCGACATTATTTACGTAGCCCCATTCTTATGTGTGTGTGAAGGTATGATTAGCTGCTTAAATTGTTGCCAAAATAGATGTTCAAGTCCCCACAGAGTTAGTGGGTAAAGATTATTGTATTTAAGTCTCCATGAAATAGTGTGTACATTCAAAGTTGAAATCCCATTATAAAGAGTGTGAAGCTAATGATGTTTAAGTCCACACAGAGGTTGTGTGTAATAATAGGAATGCTAAAGTCCCCACAGAAATGGTGTGTTATTATAGCAATGTTGAAGTCCCCACAGAGATTGTGTGTTATCATAGAGATGTTCAAGTCCCCACAGAGATGGTGTGTTATTATAGTGGTGTTCAAGTCCCCACAAAGATAGTGCGTTATTACAGTGTTTTTCAAGTCCCCACAAAGATAGTGTGTTATTATAGCGATCTTTAAGTCCCCACAGAGATAGTGCATGAAGGTGATTGTGTTTAAGTTCTCATTAAAATAGGGCCCGATTCACAAAGGTAAACTTAGACCAAAAGTCTAACTTTACTACTTTTCAGTATTCACAAAGGTAAATTTAGACCAAAAGTCTAACTTTACTACATTTCAATATTCACAAAGCCCCATACAGAGAATGTGAAGCTGATGATGTTCAAGTCAAAGCAAACACAAGGAAATGATGGACGGAGTGCTGAAACCTTCCAGTCACTCACCCCCAGTCACAGATCTGGGTTGAATCCACCATCATTCTTTAGCTCACTTCGCCACCCCAGTTCAGACCCAGCTATATTCAAATCAGTCTTGATCTTGTGCCTCATGGGAACAGTCCAGCTCGAACTGCCAAACGAGGTCTTCCCTGGACCAGAAACAAGCATCCTGGGACTGGATTTGGGGTAACACCCCCTCATCAGCCAGGCTAGCTTGAATCCAGTGGCAAAGTGAGCAAGGGACCAACATCTGGGCATACCCTGCCAACTTAGGGCGAACAATGCTCTTGAAAGGAGATGATGGACGGAGTGCTGAAACTTTTCAGTCACTCACACGCAGTCACAGATCTGGGTTTAATCCATCATCGTTCTTTAGCTCACTTCCCCACCCCTGTTCAGACCCAGCTATATGCAAATGAGTCTTGACCCTGTGCCTCATGGCACCCCTGGTGCTTCAAGTGGAAACAGAGCTTGTGTTTACTTACAGGAATGCTCAATTCCCCTCAGAGATGGTATGTTTTTATAGTGATGTTCAAGTCCCCACAAAGATAGTGTTTTATTATAGTTTTTTTAAGCCCCCACAAAGATAGTGTGTTATTATAGCCGTGTTTAAATCCCCACAGAGATAGTGCATGAAGATGATTGTGTTTAAGTCCTCATTAAAACATTCACAATGATAAACTTAGACAAAAAAAATCTTACTTTTCAGTTTTAGCAATGTAAACTTAAACCAAAAGTCTAACTTTACTACTTTTCAGTTTTCACAAAGCCGCATACAGAGAAATCAAAACTGATGATATTCAAGCCAAAACAGAGCTTGTGTGTAATTACAGGAAGGCTCAAGTCCCCACAGAGATGGTGTGTGACTACAGTATTACCACGGTTGCCAAAGAGAATGTGTGTGATTATAGACATGCCCAGGTCCCCACAGAGACAGTGAGTGATTATAGAGATATTGAGGTCCCCACAGAGATAGTGTGTGATTATAGAGATGTCTAGGTCCCCACAGAGATAGTGTGTGATTATAGAGATGTCCAGGTCCCCACAGAGATAGTGTGTGATTATAGACATGCCAAGGTCCCCACATAGATAGTGTGTGATTATAGACATGCCCAGGTCCCCACAGAAGTAGTGTGTGACTATAGAGATGTCGAGGTCCCCACAGAGATGGTGTGTGACTATAGTATTACCATGGTTTCCAAAGAGAATGTGTATGATTAGAGACATGCCCAGGTCTCCACAGAGATAGTCTGTGATTAATAGGATGCACAGGGAGAGCACACAGAGATAGTGCATGATTATAGTCATGTACAAGTCCTCACAGAGATATTGTGCGATTTCAGTAATGTTTGTCTCCACAGTGATAATGTGTGATTCAGTCATATTCAAGTCTCCACAGTGATATGCGTAATGATAGGTATGTTGAAGAACCCCTACAGATCGTATTAGTCTGGTGGCTTATTAAATTAATGAATCCACTTGAGGGATATGTGTTGACCACTCTCTCACATGTTTGAATCTTGGTGCTACCACTCAGCCTTTGTTCCTTTCAAGGTCAAAAGAATAAGTACTATTTACTTGGATAACAAAAAACATATGGTATTCAGCAACAAGATACCCTCAGGTGTGAATGTGCAGTTTATATATGCACATGAGAGGATATGATGTGATAATAGTGGTACTCAAGCCACCACTATGATAGACTGAAATTATCCATATCTACGAATCCCACTTCAGCTGCAGCATTTACTGATTTAAACTGTTCATCCAGGAAGGTTCACACTTCCTTAAAAATCCAAGTATCTGTGTTCTCATTTTGTTTTCTAGCCCCCATCTTATCAACTCTAGTCTCCATTAAGAAGATAAAACTGTATTTCTGATTGCAATAAACTCCACATACTGATTAGTTCTGGCACTTTAGGATTATTACAATAGAGAAATCAATTTAAAAACTGGCACAACTTTATAATTTTTGTCTCTACAATTCAAGAATGAAATGATCCTCTCCTCACAAAGCTCTTCTTTCTCTCAAAGTATACTAAAGAAACACTTCTCCATCATGACATTTTTGTTTTTTTCACTTGATTGCACTAAATCAATAGACAGATGATTAAGAAACCTGCACGTTGGACCAAGGACCAATAGTTGGCGAATACAAAACCACATCTCACCATACTGTTTATTCTGACAGGTACAAGCATGAGAGAAAAGAAGATCACCAGTGCAGGTTGATGACTGCTCAAAGGACTCTTGCTTTTCCAAACTTGTCCATAGTGTTCAGGCACAGGACAATAAGTTTAATATGGATATTACAGTGGGTATATAACTATCTCTCACTCTTAATGCCCTTATGGCCATTTGCACTAAGGTTTAGAAGTAATGAGGATAGAAGATATTTAAGAGAAAGTTGAAAAAACATTTCCAGAGGAGGACAGTACACAGCAAGAGAGCACTTGGTGTTCTTAGATCAAATCATCAGAGCTTGGGTTTCACCTCATCTGCACAGAGGTTTGAATTCCGAGCTGGAATACTTTTAAGTGTTAAAAAAGAAAGTTTAGTCCTGGGTTAGAAACCGGTTCTCCAGTTGGCAGAGGTATGCACCCTGTCCAATTAGGGACCACGTTCCTAGTCAGGGTAAGACACAACACAATGGTAAATTATCCTGTGCTCACCCATGGGTAGCTTGGCACAGAGCAGAGCAGCTTAACTTAGAAGGCAATGTGTAAAGTATTGTGCAATATCTCATACAACAACATTGGAGGAGGGAGGAGATGAAGCACCGCACTCACTTCTACGACTTGCCAGCCGCAACACTCTCCAGACGGTGCAGGGATGAGGTGGAGCACCTCGTTTACTTCTCTGACTTGCCAGTGGCAACAGGCATATTCCAGATAGTGCGGGGAGGAGGTGGAGCCCACGCCCACTTCCCCAACTTGCCAGCTTCAACAGGCATGCTCAGAGTGGCGCAGGGATGAGGTGGAGCACCGCACTCACTTCTCCGTCTTGCCAGCGGCAACAGACACATTCAGAATGGTGTGGGGTGGACATGAAACCCAGCACTAACTTCTACGTTTAGCCAGCGGCAACAGCCACGCTCAGAACAGTGCAGGGCGGGGATGAAGCACCACGCTCACTTTTCCATTTTGCCAGCGGCACAGATGCTCGGAGAGATGCAGGGGCTGAGATGAAGCATGAAAGCATGAGGTCGTTAATGTCCCTGAGACCTTGGAGAGGCAAGGAGGCAAACGGATAGGCCCTTGGATATCACTTCTGGGGAGAAGGCAGAGTTCAACTCTCCTTCCACAGAGTCAGAGAGTAGCAGGCAGCAGGGCAAAAACAGAAAAGCTGTCCAGATAAGTCTTTTGGGCATCACAGCATTCCTTCTGACAGAGATTCAGTCCAAGATAGAGAAGGGGGAGGGGTTCAGGGACCCAGGACTCATACCCAAATGTCCCTTTGATATGGGGGGGACTTCAAAGAGTGGTTTTGAAGTGCAACAGCACCCCTTCCAAACCAGTACTATCTGCCAGGCTATCTGTGGGGGTCATCAGTCCTTTGTGTGGGGTCAGGTCACTACCCTTTGATGTGCCAGTGTGAGCCTCTTCCTCCTGGCTGCCCAGGCAGGGGTATCAGAATGCAGATAGGTTCTCAGCCACGCCTGGCCTTCCTGTGTTTGTGGCTGTCGGGGGAATGCACAAAGGGGTACTGTGTCCCAGTCCAGATGTGTATTGGAGACAGGCCACAGAGCAAAGTTAAGAACTTTCTAAAAGCGGCATTTCTACCATAGTAGTGTTAAATCCGATTTAAACAGCAAGGAGGATTTATTATTACTATTCCAACCATACCAAATATGATAAACCTAGTCCTCTGGGATCAGGAATTACCACTTAATAGTATATAAGGAACTCCCAATGCTAGTCTATGAGATGAGTGGGCCTAGCAGCAGTGTAAAATCAAATAGGCTGTTTGTCCCTACCAGGACATGTAAGACATGCAACTACATGTCCTACCTTTTACTTACATAGCACCCTGCCCTTTGGGTTACCAACGGCTTTCATGTGAGAAGTGGGATTTTTCGATTGTTAGAGGCGTGAGGTGGCATCGCCATAAACCAGCACCACTGGCGATTGGGAAGCACTCCAGAATCCACAAAACCCAGGTTGCAATATATATATATATATATATATATATATATATATATATATATATATATATATATATATATAGATATATATTTGTGTTTAAAGCGGGGTGTCTCTGCGGCGCAACGCAAATTCAATGTCCAAACACCAAGTTGCCCTGCAGTAGAGACGCCTACACAGTTGAAATTATCTCCTTCATTTATTGTGGACAAAAGGCACAGCGCATTCTCCCTCCTTCAGAAATGCCAGACACGCCTCACCACAGAGACGCCCCACTGCTCACTCAGCGGCCCTGCAGCGCCCGTAACAAGGGCACTTCAAGGAGTTCAAATGCCAGTATTGTGGGAGAACGATTACAAATGGTACAACGAGGTTCCCCCTCCACAGAACCCACTGGGGAAATACAGTTTGCTTGCATGAAGCCGACAGCACCCGCTTTGGTAATGTAACGGACTACAGGACCCATAAAGCAACTCTGCGAAGTGAAGTTCCACTAGGGCGGGACCTGCGTGTTTAAAGCCCACACAGTTGTTGCGACTTGTTTGCAATGTGCTAGTGACCAAGGTCTCTATTGCAGGGCAACTTGGTATATAGATATATATATATATATATATATATATATATATATATATATATATAATATATTCTACTGGCGGTCGCCAGTAGATAGTTATAGTTAGGACCTATTTTCCGTAGGAAATCCGCAACATTCTATTTGGAATAACGTTGGCGCCGGTTGATGAATCCTTGCGAAATTTTCCAAACTTTTGGCCAGCTCCGCTCCGCTCCTACCCTGAAAGTTTTGTGGTGATCTGTCAAGTGGGGGCCGAGACAAAAGGGGGGTCCCAAAACGCGTTTTCCCCATTCAATTTCCCATAGGATCTTGTGTCGCAGCTACAGCCCGAACCGCTGAACGGAATGACACCAAATTTGGCAAAGAGGTAGTCCTCAGTTTGGACTCGTGCCTTTTGCATATATGGTGTGAATCTGTTCAGTAGTTCCTGAGAAAATTAAGGTAAAATAGTTAGTGATATCTATGGCCACGGAGGATCCGCGGACCGTACCCGCACCATAAGCGCACCCTCCCCGAACTGAGCGCGCACCCTCCCGATCACGCGCTGAATGCTAATTGTCTGTCGAGTGTCCCTCTACATTCGAAACCAGGAACTGTTGGCGGCCATTTTCTGCCTCGGTAGAAGCGAGGCTGAAGATGGAAGGGGAATAAGTGTGTAAAACATATAAAGGGGGCAGAGTGGAAATACTCTGACCCTCTAGAAGTGCCTAGAGGGTTTCAGAAGGACCGCCAGGGGCCCCCCTTTTTTTTTTTAAAACGGCAAAATTCGCGCATGGTGGCGCATCCTATCGCGTTGGATGCATGGATCCTCTCGCGGTGGGTGCGCGGATCCACGGCAATGTTTTTTGAAAAAAGACAAGAAATCATTGGTAGTATGACTACTTTCTAGACTGAAAGGTAGGGTGTATATTTCTGTTTTGTAAAGGTATGATTCTTATTGGTTAACAAAAAGAGATTGTAAGGAACATTCTATATGATAAGCTGATATGTTGAAAAGTCAAGCATACTTCCTGTCTTGATTAGCAACATTGTGTGCTGAACTTGTGACCTGTGAGCTCAGTGCAGTGTTCCATGAGCTGTTTCTATGGTAACAGGCAGAAGGCAGATTGGGGGAAGGGTTAAAATGTATTTCAGTTGGAAAGGGTTGAAATGTTTAACCAATAGAAATGTGTGTTTGCTTTTGAGTTTGTGTGAAGGATTGTGATTTGATGTTTACATGTATATGTATGGAAATGGAGAGGGAAACTTTTCCATTCTTTGTTTTTGCTGAGAGGTGCACAGTGCAGAGATTCTGTAAAAGAAAATATGGTGAGTGATTGATATACTTCTTAATCTACAAAAGAACTTGAAAGATGAGTTATTTAATTGTGAGGGGATGTATGTAGACTATTTTGATTTTAATCAGACTAATGTATTTCTCCTGCTAAAGTGTAGGGAGTACTTTTTTTCTCTACAATGTGTGTGCATGTAGAAACCATTCTGTAATAAGCATTTGTGTTTTTCATGTGTTTGTAGACAGATAACTGTGCTGTTTTTATATTTTGGAAGAATTAGAAACCAGTCATTGTTTATGAATTTGTGAAATGAGTTATGTTATGTTTCTATACTAAAATGTAGTACTACTTCTAGATGAAGAAATGTGTTTTGGTATAGTGCAAGAGATAGTGTCGTTTGTCTAGAATCACACAGTCAGTCTGTGTGCATTTGGGAACCACTGTGAGAGAAGCATTTGGTTACATCGTGTATTTGCTGACAGATAACTGTTTTAACTTGTCATGTTGGGAAGTTTTAGTAGCATTAGAAGACAGTTATGGCTTATTATTTGATTAAATGAGTCAGGCTTTGACAGAAAAGTGCAGTCCTGAAATATGTAGATTGTGTGCAGTTCCCTTACCACTTGCACTGTAGTGAATGAGTTTTGGTAAACTCCTAGGGATAGTGGTGCATGTCTAGAATCACAGTGTGAGTTAGTGTGTATTTGGGATCAGTGTGAGAGAAGCATTTGGTGATATCATGTATTTGCTGACAGATAAATTTTTTAAAACCGGTCATGTTGTGAAGTTTTAGTAGCATTAGAATCCAATCGTTGCTTATGCGTTGATTAAATGAGTCATGCTTTGACACTGATGTCCTGTACTTAAATATATAGATTGTGTTCAGTACCATTAACTCTTCTAGACTAGTGAATGAGTTTTGGTAAACTCCTAGGATAGTGTTGCTTGTCTAAAATCACACTGTGAGTCTGTGTGCATTTGGGTAAGGATTGTGAGAGAAGCATTTGGTAACATCGTGTATTTGGTGACAGATAACTGTTTTAAAACCGGTCATGTTGTCAAGTTTTAGTAGCATTAGAAGCCAGTCTTTGCTTATGCTTTGATTATATGAGTCAGGCTTTCACATAAAAGTGCAGTCCTGAAATATGAAGATTGTGTGCAGTTCCTTTACCACTTCCACAGTAGTGAATGATTTTTGGTAAACTCCTAGGTATAGTGGTTGTTGTCTAGAATCACACTGAGTCTGTGTGCATTTGGGAACCACTGTGAGAGAAGCATTTGGTAACATCGTGTATTTGCTGACAGATAACTAATTTAAAACCTCTCATGTTGTCAAGTTTTAGTAGCATTAGAAGCTAGTCTTTGCTTATGCATTGATAAAATGAGTCAGGGTTTGACACTAAGGTGCAGTACCATGTACTATTCTGTTCACTGCGGCAGAACTGAAAATTTAAAAGTTTTACCTAAGCACTGTCCTAGAAGTAGTCTGATTATTTAGTCAGTTTCTAAGTACAAAATAGATTGCTTCAAATAAAAGTGTTCTAACATACTATACACTTGTCTTTTACACCTTCAATTCCCTAGTCAGTACCCATACACTTCCAGGAAACATCCTGTCACTTTCTTTGCAGTCCTCTAGAGACCCATTCAACAGCATGTACTAATCCATTGACTGTGCCAAAACTCAAACACTTATAAATTCACCTAGACACTCTCTTTCCAGTACTCTAATGATTCAGTCACTGCCTAAGTATTCATGCACTGAGCCAGGTCTTAGCACATGGACTACGTCAAACCCATATCCACTATGCATGCAGTCCTCTAACCACCTACACACTTTTCACACCTTCAATTCCCCAGTCAGTATCCGTTCACTTCCAGCAAACACCCTGTCACTGTCGTTGCACTGCTCTAGTGACCCATTCAGCATCATGTACTAATCCATTCACAGCGCCAAACCCTAATAAATTCACCCAGGCAATCTCCTTGCAGTACTCTAATCATTCAGTCAGTACCCAGTGACCCAGGCCTTAGTATATGGACTGCTTCAAACCCTTATCCTCTATGTATGCAGTCCTCTAACCACCTACACAATTGTCTTTCACACCTTCAATTCCCTAGTCAGTATCCATACACTTCCAGGAAATACCCTGTCACTCTCTTTGCAGTCCTCTAGTGACCCATTCAGTACCATGTACTAATCCATTCACTGTGCTAAAACCCAAACACTTATAAATTCACCAAGATACTATCTTTGCAGTACTCTAATCATTGAATCAGTGCCTAAGTATTCATACACTGAGCCAGGCCTTAGCACATGGACTGCTTCAAACCCCTATGCACTATGCATGCAGTCTTCTAACCACCTAGACACTTGTCTTTCACATTTTCAATTTCCTAGTCAGTATCCATACAGTCCAGCACTTGTGACTGCCTTTGCACTCCTCTAGTGACCCATTCAGTACCAAGTACTAATCTATTCCCTGTTCGAAAAGCCTAGCACTTATAAATTCACCTAGGCACTCTCCTTGCTGTACTATAATCATTTTGTCAGTACCCAAGTAGTCATGCAGTGAGCCAGGCCTTAGCAAATGGACTGCTTTAAATGCCTATGCAGTATGGATGCAGTCCTCTAATCACCTACACAGTTGTGTTTCACACCTTCTATTCCCTAGTTAGTATTCATACTCTTCTAGCAAACACCCTGTGAGTCGCCCAGTGTGTCTCCTTATAGTACTGTAATCATTTAGTCAGTTAGCATGTAGTCTTTTAGTGAGGTAGGCTTTAGGGCATGAACTGCTTCACAGTAGTATGCACTATGCATGTAGTGTTTTAATGATCGTCACACTTGTGGTTCAGGGCTATAGTTTCATAGTCAGTTTTTATATAAAATGTGTTTGTACAGTAATGGAATAGTATAAATTTGAAAGTTATTAATATACATTTATTTGTGATTCTTTTTTACAGATACAGAACAGGAGTGTTTCTCATCTGTTTGCACTCTTCTCGTGCTAGATTGTTTGGATGAAGGGTCCTTAGGTGTTTCATCATACTTGCTGTGCCACACGAGTATTTTTTGTTAGGATCTCCTCGTAACAGAACTCTTTGGCAAATCTTCCAAGGGACGAAGGTGGCATTGGTCTTTGTTTCCTCCTTGGAAAAAGTAAAACATTTCCTCACCACTGAAGAAAAACGTTGTTGGTGTGGTGCCTTCTGAAAAACATTTTCTTCAGATTCGGTAAATATTTTAAAGCGGCAACATTTACAGTTTTTGTAAGTTAAACTTATAAAATATCGTTAGCTGTATGCATTTTATATATTTGTGATTTGTTTCTTGTGGTATTTTGTTGAGAATACCATGTTGTTTTTTTTTTTAACAATCTTTCTTATTTTCCAGGACTGTCGTCGACATCCATTGTCCCCACAGTAGTGTTCCGCCTTGTTGTTTTTTATTATTGTTGTTAAATTTTGTTTATTAGTTTATTGTTCAAATATATGTTAATAAAAAAATAAAGTTTGAAAATAGTTTTTCGTTTATATATTTATTATTATAAAAAATAAAGTTTGAAAAAAAAATTAATAACGTTTTTGGTTGTTCTCTTAACTGCTGTGTGACTCTTTCTTGTTCTTATTACTGTTATTTAAAGGAGTCCACCAAGGTGTTAAATTGTGGGGCACTTATCGCTGGAATACTGGTGATATCTGCAGTTTGCACCATCTTCTGAATAGTGTGTTAGATTTATCTCAACTTTACTTCCGTTAAAGTGCTGATAATGAAATGGAGAGTAGCCGTTCCCGTGCAAAAAGACACGAGGTGCACCTTTTCGATTTATTCTAAATACTAAAATCCTGTATTGAATTGCACTGAGGTATTGGCTGCACTTACAGTGTACACAAAAAATCTATTAAGAAATCTCATTGTATTTATATTGATTGGGAATAGTGCGTCAGGTGCTGGAACTTGATGAGATACACTGCTCAGTTCGTATATTGTTCTGCACACGAAAAAAATCACATCACAACTTTCACACCAATTGCAGATCGAAACAAATTCCGGCGATAAGACACGTTAGAACCAGGGATTTTACACCTGCTTTCTGCTGGTGTTAAGCAGGACAACTACCTGCACCATGAAAGGGAACACAGCCAAGAGCCACACCAGAACACCCACAGGTACCATAGAGTCAATGAGCATGATACAGGGATACCCATGAGGGCCAGAAGACTCATCTCAACAACTCCAGGACCGCCAATGCCCCCCAAACCCACATCTTAGTAAGTGTGTCCCTGTGGTCATTGTCTTAGCATGATAGGCACGAGCCCTGCAACATCACAGTGTGCTGTCACCTCAGCGTTGGCAGTGAGCCTGGATGTGTAGCTACGCACGCATCCTCCTGCATGCACAGCTAGCGTGTGCTGGTCTGGGGTTCACAGGTCAGTGCAGGGGTGTGCCTATCCGGCAAGGGGAACGGGGTGTCTCGGATATGTCCGTGTACAGGAAGTGCGGTAAGTGTGTCTCTGTGTTCTGGTGTGGCCTGCTACAAGAGCCGCAGCAGTCGATGTTGTAAACTGGCATGCACCACCTCCAAACGGCACTCTGATGTTGTAGTTGGAATGTAGCCGGACATGCGCAAATAGGCATTACAATGGCGTGCCGTACGAGTGCACGAGATACAACAGCGCACTGTACAAAAGTGTGAGGGCTCGTGGGAGGGAGGTGCAGCCGTTTGGCAACATAACACACAGTGAACTCGACCATGTGCCACATGCTGGGCATCTCATCCATGATGACCACGGTCGCAGACATCCCACAACACCAACGACTGGCCTTTGTACACATCCTGTATGAATGCAGCGGGGTTTTCACTTCTATGCTCGTTCAGTGGTGTGATGTTGGCGGGTTGTGTGACTTGTGTTCCTTGTTGGTGTGTTTCATTTTGGCCATTGTTAATCTATATGTGTGTTGTACTTAATTGTGCATGTGTGCCATTCTGCCCATCTCCCCCCACTCCCTGCTTCTTCCTCTTCCTAGTGCTGTTGTGTCTATAATTTTGTTGCTGCACACATGAATACATGTAAAGAATAAATTAGAATAGTTCCTTGATTCTTTTAGGTTTCAAAACTTCTCTATTGGTTTCTTTTTAATTTTCCATATGAACAGTTTTTTTAATATTCAACAACACATAGAAGTCAGAAGTGCAACGTATTCTATCAACAAACTTTCTAGAACATTCTACAACATGTGCAGGTTAAAAGTTCATCAATTTTTTAAAACTTAACGATATTTTTTTGTAACATTTTATTGAATATTTAACGACACGTTCAGGTTAAAAGTTGACGATTGTTTTAAGTTCGAACAGTGCCTTCCAAATGCAAGTAGCAGGTGTGGTTGATCTGAGCAAATTTTATCCTTTGATATGTACTCCACGTTGAAACTGCTTTTTCTTAACCAATCACAAAGATGCTTTTCCACAAAACTAATGTGCACCCTACTTTTAAAAAAGAATGCTTTTCATGATATCTTTAGAGATAAGTTATAGATAGGAATTAGCATTTAAAAAACCTTTGAAATTCACTGAAAAAACCATAGGTTTCAGAGGCGTTATAGTTAGGAATTGGCATTTAAAAAACCTTATAAATTCACTGAGTGTTATAGTTAGCTGGACATTTCCCTCGTACAAAACACTAGAAATTCCCCTGTTATAGTTAGTTCAGCTAACTATAACTCGCGCCCCCGCAATGCACTGCTGATGCGTCACATATTACATCACTCATGACATTTATGCCTGCTGTGAGGCAGGCTTAAGGTTGTGACACAGTAGCGTCCTAGAAGTGGCACAGTGAAATCTGATAAGAGTTCCCTGTGCCACTTCTACTAGGCTTTTTGCGGGGGAACACCCACCCTACATACATTATACCCGACGCATGTATAATGTGGCGCAGGGCTTTATAAAGTGACGCATCTGCTTAGATGCGTCACTTTGTAAATATGGTGCAACATGGCACATATTTTATGCTGCTGCATCCTCAGAAAAATTAACGTAAAAGTGGGGCAAAAGTGAAACATGGGGCTCATAAATAAGCTCCTCATTTTGCAATTAGATTTGTGGTCCCTTTGTGCTGGAGTAGAGAAAATTACTAATAGTTCTGTAACTACACTTTACATGAGAAAAGGGACATTTTCAAAAGGGGCACATGTTAAATATGGTGAATGAAACAAATATTGATTCCAAAATATCATGTGACATAAATATGTTAAAATATCACAGCTGCAAAAATATAGTGGAACAGAATATCAAAATTAAGAATGCAAGTTTTATTGTATACAATATGGTAATTAAGAAAATTGTTGTAATTAATATTGAGACTTTAGTCTACTTGTAATACACATTGTTTTGTATTAAAGATATATATACTTATAATACTAGTAAAATTGTCTTTTTTTAAATATAGTTTGCAATTTTAAATGTGTAATTGAATTTTTAAAAGGCGATTAGATGGGTCTGGTGGCTCAGTGGACTAATGTGTCCACTGCAGAGCCCTGTATTCAATCTCACGGCCATAGGTTCAAATCCCAGCGGGTCTACTCAGCCTTTCAACCATCTGAGGTCGATAAAATGAGTACCGTTGGGTGGCAATAAACATCTGTTAGTGCTAAAATGCATAAGAGTGAATGTGCAATCTACAAATACCTATTTTAGATAGTTTATAATTTAGTAGTGGGATATTGGGTTTTTCGGGGAATATGGTGGGAGGTTAATTACATTTTAACTAATTGTTTTTTAATGTTAAATAATGTAAGGTAAAATCAATATATAAATGATTAGTATGCAATGTTTTAATTGTTTAATTGTTCTTTCATTTATTTGGGTTTCAATTCCGATTTTTAATTTATATTTTGTATTGTATAATTAGTTATACCTAATTTAGCAACATGTTCAGTTTGTAGGGGACTAGGGTGAGAAAATATTTAAATGAGAATAGTTTTCTTTATACATTTTTTGTCATTTAAATATTTAATTTATAAATCATAATTTTTTCATTGAATATTTAAAATGAAAAAATAGTTTTATTTAGACTATGCAAGAAATGATTAGTAATATATATCAGCAAGTGTATATTATATTTATTATTATTATAGGTTTCATTTATTTAAATGTTATTATTGTATTTATATTTTAATTTATCTTCTTGGTGTTTGTGGTTTTTTCAGTAGTAGCGAGAGAAGTGAATTTTACGTATGTTTATTTAAATATTTCATTTAATGATAAGTTTATTTAGTATATTTATAATAAATTGTGCATTTTATTTACATTTATGCAATATGTACTTTCAAGTTTAACTATGGTTTTTAGGTATTTAATTTTTTTTTTAAATGACTGTAATGGAATGATATAACCTTTTTGAAGTCCAACACTTTCTCTACTGTTGCTTAAATTGGAGTGGGAACATTAAATCTAGTCCATTCAATTTCCTTATTATTGCTTAATTATGGTGGGGATAGTTAATATAACCCTTACAAAGTCCAACACTTTCCCTACTGTTGCTTAGGATGGAGTGAGAATAGTAAAATATAACACCTTTTCAGTCCCATACTTTTCCTTCTGTTTTGTATATATTGGGGTGGGAATAGCAAATCTAATCTCTCTGAAGTCCGACACTTTTCCAGCTGTTGTTTACATTGCAGTGGGAATAGTAAACCGAAATTCAGCATTTTCCCTCCT
Organism: Triturus cristatus; assembly: GCF_964204655.1. Lineage (NCBI taxonomy): Eukaryota > Metazoa > Chordata > Amphibia > Caudata > Salamandridae > Triturus > Triturus cristatus. The sequence goes on from NC_140585.1 coordinate 462,989,530, forward strand.
TTTGCTTAGGGTGGAATGGGAATAGTAAATTTACCCCCTGAGAGGTTCAACACCTTCCCTACTGTTTAGACAGGAGTGGAAATGGCCATTTGAACCCCTCTGAAGTCCAACACTTTCCCTACTGTTACTTAGATTGGAGTGGAAGTAGCAAACACTGACTTTATAGAGGACTTGTTCCCTTCACAGCGAAGCTCCGCCTGGTAGCTGCTGCTGCCCCTGTTGCTGCTGCTGACCCTTGATCGAGGCCCAAGTCCACCCGCAGCCCCTGCCTTCGCCTCATATCTGGTGGTCTAGTGGTAGAGCGTCGCTGCTCTGCTGCTGGGGTGTCCCTCTGCCTATCTTTTCGGATTTCTGCCTCGGAGCCTTTATTAAGCTTTTTCCATTTTTACCTTTTTCTTCCGTTTGTTTGCCACACTCGTCCCTGCGTTAGAACAAAGGGCAAACCCAATAGTCACTGGGACCTGGGTAACAAACAGTAGAAAGGAATTGGTCCCAGAACATACGTAAATTGAAAACCTGAACAGAGTCAGCGAAATAACTGTTACAACAAATAAAGCGTACCAAAGTGTTATTTAATCACACTTAGAACTGGCATATGAATGCGTATGAAAAATCACATTATTCACGAAAGTGCAGGGTGCCACGGGGAAGGGGAGGGAGTGAAGAATTGGGTAGGGTAGTAGGATAAGTGACATGTAAACATTCATAACAATAATACAAATCAATTGCTGGGCACGTTACTATCGTGCCAAATAATCAAGATGGAAGTTATTCCTTAGCAGAATTGAATGTTTTGCCAAATAAACCATATACAAGTAAAAGTACACAGTGCTCAATGCACTATTGAAGGTACTGGTATAATGGGATGTCGACGTTTCGACCCCTCTTCCAAAGTAGGTTGATTAGATCCTTACAGGTGGGGTCTTCCTCAGGACAAAGAGGATGGTGAAACAGGAAGGGTAGGCACCTATAAAAACATTGGGTGGGTATTAAAAAGTGTAACAAAGCCAAGCGGAATTGAACAGCGAGGCTGGATATGGAAAATCATTGCCATAATTACCAATTAAGAGAACGGACATCTAGTCAGTATCGGCTTGGCGTCCGAAGACACAGGGGCACGAAGGCTCCAAAGACAGGTGGGAGTGACAAGCACCTATAACAAATTTAAGGTGACATTGGAATCATCCAAAAGACAAATAAAAGGATTTGTGGTGTATGAATCCATATAAATGGGAACTTACAGGTTTTGTTCAAAACACACAGGAGGGATTAATTACTCCATCATACCACGCCGCAGCGTAGATCGGTGTGTTGAGTGAGATAAATCACTGGAAAATCAGCCTCTAAAAACCAAAGGAAAAGGGAACTGTATTAATGAGAAACCTGGTAGGTGAACCAAACCTAGAGAAATACATTGCCAAAGGGACCTGGTCCCCCAGCCTATCATCCGTATACAACGTTATAATGAGGGGCAAGAGAATCGGAGGGACGAACAATAGATTTCATAATTTGAAATACTTAGGATGGAATACTAGCAGAGAAAATGTGAGGAGTCAATAAAGAAAAAGTAACGCTTTCCCCAAATAAATAAAGCGAGGCAGAGTCATCTGTGTGCCCGAGAGCGAACTATTCGTGTAAAGAATAGAAACCAACGATTATAATCGTGGGTCGAGTTGGCCAAATTAAAAGAAAGAAAATAAAATAGAGCGGTTCCCCTACCTTAGGGCAGCGTCCGTAACTGCGGTGCTCGAATCAAACAAAGCACTGTGACCGCGGAGCGGCTCCCTCATATGGAGAACGCTAACGCCGCGTGACGTGGAACCGGGTGTAGCCGCTAGATGCTGCCCGTAACGGGATAGTAGAAAGACAACCCGAGTAGTTCGTGGGTGAAAAACAAACTAATGCTGAAAAAGTTTAAATTAGAAATCTATTGTTCGTCCCTCCGATTCTCTTGCCCCTCATTATAACGTTGTATACGGATGATAGGCTGGGGGACCAGGTCCCTTTGGCAATGTATTTCTCTAGGTTTGGTTCACCTACCAGGTTTCTCATTAATAGAGTTCCCTTTTCCTTTGGTTTTTAGAGGCTGATTTTCCAGTGATTTATCTCACTCAACACACTGATCTACGCTGCGGCGTGGTATGATGGAGTAATTAATCCCTCCTGTGTGTTTTGAACAAAACCTGTAAGTTCCCATTTATATGGATTCATACACCACAAATCCTTTTATTTGTCTTTTGGATGATTCCAATGTCACCTTAAATTTGTTATAGGTGCTTGTCACTCCCACCTGTCTTTGGAGCCTTCGTGCCCCTGTGTCTTCGGACGCCAAGCCGATACTGACTAGATGTCCGTTCTCTTAATTGGTAATTATGGCAATGATTTTCCATATCCAGCCTCGCTGTTCAATTCCGCTTGGCTTTGTTACACTTTTTAATACCCACCCAATGTTTTTATAGGTGCCTACCCTTCCTGTTTCACCATCCTCTTTGTCCTGAGGAAGACCCCACCTGTAAGGATCTAATCAACCTACTTTGGAAGAGGGGTCGAAACGTCGACATCCCATTATACCAGTACCTTCAATAGTGCATTGAGCACTGTGTACTTTTACTTGTATATGGTTTATTTGGCAAAACATTCAATTCTGCTAAGGAATAACTTCCATCTTGATTATTTGGCACGATAGTAACGTGCCCAGCAATTGATTTGTATTATTGTTATGAATGTTTACATGTCACTTATCCTACTACCCTACCCAATTCTTCACTCCCTCCCCTTCCCCGTGGCACCCTGCACTTTCGTGAATAATGTGATTTTTCATACGCATTCATATGCCAGTTCTAAGTGTGATTAAATAACACTTTGGTACGCTTTATTTGTTGTAACAGTTATTTCGCTGACTCTGTTCAGGTTTTCAATTTACGTATGTTCTGGGACCAATTCCTTTCAACACTCGTCCCTGGCGGTGATCTCCATGGCCCGCCACCTCCAGTGACCCTTCCCGCATTTCCTCCCACCCAGGTGTTCAGACCCCAGCACAACTGAATGGCAGCCGTTGACACGCCAAAGATAGGTCTGTCTGCACCGGTCTGTGCCTGGACCATGCCCAGTGCCTGGTATCCTGGTTCTCGGACCTTCCACCGCTATGACGCCAGCACCCTCCTCGCCTAGAACTGAGAACGTGATACTGCCTGCCACCTCGCGTTACCGAAGAAGACCCAAGGACCCTTCTCCTGCCTGAACTGCAGCCTCACCCATGCCAACATGACAGATCCTCTTGCCGCCCAACCGACCAAAAGCACACTCGACCGACTCAACTGCATCCTCTTCAATGTGCGATCCCTCCACAAACACGCCACAGAAATCGGGGACCTCCTCAACTTTGCCTCTTCCGACATCACCTTCTTCACGGAAACCTTGATCAACCCCTGATCCGGACGAGACATCGCCATCACCATCCCTGACGGCTACAAAATCACATGAAAGGACTGCAACAACCGACCAGGAGGAGGCATCGCCATCATCCACAAGAACACCCTTCGACTGACCATGCATGCAAATGACCCAATGACAACCATCTTGAACCTGGACCTTGAAATGGTTATTTTGTAATGTTTTAATTGATTCATTGTTCTTTCATTTACTTGAGTTTAATTTCTGATTTTTAATTTATATTTTGCATAGTATAATTCGTTATTGCTAATTTAGCAACATGTTCAGTTTCTAGGGGAATAGGGTGATACATTATTTAGTTTTCTTTATTAATTTGTGTTATTTAAATATTTAATTTTTAAATCATTATATAATTTTTTCATTGAATATCTGTGCAACAGTAGGGAAAGCATTGGATGTCAGAGGGGTAACATTCACTGTTCCCACTCCAGTCTGTGCAACAGTAGGGAAAGTGTTGGACTCAGGAGGGTTAAAATTTACTTGGCCCACTTTAGTCTGTGCAACAGTAGGGAAAGCATTGGGCCACAGAGAGGTAAAATGTACTATTCCCACTCCAGTCTATGCAACAGTAGGGTTAGTAGTTCACTTCAACCACATAACATACATGAAACACAAACTTAATAATTTAATAAATAGAAAAAAAACAATTACACAATTGGCATAATTATTAACCAATTTATTAATCAATTACCAATAAAAACAATTCGGCCATTATTTGTTACTTAAGTAACTTACCACACTATACACCACAAACGTAGCAGCCAACACTTAGGGGCCCCTTAGGATGGCGGGCGGATCACCCCCGCCAGGCCGGTGGTAGCCACCGCTGGCCCGGCGGGGGCGAACCGCCCTCCATCCATACCAGAAAGAGCCCCTGCCATATTAGTATGGCTGAGGGGTCTGCGGCGGACGGAAAGACCGTCCGCCGGTTGACTCGTCGACCGGGCGAAAAAGGGGCATAACATGGTGGCGGTGTCTGCAAGACACTGCCATCCATATTATGATGATGGCGGAGATCATGCGGTTTCTGCTTTTGCGGGCCCCCTGGGTGTTGGGGCCCACATGGCACATGGGGGGGTACCTACCCCCCTGCAATTGCATGCACAAGATGGCAGGCATCGTGCGGTGCCTGTCACGTTGTGCATGCAAATTCACAACATGCATTTTTTACATTGCGGTGGGTGCTGCTTACAACACTGCCTGCCGCAATGTAAAAAATGCAGGATGTTTCCGCCAGTGTGGCGGGCGCATCCTAACTTGAATGGCGGGACCACCATAATCAATTGCTAATTAAATATTAATGAATACATTAATATGTAATCATTAATCAATCTGTTCTTAATTAATAATTATTTATCCATTACTTTATTAATTACCAATAAACTTTCCACCCTATATCCCTACAAACCCACCAACCCGCACAAATAACTTTCAAAATATAATTACAAAATAATAATCAATTGTATAATAATAAAGTGTTCATAAATTGTTAATTAATTATTACTTAATTAACTTCCCACCCTGCACCCCTACAAACCCAGCAACCTACACCTGATAAATAACTTGGTAAATGATTTAGATAATTTTTAATTAATTAAATATTGATAATAACATTATTATTATTAATTACATAATTATACTTAAATAACTTCCTACCTTACAGCTCTACAAACCTAGCAACCCACTACAGAAGTTAAAATGACTCTTAAAATGAAAAACAAAATTAGAAATCACTTAACTTTACAATCTATATTTAAAAATATTATATATTATATATATAACCTAATGATATTTAAAAAACAATATTTTTCACAACTATATTATTGAAAACGATATTTACAACAATGATATTCATGAAAACTACATTACTAATCTAAAAAAGAAAATTATATTCTTGACAACTATATTTCTGCATCACGATATTGTTGTGTTACAATATTTTTTTCTTTATATTTCTGCATCCAATATTTCCAACTCAATATTCTGTCCGAACACTACTTTCTGTTACTTTAGGGAGCTTTTCAATGCAAATCATGATTTACATTGAAAAGTAAATCCCACTACAACAGTTTGCACTGGGTTTGCATCACTTTGGGTCTAAATCACATTTTGAGACTGCCTACCTTATACTGTGATACTATTTTTAAATTATGACTAGATTATTCTCAGTGTTTTCAGTCACAGGATTGGACCTCGTAGCACTATAAATGTCATTATTCACCAGTGCACCAACCACAATTTTGTTCTGTGGGTAGTTACACAAACAGAAATCTGCAATCATTGCATTATCAAACTGAGCTTTCATAACATAAGACAGTTGTTCCCAACAATCACTTTTATGAAGTTCCCATATTTTTTATGCACTTCAGCCTGTCAATGAACTGCAAAATATTAGGGCCATATTTATGACCAATTGATGCACTGCAGCACAGCAACTCACCTTGCTGTGCTGCACTGCGTGACAAGGAATGGACAGGAATGTACCTGTTCTATATCAATAGGGGCATTCCTGCCTTTTCCCCTGCACTGGCACTCTTTGGCTGCCTAGCACCAACGCCGGCACCCTTGCCTGTGCTGCGTTGAGGATTGTTTTTGTGCAGGCATCTTCCATCACTAAAAAAATTCCCTGAGGCATTTTCCTCTTTCTATGTGTACTACAGAATGCAGCACACGTAGAATGTGGAGATAACTAGGAGAATTAAACATATTTCTCCTTGTTACGCCTCACCTGGGAAGATGTAGGTTTTTGGTGCATTCCCGGCTCTACCACTTATGGTAAATCTAGTAAAACATCAAAATCAATGCATGTTGCGTGGGAACACTCATGCAACACCCATGGAAATGTCTCCATGGTGCATAGTAATATGGTGCAGCGATTTGCGCTGCTCTGCATTACTCAAGATTTAAGAAGCCACTCAGGACCACACAAGATGGCCTGGCATGACTTCATGAATCTAATTTTTAATTTGCATCGCTCTTGCATGAGTGAAGTAAAGGGGCTTGTAAATATGCCCTTTAGTATGAGGCTGCCACTGAAGCACCATCTTCAGCGCAGATAAACAACTGTATATATGATGGAGGCTGCAGCTGCCCAGATTAAGACACGTGACGGAGGAATTGGGGAGAGCTCTTCTCTTTAGAAGAATAAAACTTTCTGCAATGATACTTGAAAAGAACGAGCTGTCAGACACAAATTTCCTACATGTTGCACATGCTAGCAGTGACAACAGGGAGGACATTTCTCTTACTCCTATGAAAAGGGGCATTCCTCACCCATTTATGCTGACTTTCAAATTCTGTGGCGAGTCAAAAAGTTGCAAAATAAATGTATGTCAATAAACACTTGAGGGATCATAAAACGTAACATGTCACAGAAAATGCAGTGTAGAGGAAATATTGCTTCTAGTTTAATTTAGTGTTCAACTTTACAATGATATACCTTACCTTTTTAAATCTAATTCTATGACATGAATCAGGGTATTAATTAACGATTTTCATTCATTGAATTTGCATAGAAAAAAAGGAGTACAGAAAAACGTGTCTCAAAAGGCTTATTCATAACAAAAAATAATTCAAAATCTAATGTTACACATGCACCACACAGATGATTGAAATTTGCTCTGTTTTTTTGTAACAAACTCAGTTTTTAATTTTACATTTTCATGCTATGTTTAAAACCCAGAGGTAAGGTCCATAGTTTTAAATGACATGGTAAACACATAGCTTCTGTTTGCATCTATCCAATTTTCCAGCACACAGAAAAAAAAGTTGAATGCATATACCTCTTGAAGGTGAAGTCACAGAAAACTCTCTTAGAAAGAGTCACAGTTGTTGGACTAAGTTACTTGGTCTGATTTAGCAAGGTGATCCACACCACCGAAGTAAAGGTCCAGCTGACACATTTTGGCAAAGGGTTATAAAAGGCTTTACCAGGCCAAATAGGCAACCATAGTAATCAAACATGACAGGCACATGTGTGGCCTTTGTTTAAAAACTTCATAAACAGTACCTGTAAAATTATGAATATTTTTAATAAAGCTGATTATAAGAACATAAACAAGTTAGTAATAAACAAGAATTAATGTAAAGATGAGGAATGGAAGTTTTCCTACCCATGACAAGGACTCACCAGCAACTGTATAAAGTCTACGCCAAAACAAGATAATCTCTTCGCTTGGCTCAAGGATATATTAATTGTAGTGAACACTTGGGGCCAGATTATGAGTTTGGTGGTCTGTGGACTACCAAATTGGTGGTGGTGCAGTGGTGGTGCGTTGGTGGCGTTTCGGCTCTGCCATGGTTTTCATGGTAGTTCCACCCCCATGAAAACCGTGGCAGAGAGAAAACAAAGGGAACCCTACAGGGCCCTCAGGTGCCTCACGCAATGTGGATGCAGACAGGGGGACACATCATGTGCCACCCCCGTGTGCCTGCACACCAGGTCATGAACGGCATGGAATTTTCAGTCAATGCTGTGAAGGAACTGTTTTGAGCATTCCCATTGCGGTGCCCATTTTTAGAGGCACCACCGCGGGAACGCCAAAATCCATCCCCCAGCCAGGAGGAAACTTCTAATCTAGCAGGTGGCTCGACCACAGCTTTGGTGCAGTGGGAGTGTGGCAGTGGTGTACCTCCTGCTTTGCCAAAAGTCGCAATCGGGCCCTTAGAAGCTATTCTGGGGTATACTCTTGCTTTTCAGGGCTTACGAATGCTTTAAAAAAATGCAAGAAGGACATTGTTATCTATGTAGGACTGACTATGGACGTCCAAATAATCTCCAAAGAGATAAAGGTGAATCAGACTCCATGATCACTTTTTTTATACTATTGAAACTAATGCTCAATGTCAAGTAGGAGGCAGCCGCCATTAAACTAGAAGGAGCAAACGAGGCAAATTTAAACGCTGCCGGTACATGTTGAGATAACATGAAGCGACAGTCAATAAAGCACCCCTCAAGATATCGTAGTGGGATACTAACAAATTCCAAATAACAGCGGTCAGGAAACTAAAGCGATAATATAATCCCGATTTAATTACGGGTAAGACTTACATTTAGCTGTCCGATTGGCTTGCTATGTGTGGGCTATAGACTTGTTTGAAGCACATTGCCTAGTCATTAATTTCTGTTTTCATGTTTTGTTTTTTGTCACATTGATACAGATACTTACCTTCTTGGCCGGTAGGATTTAAAAATTTTGAAATTGATCCTGTGGTACAAGGTTGGTTGTATCGTTCTATCTGTCTATATCTAGACACTAGTTCATGCTAGTGCTTTATGCACTAGTTCGCAGTTGCAGTAGTTTTGTTGTTTGTTTCCGAAGAAAGCCTTGATCACAATTTTCTGATCATGTTTGGCTGAAACATGTAGACCTTTTCCTGGTTTATTGTAAGCGCGCTCGTTAATTTGGTCAGACTGCGCTACTACTCTGCTTTTAACATTGGCACAGGGATATTCTCAATTAAAGTTTTTTCTGTTCCTGTAGTCAATTTTACATCACTTAGTTTTACACTGCACTATAGGGCCTCACCTAACTTAGGCTAGCCTCATCGATCTTTAGGAGATCTCGTTCCATCAGCGTAGATTAAAACATCCGCGAGCTCCTCCCTTAGATTCAGCCTGGGAGTAGTAGCTCCTTAGCCAAACCAGGTTTGGTTAAGAGGAGATCCCATATGATGAAGCATGCCACCACGGTGGGTGATGGGATTACGTCCTCTTTTTGAGGACTTTATGACTAGGCTTTAGTTCATTTTCATTCAGGTTCTGTAAGCTTCACTGCATTATCTGTCTGTTTTGTTTCTTTAGTTGTTTGCTTCCCCATACCCCTGGACCTCTGCGTATATATATTGTTAGTTGGGGGACTTGTCCAGGTTGGTCGTGTGTTCCCTCAGACCCCATTGCTTACTTGGTTTCTAATAATTCAAATAATCCCCCAGACTCTAGAAACATCCTTTTTCCAATGGCCTACAGAGTAGTAGAAGAAGAAACAGTACTAACCAGCTAGGAATCAAGCCACTGACTGAGATCAATGTCATCCTGTGGCCCATTGGAATGACATTTTGCCTGCTGGACATACTAGAAAGAGTATGGAGGATTGGAAAGGAATGCCATCCTGGCCAATTAACTCTGATATAATTCATGGCATCAGGTTAAGAAGAAGAAGTGGTTAGAGCAGCAGATAAAATCATGAAAAAATACAAAGTACAAGGAGGTTCAAAAGAGATTGCAAGATTGCATCTATGCATTTGAAGCTGTTCCTTCCTCAGTTTGAGATGCTGCATATTTGAAAATGTGCTAGACCAGGGCACAGACTAGAAAATACAACTTGGTGCTGATTGGAATACCTGAATTGATCACAAGCACTGGTAATAACACTGGGCTGTATTCTAGTCCATTGTTTTTACTCACAATACCTTTCTAGACAGAGACCCCCCCCCTTATCCAAATCGGTTCTGACCCTGCTCCACATGGGAATAGTATATTCCAAACTGCCAGGCAGGGTCCTCTCCAGAATGGAACACAAGTGACCCCTACACTGGTGTCAGCCTATTTCAGTAGTCTCATGGTGCAGTGAGCATAAGATCCATGTCTGGGCAAACCTGTCATACTTGGGGTGTCAACTACAAAAAACAGCAAGGTGGTGGATTGAATGCCTGAATTAATATCAGACACTGGTGATCGCTCAGGGTACCATTCTGGCCCATTAATCACCTGGGCATGAAGCAGATGATAGCACCACTAAAGCCTGCCAGACTCTTCCTGGGACTATAAGACTGTATATGGCATATGATGGTGGCAGTTCTGCCCATGACAACATATTAGCTTATGCAAATGCATATTTCCGAAATGGACTCCTGACAATTTACTGCATTCTATCAAAATAATGTAGGCATGATCAATGCACAATTGTCTCCTACCCCTATTTATTGTCAGCCCGACCCATCTTTTTCTACTAACCACTGCAATGCCATATCCAACTTACAAATGATGAGACAAGATGGGGTGAGATGCATCTAAAAGGATATTGTTGTCATTCCACATTTATTTGTTCCTTATTTTTGCTGCAGTAAGGCTAACACTTTGTGCTATAATTTCAGTCTTCAAGTACCCCTCATTTGTTCACATTTAGCTCTTTTGTATTGATTTGTATGCTCAACATACACTTCATAGATCAATGTAACAAGACCTAACCTGCATAGTCTTTTTTTTCACCTTCCTTCATATCTTTTTAAAATTGCACCTATAGTTGGAATTATGCCAAAACACTTCTTTCAAACTAATGGCTTGATGTACAAAGCCATGTAGTGGTTGCAAACCTTGCAATTTGATAAATCTCGTGGTCGGCAACCACCAAGGGCCCGATTACGAACTGTGACAGTGTGGGAGCAGGGCTCCCACACCCCTGCCCTGCTCCCACACTGCCAACGCCACATGAACACCGCCCACCAGATTGCGAGTTTTCCTGCGTCTGGCGGGAGTTTCTTTGGCGGTCCCATGGCAGTGCCTTTGGAAATGAGCACTACACTGGGAGCACCAAAGGCAGTTCAAAAGTGCAGAGTCTAAGCCGTGCAGGAACTGGGGTGCATGCACACGGGGGTACAACCGCTGATGGGGAGGAAAGTCCTAATATGCTTGGCGGTGCAGGACTCCACCAAGCTATTGCGGCCTCAGATGGCACGCCACTACCACGGATCTCTGATCCGTGGCAGTTGCAGCAGTGCCATGGCAGTCCTGGCACTGCTGCAACTGCAACTGGGGGGGTGAGTGTCAGAAACGTTTCAGCGCTCCGTCCATCATCTCCTTGTGTTTGCTTTGTTCGCCCTACGTTGGCAGGGTATGCCCAGGCGTGGGTCTCTTGCTCACTTTGCCACTGGATTCAAGCTAGCCTGGCTGATTTGGGGTGTTACCCTGAAACCAGTGCTAGGATGCTTGTTTCCGGTCTGGGGAACACCTGGCTTGGCAGGACTGTTCCAATGAGGAACAGGGTCAAGACTGATTTGCATATGCCTGCGTCTGAACTAGGGTGTTGAAGTGAGCTAAAGAACGATGATGGCTTCAACCCAGATCTGTGACTGGGGTGAGTATCTGAAAAATGTCAGTGCTCTGCCCATCATCTCCTTGTGTTTGCTTTGTTCGCCCTAAGTTGGCAGGGTATGCCCAGGCGTGGGTCCCTCGCTCACTTTGCCACTGGATTCAAGCTAGCCTGGCTGATGAGGGGGTGTTGCCTCAAAACCGATCCCAGGCTGCTTGTTTCCGGTCTAGGGAAGACCTGGTTCGGCACTTCGGGCTGGACTGTTCTCATGAGGAACAGGGTCAAGACTGATTCGCATATGGCTGGGTCTGAACTGGGGTGGAGGCTAGAGACGATGATGGATTTAACTCAGATCTGTGATTGGTGGTGAGTGTCTGAAAAGTTTCAGCACTCCCGCCATCATCTCCTTGTGTTTTCTATGTTTGCCCTAAATTGGAAGGGTATGCCCAGACATGGGCCCCTTGCTCACTTTGCCCCTGGATTCAAACTAGCCTGGCTGATGAGGGGTGTTACCAGGATGCTTGTTTACGGTCCAGGGAAGACCTGGCCTGGCAGTTAGGGATAAATTATTCCCATGAGGCACAGGGCCAAGACTGATTTGCATAAAGCTGGGTCTGATCTGGGATGGTGAAGTGAACTAAAGAACAATGATGGATTCAACCCAGATCTGTGACTTGGGGTGAGAAACTGAAAAGTTTCAGCGCTCCGGCCATCATGTCCTTGTATTTGCTTTGTACAAAAGGAGGACCAGGCAGCCAGCTATATTCCTTCATAGAGCAAAGGTCAGACTGCAGAAATGTGGCCTTCTCCTGTCTGTGCACACCGAAAACAAAATTCAGTTAAACACTTTTTGAAAATGTGTAATGGGTTCTTAGATCAGCGGGAGTGCAAAGACTAGTCACTTATGCATTATAGTCAGGGTCACTAGAATTATGCAAATTTGAAGTCATGGTGTTTTCTGCATAAGTATGGATTTGCCCCCTTTCCTACATAATCTATCATCTGCTCCATAATCTGCAGATTTTAACACAAAAATGATTGCTAGAGCAAATGAATAAAAAGTTTGTTAAACACAGGAACAAGTGTTGCTGCACAGTGAAAGGCCCTTCGCAAAGGTTGAGTGATCACCTTTTTGTTGCATATTGCTGTATTTGGGTGTCAGACAGATACTAATGACGTGAAACCTTTGCCCAATTAGTGTTAATGTGTAAAAATGACAAAAAAATGAGGTAATACTATCACAAAATGTGCTGCATTATGCTGCATAACTTGTCTTTTCTTGACACATAATTTAGTCAAACCTGTCACATAATTTGGGGCCCCCCTGTTGCATAATTCCAGCGCCCCTAAATGGAGTGTACTGGACTGGATATGCCAACCTAACCAGCGAGAACTTCAGGAATTAATTTGAGCTCATTCCCAGTCACAAAAAGCTAATTTTACCAAACGTAGCTTTACATTTGCCATGCTTACTAAACTTCTAAGCTGAGAGTCAATTAATTAGCCAAGCGAGCATGCTTATTTCGCAGATAATGATATCCCATATTGATATGGTTACTAGGGAGCATGGATTTGCTGAGTCTGTCTTCTTCTTTTTTCACCATCTGTACCCTGAAAACTTCAACAGATTTAGCATGTGTCCGGTTTTAAGAAAAGGGCAGCTGGACACAGAGGAAAGCAGGTTCATGTGTTCTAGTGCAGAGTTAGCTAGAACCAAAAGAAATGTAGTTAACACAGATTATACTGTGTAAAGGTTGCACTGAATTTCTCTTCCTGTAACGTGGACAGTGTTGGAGAATGCTGGCATTTAAGGTATGTAAGGTGTGCAGTGGCCCTGGGTCCATGCACAATTATATTTCTACGTCTATGTTGGGGGAATACTAGGGTTTTTGATTTTCAAAATTTGGTCACCATGAATATCGGGCCTTTTTATATTTTACATGCATCCTGTGACTTTTTGTTCCCATATATAATGATAAAAAAAGTTCCAGAATAAAAAGGCTAAAAGTCGAATTTGATGAATTATTCTTTAAGACTGCAGTGTTTATGTGCTAACATCAAGGAGAGGCTTAGGAGACCTTAGTGTCAAGAAGCCACGCAGCTTATAATTGAAAATTTGCAAAGTCCGACATTTTCCCTATTCAATTCAAATAAGGGAAAACACACAAGCAAATACAAAGCATTTCACTGTCTGTGATTTTCAAAGTACTCCCTCTCTAAAGCACAAGCACAGAAAACTATTTATAGATTTGAAATTAGAAATATTGGGTTTCTCCAGTTACAAACACTTAACAGTTTACTTAATTTTGGCATATAGTGGACTATGATGGGTTATTTCAGAATGAATTTCCAGCCAGCGCTTAAAGGTGCAAAAATGCCAATTTTTAAAGGTCAGAGAATGTGAGTTCCGTTCACCCTTTTACTCTTTACAGGATAGTATACAGGGAATGAGTCATTGGCGTTGGCAACATGTTCTTTGCCTTTGCAGATTTTTTCCGTCCTCCTTCAGGAAGAGCCCCTTCACTGGCCGTTCTCCTTGGCAGCCCTTCCCCCCTGAAGGTGTGCTGGGTGTGGACCCTGCAGCGCAAGAGAGCCTCTATTGTCATGCTCTTGGCTGGGAAAGAGGTGTGAAGGGGAGCTTCCTTCAGCGCTGCATGACAAAGACATTGACTTTGCCGGCTCGTCGGGCCTCTTTCAGCCCACGCCCCCAATGTTTGCAGAGCTGAGCTGAGAGCCTACCCCAGCAGTGGGATTCCTCAAGCTGTCCGTCTTTGCTTACAATACCTGTCTTTTGACACTAGAAGCGAGGATACTTGTTTTGTGCCTTTCTTTTAGGACGCGCGCATTTTTAGAGCCTCGGGGACTTCCACTCATTAGCTCCTTTCTTCTTGCATTCTCACTCCTATAATTCCAGTTTGCTCAGTGCGTTTGTACGAGAAAGTAGATTTCTGTCCCAGATGTAAAGTTTAAAGGCATGTGTTCATAAAATATTCTGCATTCAGGAGTAAACTCAGCGTGTACACACAACAGCTCCGTAGAAGCACATCTGCTGAAGCTGTTGAAACCATTGTTAATAATGCTTTCATTTCTGAAATATCAATCGACGCAGGCCACGCAAAGGCTTTTCTAAATACATATAGCAGATTTTTATGATGGGATCCATGTTTATTTTCCCTGGGTTTCCAGTACTTTTTAAGTACAGCTCCCGGTGAGTGTACGACAGGAGTATAAATATGAAAACAGCTTGTAAATGAAAGTTGTGCTTGTTCCAAAACTGTCACTGACAAAGAAAATCGTTTGTTATTATGAAGTGCTTGTGCATGAACAGAGTGAGCACAAAACAAGTGCTCTCATGAAACAATTGTGTGCCTGAACAAAGTGTACATAAACGACATTTGTGCAAGAAAACGGTGGCCTATAAAAAAAGTGCGCTTACGGCAGACGCACCCACGAAAGACAGCAGTGTGTGCATCAGCGAACATGTGCATAAAGGCAGTATGTGCATGAATCCAATGCATGCATTAAATGTGTTTAGACACAAAGTAATGTGCAGGAAACAACAGTGTGCATGAACTGCACTTTTCCATTCAACCGATCCATTTATATCACATTTTCACACTTCCATTCACCCACTGATATCCACCATTTCAACTTTGCATTCAGTCATCCATTCATTCTTTAATCCATCATTTAATCTACATCCATCCGTCCACTCTGCCATCAATCCATTATAATCCATCCATTCACTCTGCCATTAATACAGTCTGCCATCCACCCCTCAATTCTGCCATCCTTCATCCATTCACAAATCCAGCTACTCTGCCATCCATTCTGTCATCTTTTAACACACCCTTCCGTCCCTTTACTTTCCCATTGTTTACCTGTCCATCAAACTATCCATCCATCCAACCCATTTACTCTGCTATTCTTTCACCTATTCATTTACTCACCCATCCATCCATTCACCCACCCAACCTTTTATTCTGCCATCCTGTCCATCCACCGATCCTTTTTCTCATCCTTTCACCCACTCATCCAGCTACCCACCCACTCATCCATCTACTCACCCACTCATCCATCCATGCTTCCACCCTTCCTTTCATTCATTAGTCCTTCCATCTTTCTCTTTTCTATTTGTGCACCTTTCGTTATTCAGTGGTCCTGCTTGCTCTTCTATTAACCTTATATTCCTTTTTCGAGTTAATTATGAACTTTTGTCTGCAGAGTTGCAGACATAGGAAGCCCAAAAAGAACCTCAAACCTGTTTTAGTTGCTAAAGCGGTAGTTCACACCATCACTAATTGTCTCCCCCTATGTATCTCATCCAAAGTGCTTTGAGGCTACTGCAAGGTGGGCATAACATTGGTTCAGTTAGCTGCCTGAGAGAATGTAACCTTTACCACAAAACAACGCTATTCTCTCACTCATCTAGCCATCATCTCAAAGAACATATTCCTTGTTGCATAGTAATATTTAAACAAAGGCAAAGCAATATAAAGGCTCGGCATTTTTGGTATAAGCATTAAACTAACAGTTGCCATTAATGCCGCTAGGTTACTAGCCAAAAGCAAGAAACTCAGTTTATATTGTATCACATTGTATTACACCTTCATTCTTTAATTGCAGGTAAGGATCAAATGTCAATAATAAAGTAATCTGGGATTTGAAACTGACCCAAATTGCTTATAGTAATCCTATAAAATCACTAACAATTTTTAGACCTGAATAGTCTAAATTCAATAGCTTCATGTCAAAGTTTTATATTAATAAATAGAGAAAATGTTAATGTGAATGCAAAATATTTGGATAAACATAGGGCTATGCAGCTTTTACTTTAAAATGTCTATCCTTTCTGCTGCAAGACTGTGTTTCTGGTGAGCAAAGTGTGTTTAAATGCAAAGTGTGTTTAAGACTGCAGTACCACCTCCTGTCTACAGGGGCAGACCTGAGCAAAAATATAAACACACTTAATGAAACACAGGTCCCCACAAGGCAATTTTTTTAAATGTTGTAAAAATCGACACATATGTTCCTGAAGTCATTCTTTATCATTTAGAAGGCATTGCCTTGTGGGGACCTGGGTTCAGGTCCCCACAGCGTGAGTGTGTTATCGCACTCAAGTCCCCACAAGGATAGTAACACACACACACACACACACACACACACACACACACACACACACACACACACACACACACACACACACACACACACACACACACACACACACACACACACACACACACACACACACACACACACACACACACACACACACACACACACACACACACACACACACACACACACACACACACACACACACCCACCCACCCCCCCCTCCACATAAACTAGATGCACTATCACAATATTAGGAGGGGTTATTATCACCGGCTTTATCAGGGTGTCACCACGTCAGTAAAAGAAGCTACATATCCTATTTCACCATTGCAACAACACTAAAAACAATGGGGAAAGTACCAATATGCTATACATGTTAGAACCCTCCACTGAAGTCAATGGGGGCAGTACAAACATTCAATAGTACTCATTACATTCTAAACCTTGCACTGCTAACCACCAACAATATCAATAAGTATTATACTGATAACATGTGACCAGAGCCTTTCTTTTACTTCTACGCTGCAGTCGCAGCTTTAGGTCCATTCAACACAGGTCCTTGCAATCCAGAGCCCAGGTACAAAAGCGCGAGCTACAAGAGTGGTTGAAGACAGAGTGAACCTCTATGAGGTCAGGAATTTAATCTGCTGGGAGACTTGGAGGGATTTATAAAAAAATCAAAAAAACATTTCTTGGGGGTTTGGGGGGGGGGGGCTGCTGCACTCATGCAGTCTAACACTTTAAAACCATTGGTGATGCCCCTTCCCTTCTAGGACCACTACAGGAAGAACCAAATATGCAGATCATGAGCCCTCTGTAGCCCTGGCTTGAATATCTAAAACAATAGTTTCTTTCTATAGTTTGGCCTAGCGATGCATTTCGTTTTTGTTTCTGGGTACCCCGAAACTACACACCCACAGGCGTATTGTCTTTTTGGTTGCTGCACAGGGGCAGGGCTTGGGTGGCCCCTGCCAGTTCTCCGTTTGCCATAGTTGTGCCAGAGCAGGAGCAAGCATAATTCTTTTGAATCACTCTTCAGCTCATGCCTTTGATCTTCTCAGCACTCCCGACCGCCGTGGTGGTGTCCCTGCTTCTTCCCTCTGATTTGTCTAGGGGGGATGGGCTCCCCAGGGACAAAAGTTGGTTAGGGAAGAGGGTTGGCGGGGGAGCAGGGGGTGTATTCTACAGGTGCCATTCCCCCAATAAATTAAGGCTGTGATGACCTCGGAGGTTTTGTCCTTCCTGATGAGTCACCCAGGCCCTCGTCAGCAGCAGACTGGACTACGGCAACGCACTCTACGCAGGAGCCCCGGCCAAACTCCTGAAACGACTCCAACGCATCCAGAATGCCTCCGCTCGCCTGATCCTAGACATCCCCCACCGCAGCCACATCACACCCCACCTGAAAGACCTACACTGGCTCCCCATCAACAAGAGGATAACCTTCAAGCTCCTCACCCATGCACAAAAGGCACTCCATGACACCGGACCAGCGTACCTCAGACGCCTCTACACCCCCGCCCACCAGCTCCGCTCCGCAGACCATGCCCTCGCCACCATCCCCCGCATCCGAAGAGTGACCGCCGGCGGCAGATCATTCTCCCACCTCGCCGCCAAGACATGGAACACCCTCCCCATCCACCTACGGCAGACCGAAGACCTTCTATCCTTCCGGAGACTCCTCAAGACCTGGCTCTTCGAGCAATAGCAGCATCCTCCCCAGCGCCTGTAGTGCGCTTTACAAATGCTATGATTGATTGATTGAGGAGTTTCAGGAAAAGACAAAGACAAAGTATAATTCAGTTATGTAACACACAGACTTTCAGTAAGCGTTACTATGAATGCCTATATTATAAGACCTATACCAAGTGAGTACTAATTACATGAAAGGTCTGTTCTGCGACAGACTGAGTGCAAATACAGGGCTGCGCAAAAGGCTAGTCTCACATGTAGAGCCCATATGAGAACAATGTGTGAGCTGACTTGTTAATGTGTGACCAGCCAAGGGCTTCTTACCTTAGTACCACAGCAGCGGCCTTATCTTAAAAGGTGGACACTGGTGGCTAGCACTCTCAGTCCATTTACCATGAATTTTCCATAAGTGAAACTCAAGTAGTGAGACTTTCTCACAGAAAAAGTCCCAAACCAGCTAGTCAAAAGCAAAAGAATCCATGGGGACTAAATGAGCGGAACACATGCTACACAGGATTTAAGATTTAATACTGGATTTCACCGGAAGCCCACAAGTATGTTTATTGATGTGCTCGTTTATCCCTGGAAAAGGCACATTTCGACTGCCTGGTTTTGTAGTATTTAAAGCCAAGCAAATAGTTTGAGTTTCTAGAGTGGGCAGGAGTATACTACATTGCAAACCACCCAGATTTCTAGTCACTTTTGAGGGTACTGGCGGGAGACCTAGTTTAGGGAATCATGTAATAGGCAGCCACTCGAGTCCAACCGCTCTGTGGTTAGGATTTCAGTATTTGCACCATTCGAGCATAATAAGCATGATTTCCATATCATATGGCTTAGTTTACCAATCTCCTAATTACAAACCAAGCAAACAGAAAAGGAACATACAGCAAGCTTCTCCATACGGACAGGCTTCGAAGACAAAATGTGAGCTTTTGCTGAGTCAGGTACATTACTTATCGGGACCAATTTAGTTAGCACCTTTTTCAAAACTGCGTCCCAAAATTGGCCAAATATTTTAAAATATTAGAATTCTCGTGTGCCTTGGTGCACTGAATGGTAATATTTAGCCTTCTCAGAC
The DNA here is from genome assembly GCF_964204655.1 of Triturus cristatus. Taxonomy (NCBI): domain Eukaryota; kingdom Metazoa; phylum Chordata; class Amphibia; order Caudata; family Salamandridae; genus Triturus; species Triturus cristatus. Next base: position 463,008,907 of record NC_140585.1, read on the forward strand.
CTGTTTTTTGCCCTGCAAGATAGGCACAACTATTTTTTGCCAAAAACTAAACTCTTCCCCTTTTTTGAGATACAAGTAGCTTGATTTTACCCTTCTGTTGTGCTGAGACAGAATGCAATGGTCTTGAGACATGGGGTCAGGGAATCAATTATGTTCGAGTACTTTATAGGCCTCAACTGAGGCTGAAAGGTATGCCTCTTGATTTTAACTTTTTACTAAAAAATATTTTTTCATTGCAGCTATGTACCGTTTTTGCTACACCTCACAAAACTATCTCTCTTTTTATTGGGAGCCATGATCAAAATGCACATTTTTGGTGAGAAGTTACGATTGTGTTGCATAAGCAATGTCATGATAAATAACATACGTTGAAAGGTGTACCAGCAATGCTCACTCACTTCTCCCATTAGGAAGTAATAAGAATCAGGCTTTTACCCCCTATTTTAATGATTATTGCATTAAATCTTCTCGGTGCTAGAAATTAGGCGATTTATTCTGGATCACACTGATATTACTGAGCCAGATCGAACGAGCCTAGGTGAAATGTGTTGACTTCTCCTGATACAATTTGACAACACCGGGACCCATTTAGTAGTGACCGCAAATTGCCTGTTCGAAGCAGTCTGTACTAGGTGAGGCAGCACTCTGGTTTACAGTTGCGGCTGGCACAACCACCAATGCCTCACTTAAAGGGCCATCAGCACTCCTTTTCTTTAAGACTCATCCCGATTGGGGGCTAGAAGGAGCTTAACACCTTGAAGCCAGTGCCGTTGGGAAACTAAGATATTCCGCTTGATGCTACACAAGTGCTTTAGCTAAACTGTTATTGGGGGTGTTTGAGATTGCAGTCTACATATATAACATATGCATATACTGTAAGAAGGTCATATTTATCTGTTACACAAGTAATTAAACCAATAAACATTTATATAGCACCAATGAATAACTATCCCCCACCTTCCTCCCCGAAGAAGCCATATCTAGCAATTGAACAAAAGATTGAGAAAAAAGTAAAGGTCTATATTTATGCTACACAGTTAGCTTGGAGCTCTTTGATGCCAGGTCATAACTCAACGAACTACACCGCAAGGAATATTACTGGTGACTTGCATATAACACAAGGATTTCTGCAGCAAAAGCAGCAACCCACAAAGCTGTCTACATAACATTCAAATCTATGGCCTGCAGGGTACAAGTTGTGCTTTGCAGAAGGCACATAATTCCTCCATCCTCTAAGGAGTCAAACCTGTGACTAGACTTCACACCCACGTCAATCTAGAGGGTTTTGAAATCTCCCAAACAAAGTCTCCTTACATTTTCGAGAAGTGATACCAACCCCTCATTCTTTAAAGAGCTTTGGGAGGGGAGATTCGACAGTCCCACGAGTATGGGACATGAGTGGACTCTCATTAGTTAAAGGATGTCATCTGTTGAACACCTGAAGAATGCAATTGCACGCATTGGGTATACCCTGCCTGTTATTTACTACAAGATCAGAACCCCATACCCTCAATTAGGCTAGAGGGGCTTCAGTTCGGTCTGTCAGGGATAAAAGAAGACAAGAATAAAGTTTACCTGAAATGGATGGAGAAAACATAATGGCAGTAAAGATTAGTTAAGAGACTTCCAAAACGACTATCCTTGACATTGCTTTGGTGTAGGACTGGTAGCATTTTGAGTGCTTATTTTGCCACTCCCCTTTTTAGATACTAAACCAGAAACAAAAGGACCCTAAGAGGTCAGAAGTGTTCTGTATTAGGTGTTGTGCCAGGATGGTCGACAGACACACATTTTTTGGCAGGGTGGAGAAGAAGTTCAATTAGTGACTGAATGATTGGGCAAGTATTGAGCTAGTGTTTGGTGTTAGTTTTTAATGTAGCAGCATGGCTAGTATTAATTTCACATAGTGTGATGTCATGTACTTGTATTTGGGAACTCAAGGTCCATTGTGTGTCATGAGGCATGTGTGCCAAGAAGAGCTTTTTATCTGCAAGGACAAAGGTAGTGAAGTATGTATAGCAATGTTAATATCTGCTCAACTGTAGAGAATCGTCCACTTCTTTGTACCATGGGTTATTAGAATGATTATTGCTGGCTACCTCATACAGCCCACGAGTAGGGTGTGTAGTAAGGTGGTAGAGGGGGTAGTGGTGTGAAGATGTGTGACTGTACCTAGCATGAAAGACTGAAAGCCTGTGGGTGGAAGGTGTGAAGACATCCACCAAACCAGCCACAGCACAACCAAACCTCTCTTTTCACCCAACCACAATCCCATTTACCATCCATGCCAAGGTTGTAGTCAAGGTAGGAGGGGAAACATCTACTCTTTAGACACCCACCTCATCTTCCCTACACGATATTTTTAAAACTGTGAGGAAATTATATGGTGTTAAGGCCAGAGCTGCCAACTTTGGAATTGAGGAACCAGGTTTGAGTCTTGGCATCAGCTTAACATACTGTGGTTCTGGGCAAACCACTTAATCTCCCCATGCATATAAATGAAGTGGCACCTTGTGAAATATAGCTGGTGTTCATGTAAAGTGCTCCAATACCTTTGGATGGTGATTGTGCTATATAAAACTGCAACAAAATAATAATAATAATAATTAAGGCTGGACCATGGTCTGGGTCCATGTAAAGGAATGCTAGCCTCAACAGAACATATAGCAACAGTAGGAAGGGTGTGATGAAGCCGATAAACTGCTGAATCCTTACTTCACACATAAAACCAATCTTGACACCTTTTGAGAGAAAAATTACAAACTTGTTCAACATGCGTCTATAATAGGTTGAAGATGAATGACAAATTGGTCATAAACAAATGTAGTTACTGCATTGTAAAAGCATGCAGAAGAGAGTAGACTAGATGAAAATGTTCATTTGAATAAAATAGGTTTGTGTTTACTAAGTTCCATGGTGCATTCTTTTAACGGGATATAAAATTGTGAAATTGATGACTCGTGTTATAGAAGTTCCATTAATGCACTCTCTTTTGAATAATTATGTATGTGAAGAATTAACAGAACTAAATGCTAATTTGCTAACTTTATGAACAATTTATTGAAGAGTTTGGTTCTAACACTATCTTTGCTCATGTAAAATTTTACACCACGTGAGAAAAAGAAATGGTGCTGCACGCATATGTTAATTTCAATATCATGGAAACTTTCAGAGAATGATCTTAATACATGTACTATTGAGAATTACTAAAAACGATTGTTACTTCATATTTTGAAATAATTTAATACGTTGGTACCTTTGAAATGTAGTAGTCTGCCTTAGTCACACGTGCTAATTGCAATGAAATTAAAAAAGCTTTACAAGTAACAAATTGAACAAAGAATATTAAAGTTTAGAAACTTTATAATGAAATATGTATTTTCTGTAATTTACACTGTGTATTTCATGAACTAAAATTCAATTTGGGCCTGCATTTTCCTATCTCTAGCTCGACTCGGTTCTTATGAGAAAGCCTCATACATTTGCAATGTGGGATGAAATTCTTTCATAAGAAAAGTTCCCATGCACATACCAGGACTATTCACAACAACTTTGTTACTTTGAGAACATCTGCTGTGAGAAACTGTCCTTTTCAACTCACTCATGTACCTCTACTGAAAGCCAATTATTTATAATTATACATTTTGAATAGTTTGACAGCTTACGTGATGATCTCCACCTTTTTGCTAAAAAAAGTGTCTTCCTTATGCTGCATGACAATCATCCTATACGAACTGACCAATGAACTGAGTGATCTGACCAGATGAGGTGACCCAGGAGGTGCCACCCCAGAACTTGGGAAATTATATTACATGTTAGATTGATAAGGAAGGCCAGTTGATACATTGCCACCTTTCAATTGAGGATTGCTTCCTTGCGGACTGAGACACCATTTGATTTTTGAGGACTCTACTGGCTTGCTTTGGTCTGACGCATATGCTGTGTGCGATACTCCTGGACACGTCTCCCTCATGGAAGAGAACTCTTGAGCTAATAAGGTCCATGTCCTTTCCTGAACTCTTTCCTTTGAACTTTGATAATTGATGGCCGGAAAGAGATTTTTTTTGATTATTCTCCATTGGTAAATTAAATTTTCTGATATTGTTGTGTTTACTTTTCTTAACTGACTGATAAAGTTCTAACCACCCTCAAATCCTGTTTCTGTCTCTCTATGACTTGTCTTCAATAAAAGATTGTGCATACCAATATAATATTAATGAGGGATGGGAATTGTATTAGAGAGGTCTCTGATCAACAGGTCTTGATGTTACTATTTTGTGTAGCTCTAACCAAAATATGGGTTTGTATAATCCTAGCCCAATTGAATTTCTTCAGGAGATTTGGTCTAGCAGTATTAATCTTCTATTTGTACAACACAGTCTTGAGAGTTATATACATGAATCTAATCACAAGTGTGTTGGTCAGTTACCGAATTCCTGGTCCTCATTGGATAACTGGAATGGATCCCCTATATCCGGCCCCTCACAGCACTGTTAAAAGATTCATTGGAGGAACAAGTGAATGCCTCTGAGGAGTAGTACCAGGAAATATCAAGATCAAAGGTAAATGGGCCCTTGGCTCTAAAGCAAATACAAAAAAGCAAGCAGGGAATGAGAATTGAGTAAAGTGGGAATGTGTAGCATCCCTGCATTAACAACATCAGTATGGGTAAGGGAAAGTAAGTTGGCATGAGGGGAGAGAAATGGGCTGCACAGACTGACTTTCTCTGCTCAGGGCCATGATGAGCGAAAACAGCAGGATTGACTGAAATCTGCCCAACAGCAGCCGAAACAAAATTATAGTATCGATCAGGCTCGAGTCACCCACTCCTCAGCTTCCAGTCCTCATTTATTCACCCAACAGCCCAGGTCAAGGCAATACTAATGACCAAGCAGCCCAGCAGTGAAATGAGTGTGTAAAAATAGTAGTGCCAAGCTCTACGCCGCCCTGATCGATAGCCGTTCCCCTTCCCAGCACTGGGTCATCTCACTAGCGACTCAGCCACCACTCATTCAGGTCTAAATTGGCCCAGCTCAAACCCCCTAGTAAAATTACCAAAATATCCTAAAGATTGATGGCTAAAGGATAAGGCCCACAGAAAAATGGTCCACTAATTGCCTCCTTCATCATCCCCATTTGCACCTCTGGCCTAGGCCTTCCCCTTCTGTAGCAACAGAAAAACGGATCACTCTCATAGCCATGCACCCCCTCGTCAGGATGCACCCCTTTATTTAAAACTCAATATTTCCCATGTTAGGGGAAGATCGGTCACTGGTCAAGGAAGAAGATCTGATGCAGGCAGACCCAAAACACAATGCTGGCCACATAACACTGCCCACAGAATGGCTGCAACTTAAAACGTGCTGACCTCAACTTTAACCTCAACGTCACAAAGCACCTATTTGTACAGTGCCCTTCTCCACCCTTATACCTCAACCAATACAATATCCTCCAGCCCTCACAAGATCACAACCCCCAGTCTTTATTCTGCCATGATTGAAACACCAAATATCTCTACTGACTTGCACTCACCGGAAAATTAATCACGCAATTGCATCCGGTCAGGAACCTGAATCACCAGGTCCTGCATGAAGCAAGCTTTTCACATCCCTTTTTACAACGTTGAACGACCCCCACCAGCACCCCTACGACAGGCAGATCGGGATACCCGCCTTGTCGAACTCAGAATCTCATTCCAGCTACCAGGCCATATTTTCTGAATCGCGTAGACACGGGGCTGCAGAGACAGGGTCTTTTGTAACCAGCACCTAGAAAGAGCTCATGTGGAACAGAAAGTGGGCCTCAGTTTAGACATGAGCTAGCAGCCAGGCTCAACTCATGAGATATAGGTGGGGCAATTAGACGTACATTACTAATCAATTATCACATGTCTCATACATCACTCATTTAAACGGTATAAACAGCAGCCAGAACACACATAAAATGACTTCACAAATATAACACAATATTGAAAAAAACAACCAGAAATGTCTGATAATAAGCATGGTATTTATTATTACGTGGAAACATGCAACTAAAAATAGCCGATCATAATTATACCATACAGCTACAAAAATATGGTCCCTATTTATTTTTATTTTTTTAATCGATACAATTCACACATTTTTTTGTTAGTCTTGTGTTTGTGATGCTCATAAAACAGCTGAAAAGGAAAGACTTAGAACATGAGTGCAGTACAGACAAGAAAACATGGGTTTCATATGTAGCTAAAATGTATGAAGTTTTAAATGGACACTGTAGCTAATCGGATGATTGAATTCTTCAAACCACAGCATGTTACTTTGCATCTCTTCTTTATTGATTAGGGTTCGCTATCATAAAGATTTGTGAATGTTAAACGATGAAAAACAAAGCAAATATTGTTCTAGGTACAGTGTTGGAAGTACCTGCAAATGAAGAAGGTGGTTTCTTTGAGTTGGTATGTTTCAACTTATGTACACTAAAGAGGAATACCAACTTAAGGGTACTAAAATGGACACATGAATACAAGTAAAACACACAAAATGATGGATGGAATGTTGCACATTGGCAAAACAATCACCCCCCGTCACCCCCCGTCACAGATCTAGGTTTAATCCATCGTTATTTTGCTCACCACGCCACCCCAGTTCAGACACGGCCATATGCAAATCAGTCTTGACCCTGTGCCTCATGGGAACAGTCCAGCCTGAACTGCCAAGCCATGTCTTCCCTGTTGCATGGTTAAACACTTATAAGGTCCCAAAGGCGAGACCTATTGGCTATGCCAATGCTTGTTAAGAACGCTGCCAGTCCACCTCATGTGCACAATTCTACTCTGAAACGTCTTCTGAGTTTGCCGAAAAACAAACGCAGAATATTGCTTCCTGTATTAGTGTGCATGAGTGAGTTGGATGGAAAAATCATTGCCATCTTGGCGTCAAAGCAAGTAATCATTATCGGAGTGTGACATGTGGGTTCGGTGGCACATCAGTCACAAAGGGAGGCAAATGGGCTCGTGCTCAGCAAGCACACGATTCCAATCACAAGGGACAGCTTGTTTACCAACAACAGTTTCCCTTTAACGATCGAGCAATGTTCTCCAGGATCTGTCCCATCACTTATGCACAAATGATTTGTCCATGCTTGCCGCGTGTTAATTACAAGTCGGCAACGAACTCTGATCTTCTGTTGATGGCAAGTTTTTCTGTTTTTAACTTAAAATATCAATGTTTTGTTCTGGTGTTTTATGAATGTAAATTTCTCCCTCTCCCAACCTGTTCCATGCAGTTAAATCATTGTATTTTTTTTAAGTCCCACTACATTTACTGTATGATAAATCATTGATTAATCGTCAAGAATGGCTTACTAGCTGTGAGTATCGATCTGAATAGACCATATGGATGTGCATTGCTGACTAATGAAAGCAGTTGTGTTCTTTCGTTGCTTCTGTACACCTGCCACTCTGTTTCCTCTGGAGTCAGAAGGTTTAAGCACAGTGCCCGTTTAATGCAGTCACTTAAAATGCACTTAATGCAAACAGATGTCCGGGGCAAGCATCCTCAGTACAGTGCATGCAAAGAATGTGAATGCACTGCACTGTATCCCAAGCACTCTAACTGGCCACATTACACTGCATCCTTCGGCCATTACTCGCATATCTCGCACCATATCAAACAGCATTGGTCCACACATTGCTACACAGGAACAAACCATGCTGCGCCTCATAGTGCACCATCATGCTTCTCCATATTTTACGGGTTCTATCCTACTACACTACAATGAAGAATACTTGTTGGAAAGTGGTCCATTAGTGGTGGTAAATAGGCATCTACCACTGGTAAAAGGCCACTAACACAATATAGGGCTTAGAATAGGTCTTAGAAAATTATTCCCATGCTCAACCCTTGGTAGCTTGGCTGAGAGCAGGAAGGCTTAGCTTCAAAGACAGGTATGTAAAGCATTTAAAAATAACAATTCAGTAAATAAGTAAGACATGACCCACAATACAAATCCAACACCACATTAAACATAGGAAATACTTTTACGTTAAAAATGACACCAAAACTAAAACAATCTAATGTAGGGAAACGGAGATATTAATTTTTAAAGATTTAGCACTATATTGGGACATCTGGTTGCGCTACACCAGGATAAAGTCAAAGTTTCAGGCCGACTGCAATGGAGTCCTGCGTGGCAACTCCTCGCAGTATGTCTCGTCAAAGTTTTTACCTTTGGACTTAGAAACTTTTCTGTAGCTTTTCTTCCCGGGGTCTCTCGAAGCTCTCAGCCAGTCCGTATTCGGTGAGGGTGCGCAGGCTTGTCTTGCGACGAGCTCCCCGTCAAACGTATGGAAGTTAGACCTCTGGAGCTTTCTAGCGGGACAAACCAGGGATCCAGGCCAGCTCGCGGTTGAAGGTGTGCAGCTTGACCCTTGCGGTTGGTCCCAGTCACCTCTCCTGCGTTCAGACTTTGAAACGTTTACAGAGCTTTTTCGTCAGAGGTCCCAAGCTGCTCTTCACCGGGCCGGCTTCGGTGAGGGTTTGCCAGTTTTGGTTTCAGCCAACTCCTGGTCAAACTCTGGAAGCCGGACTTCCGAAGCTTTTCAGCGGGACGAACCTGGACAGCAGTTGAGGTTCAGCAGGACTGAAGCTTGGCTAGCCAGGCCGAGTCGGTCCACTCATGGAGCTTTTTTCCAAAGTTGCCCCAAACTTCTTGAACTTTTTCCTGAAGTTCCTTTGAGGGTCCCAAAGTGTCCATAACTTACTCCAAGGGTCCAGAATCTCCAAGATGGTCCTTGAAAGTTTGGGACTTCAATTCCCACAAAATCCACTAGGACAAAACACTTACAAATTCACTGGTAGTACTCCAGGCTGGTGATTCTTGATGGGGATGGTCCAGGTGAGCTCTGTTAAACCTGTAGTTTTCAGAGAGTACACTCTTTAGTCCTTTTTGAAGTAAGGTAGGTCCACAGGGCTGTAGCTCCCGATTGTGCAGCAGGCACAGACAGTTAGAGTGCAGGGCCTGGTTGGTGCAAATCAAACTTCTAAGCATGGACCGTTCTTCTTGTTCTTGTTTCTTGCAGCATATCTAGAGGCTCTGCCCCTCTCAGATACTTATCCCAAGTTCTCTGGGTCAAGCAGGAGGGCACTCGTGTCCAACGAGGTGCAGGGCAACACCCCAGGATATGACCACATCCTCCAAAGAGTGGCACTAAATTCTCCCAGAGAGAACAATTTCTCTAAAATTCAAAATGGCTGATTTTTCAGCAGAGAGAGACGAGCTGGCTAAACGCACCTCCAGGATATTGCATCGCCACAGTCTCTCCCCTCCCTTGCATCTGCTCATTCCTTCCTCAATCCTGCCATCTGGCTGGGTTCAAACAGTAGGGATGTAAATGAAACTGGCCTCTCCTGCCCGTCTCTTCCTCCTATTGAAGAATACTGTTTTTATGAGCCCTCCCCCTGCTCTGGCATTCTTATGTAGCAGAACCCTGCCCCACCAAAAGGGCTCTTTAACCCCAGGTGCTACTTATCACCTCATCAAAGGAGCCTGGCTAATCCACTTAACTCTGACCAATCTGGACAGACCACAGAATGTTGGCTTACAGGCAAGAAAGTCTTATAACTTCTTGTCTGCACATCTTAGGATAAATTCAGCAATAGCATATTGTTGGATTTATCAATACCATTCCAGGCAGTCGTTGAATTATATTTTTATGACCTGCTTAACATTAGTTAATTTTTAATAACTTTTTGCCATGTTAACCTATGTGGCTGGGGTTAAACAATGAGAAAAATGTTTTGTGCAATTGTTCCAACACCAGGGCTTCTAAAACATATTTTATAATGACCTGCCTAAACTACCTGACCCCCACCCCTGGAATCCTTGGGGAGACCTTAGGGGTTCTGAATATGTAAAAATATTGCAGATCCTCACTCCACAGCGCTCCTAGCACCAATTACTATTTTGGGAGGCACTTTATTGCAATGTAGGGAGTGAAATGTGCAATTTCACTAACCACAGGGCATATAAAAAAAACATTTAACAATTTAATAAGAATCATCCTTATAACTACCAGACACCTCCCCCAGCCCCACCCCTGGAACACCTAGGGGAGGCCCTGGGGGTACTGAATATGCCAAAACATTGTAGTTTGAGTGTCCCAAACACCAAAGTCGAGTTTGAGCGCAATTTACATTTTAAAAGCAGTCCTGCGACACAGGACTGCTTTTTAACTGATTTCAGGCTTCAGCAGTGCAAACATGCAGAAAGGGCTGCTGACCTCTAAACTACCATGCCCTATTATATACTAAGGACTTAAAGGTAGTTTAAATCCCCTGATCTATTATGTACTAGGGTCTTCTAGGGGAGGTCCTGCCAATAATAATGGGTACCCTAACCCATAATGTACCCTAGTGTATGTAGGTGTTTTCACTGTATTCTAAGTGTGTTTTCAGCATGGCACTGGCCCTTAGCCTGTTTTTATAGGCAGAGCCCAGAGTCAGTTTACACCAGTAGCAGTCAGCAAAAAAAGGGGGGGGGGGATGCCCAGGGCACAAGGATGACTTTACAACAATACTAACCAACAATGCTGTGCTTTATTAAGAGAGAACAATCCCAACATGTTTTAGATTAGGAGTATAAGGCTATTCCACTGAACTGCGCCATATGAATACTAACCCACAACAATGCGGTCCTTAACCACCGTAGCACAGCACTCCAGAGTATCCTAAAGTAACTCATCTAACACTGTGCAATTCGACATCAATTAACTAACATCAATGCACTGCAACAAAGCAATCAACAATCATGTTAGTATATTTGTTTAAGACACAGATGCTGCACTGTGGCACAAGGCTACCCAGGAATCTAGTCTAACGAGTACTGCCAAGATAAAGCAGCCTCTCTTCTTATCCACCAGTGGTCTGAAAGAGATTGAAGCTGGGCATAACATGTAACTGGTGATGAGTGGAGCATTTTTTCTATATCAAGGGAAGTGTCCTCTCAGTTTGGAGAGGTGATATCGACCCCCTCTTTCTCTTAAGAGCACGGGGAGGGCAGCTTCGACCGTCCCACCAGTATGGGACTAAAATTGAATCTCATGGTTAAAGTAGGTCACTTGCTAGGCATGCATTGCGTATGTCCATGCCTGTTATTCACTATAAGACTACAATTCCCACCTACCCTCAATTAGGCTAGTGGTGCTTTAGTTTGGTCTGTCAGGAACAAGAGCAGACGAGAAGTAAGCCTACTTCAAATACCAAAATATACTAAACTCAGCACGCCTGTGGGCCAATAACCAATACTCGAGCCCTGATCTAAAGTGCATAAATAAAAAATAAAACAAATCCAAATCATACTGCCAAACACAATCAATGACACTGATCTGGCACAGTATTCACAATCTCTAGCTCAAACTGCACCATACACCTGGATATTCAAAACCAACCACCCTTGTATTAGAAAGGCACCCCAAACATTTGGCCCTTCTCTTCTTGCTGAATTTGGTTTTGTTGCCTTTAGGATTCTGGGCACTTTGCCACTGCTAACCAGCGCTAAAGTGCATATAATCAGTACTCTAAACATGGTAACATAGGCTTATCCACAATTGGCACATTTAATTTACTTAGAAGTCTCAAGTAAAGTGCACTATACGTGCCCAGGGTCTGCGAACTAAATGCTTGCAGCACTGATTTTGCCAACCACTACAGAAGCCCTTTAAACCGGTCTTGGGCCTGCCACTGCAGAGCTTGTGTGTGCAGTTTTAAACTGCCATGTCGACCAGCCAAGCTAACCTACTTGTCATGCCCAAACCTTCTCTGTTATTACATGTAGGTCACCCCTTAGGTAGGCCACTTGGCAGCCCTATGGGCAAGGTACAGTGCATTTGAAAGGTAGGGCATGTACTTTTGAGTTGTACATGCCCTGGTAGTGAAAAACTGCTAAATTAGTTTTTCACTTCTGCAAGGCCTATATCTTATATAGTGTAACATTAGGATTGCCTTAAAACATATTTTAAGTATAATTTCCAATTGGGGAACAATTGAAATTTGGAGTTTGGAGTCTCTGAACTTACAATTTAAAATCACAACTTATGGTGAAGTCAGATTTTAAAATGTAAGTCTGAAAATGCCACTTTTAGAAAGTTGGAATTTTCTTACTTTAACATTTCTGCACCTCTGCCAGTCTCTGAATACACATCTGGGTTGGGTGACAGCTAGGTTTTGTGCATTCCCTCCACACAGTCACACAAAGGGAGCTGGAGTGTGAAATTTGCATCCTGATGGCCCATCGCCAGGCTGATGGGCCTTCCTGAGGTAGATTGGGAGGGAGGAGCAGACACTTGCACCTGAATAGGGCTGTGCCTGTCCCCACACAAAGAGCTGCATACACAACTGTAGTGAGGGCAGGAAAGGCAGGGACCCTGAGATAGTCAAAGGCTTCTTTGATGTCTCCCCTCCACTTCAAAGGCACATTTGAGTACAAGTACTGGACGACTGATACCACAAAATGAGACCTTTGCTGGAACCAAGGACTTCTCTCAACTCTGCTTCAGCTGCTGGACTCCACCATCTGTCATACCCTTGCCTGAGGTGCCCTCTCCAGGCATGGGCCTCAAAAGTGGGTTCTGGAGCGGTCTTCAGCAAAAATAAACACGGTGACACCTTTGTGCCTATTGGAATAAGGATTTCTAAGCACTGTTTTTGGATGCAATCTTCAAAAATTCAACTTTTACTTATTTAATTTAATTTTTTGTCTTTTTGGTCTTGTTTTACTCAGATAAATACTTACAAATTTTCTAAACTGTTGTGGGATCTATTTAAGAGGTTTTCATTGTGTTGCTTTGTGTGTGTGTGTGCACAAATATTTTACAAATTGCCTCTTAAGTTTAGACTGACTGCTCTGTGCCATGCTACCAGAGGGTGAGCATAGGTTAATTTAGATTGTGTATCAGACGTACCCAGACTAGGACTGTAGTCCCTACTTGACCAAAGTGCAAACCTCTGCCAATTAGAGACAAAAAGTTTAACATGATAAATACTATTTGATAATAAAAGTGAACAATCACCCCCGTATACACTGATCTCTCATACAAAACACCCTTAACAAAACTCAATACAACAGAATTATGCCCTCTGTTGTAGGTGGTAGTTTAACAGAATGGTACATAGAAGACTACCTCATGCCCATCATCCTTGAAACCTTATTAAAAAGAATGCCACACAGCATTTGGACAACACCACACTGAAAATGATCCTTTCTCTCTATTTGCAGACTTAAAGAACATATCACTAGAAAGCCCTTAACTGTGACCACCCTGAAAAGCCAAAGGAGAGGTAAGCTAACACGGTAGACAGAGTCTGGTAGAATAGTTGGACCTGCCCTGATCAAACTACAACTACTAAAGAGAGAAACTAACTGATTGACCTGGACAACACAATTAAAACCCTTACTTTCAAATTAAACACATCACCAACCCAGTAGGCTTACATAATCAACGTACATACATTCACCAGTGCAATAACACCTAGTGAAGAGAATCCCGTACTGTATGAGTAAATACCACTTGACCCATACACTACTGCTATACACCGTGCAAAGGCAATATTCCATCACACATATACAACTGGTAGGTCACAAAGACCCACCACCTCCCTTCTAAGCACAACTAGATGGAAAGGCCAACATCCAGCACAAAACTACTTCAACATTGCTGGACATGGTCGGTTCACAAACAACTCCACAAACGGCAATCCGTGGGCAAACCTATAGCCATAGAAACATATGTTTGCATGCAAAAAGCATAAAAGAGCAAAGCAATTGGTAGACTTGGCTTAAAACATCTGTGCGTTAAGAACCTAGAATTACCGCAGTGCAGCTATATAGGGTCGCTTCTTTTTAATCTCAGACACAACATGAATGATAGAGTAGGTTCAGTGGCATAACAAAACTTGAGTGGAGCCCTGCAAAGTACATGTAGGGGGGCCCCCACGCTTTGACCCAGTCAAGAGCTCCCAGGCCAGGGGCCTGCTGCTTTTGCACAGTGCAGGAGGGGAACCCCTGAATCTCGGGGTTCCCCCGGCACGTGGGGGCTGCAGGGGCTATTATTGCGCCGCTGAGTAGATTTGCTGTCAGCTGTACCCAACGCTTGCAGCCATTTTACTGGCATCTGGATCCACTTTAAATTGTTGACCATCATGAAGTATTTTTTTCTGTCTCACCCCAATTCTTTATTCTCCACCTTACCGAGTCACAGGTACCAAGGAGTCATTTTATCCATTACTAAACAACCTTAAAACCAAGTGAAAAGTTTCTTAATCTAATAAAAGTCAACTCTATTTCAGTTTCAAAGTGGCAGGCACTCCACTAAAATGACAGTGATATCCTCCTGTACACATTAAGGTTTGTCACACAAAATCTTGAGCCTGTTAGAAGGTAGCACAGTATTATTTAAGGTCTAATAATCATTTTAAGTATGAAAGTGCGGAGCAAAAGGAGGGTGTGCTGAGGACAAAGAAATGCCTTTGATCGCACATTCGTTAGAAGTACCAGATAAAGGCACAAAGGATTTGGTAGCAAGATTTATATTTGCATGCATATTATACAATCCATGCACAGCTAGCGTTAGGGGAAAAGTGCAGCCCACCTGTATGGTTTTATTTACAATCATCATAATGGCATGATATAACGTGCATTTGTAAAGCGCATGATTTCTAGAATGGTCGTCTTGGCGCTGGATAACACATGCTCACTGGTGCCGAAGCATTAAAGGCGGAATAAACCTACAGATGTTCCGAAAGCTGACCCATAACGTCAAACAGATTTCTGTAGTCATTTATTATTCAAATGAGCCACCAGGCCCGAATAGTTTCATTGAAGTTCAATTAACCAATTAAGTGGTTTAGGGATACAAAATCACCTTTGATCCTTTTTTTTTATTTGGGAGCACAATAATTGATACAGGATTACCGTTTTTGAGGACTGAAAATCTGTGGTCAACAGTTCTTATGTAGGTGTGGCAAATGTTTTTCTTAATGCGGTCTGTAAATGTATTACATTGTAGATTAGCGTGTGTAAACGAAGTTAAGTGCTTTACACGACTTCTGTTAGTCACACATGACATTGCTACAGTTCTGGCATCCCCCACATGGGGCAACATGTGGGAATTACTTGCATTATTGTTTCACTTGATGGGCACGAACATTTAGCATGTGAAGGCACCTCATTTTACTGTACATCTTAAAAACGTCATTTTCTCAGGGGAAAAGGGTGGGGAGTAAATCAAAAACGGCAGGTGATATCTTTTACCAAACATGCAAACTGAAGGAAAAAAAGTGATGCTGAACAATGCTTCAGATGTTCACACTCACTGAGGATTCCTTTGTGTAACTCTGCTGCGTTGTGGTTTAGCTTGTCGCCACCTTTACAAAAGCTGCCCACCTATATCCATCCGCATTAGTAAATCTGCCAATACAGTGCAAGCTGCTAAGTTCTAGAACATAACATTTGTATTTGTAAAGCGCACTTATCACCCATGGGTCTCAAGGCGCTGAATTACAGATGTTTATTCTTACCCAACTAAATGGTACAAATTGTTATCGACCTCAAATGGATGAAAGGCTGAGTGGACCCACAGGGATTTGAACCTGTGACCATGAGGTCAAACACAGGCCCCTGCAGTGGATGCATTAGTCCACTAAACCAACAGACCCGGCTTATCCAATCTCAGTGGGGACACAAGTAATGATGAAAGGGTTTCACTTAGGATAAATTCAAGCTTCCACAAACAGTTCTTCGTGAATATGAATTTTACGTATGGTAATGACAAAGGTATTCACAATGTCTTCTCTTCACATGAGTGAGGTTACCAGTTAATCACATTATAGTATTTCTGTACGCTGAATACATTAAACCCAAAACTAAAGGACTCAGGAGAAACTCTTACAGGAAAATACAAGGTACTCGGCTGCAGTTCTTGTGTTCAACTACATGTGAACTGCGTCAGCACCCACACATTGTGACACTATTTTTAATAGCTTTAACAATGTCTGTAATTAGTTTGCCATAAAAAACTAGCAGTAAGAACATCTCACGGGGACATATCTTACCTCACGCACACCAAAAATCTGACAATATAATCTAAAGTAAAATGGCCCATTCAATAACTGAGTTCTAGATCAGCAGAACAGTTTTATGTATTTACTACAAACATTAATATTAAATGTGATACAGAGTCAATGCCATGAAGGCTTTTAATCAAATAGGGCAAAACGGAGAACTACAAAATCAAAAATATTCTCAGTCCCAAATGGAGAGCAAAATCAGGGGAGAAAAGGACAGAAATCCTAGCATTATAGGAAAGATCTCCATTTCACCCCCAAAGTGAAGAATTTTTATACATTATTTTTGCATAATAATTCATTAAAACTTCAGAATCACTGAGATGTGAGCAAATGTATCATTTTATTAGCAAATCAGAACACAGCTCCACTAAGTTTTATTCTGCCCACTCTATGCTAAAGACATTAGGAGGTGGTTAAACAAACAAGGTACATAAACAAAAGCAAACTATTATGAGTGCCAGTGCCTTGAGACCCTCAAGGGTGAGTAGTGCGCTATAAACTCCCCGATTGAATGAATGGGTAAAGTGAACTAGCAGAAGTACTTTGAAATGTAGTTACAGTTTGCGACTGAACTGGGGAAGGTAAAACAAACAGCATGAACGATGACCATGAAAATAAACTGACAGAACTTTATAATGTACTGCAGAAATAAACAGGGAAACACATAGGGTGAAGACAGGGGTGACATCCATTTTGTACAATACAGTTGCTAAGCCCAAATTGAGGTCTAATTAACAAGAGTTAGGAAAATATACTGGTACATATAGGCGTGGCAAATTGGGTTATTAGTTGTGTGGCCTACACAAGCAATAGGTCCACAATTTTTCCTTGCGGGGAACCAAGCTCCCCATTGTAGCACTGGACTCTCTCAGAGTAGCAAAGTAGAGCAGTCCAAGACCTACTCAGGGGATGTGGTGTGGGCTAGTAATCCAAACACAACAAAAGAGCCATGGGAGATTTATAGACCAGCAGGTGTTATCTACCCAAAATAACAATATACCACACAAATAAACACCTGGGTCTTTCAAAAGTAAAAGAGGAACAGGAATGAAAAGAGGAAACTGATTCAGGAAACTAGGGCAACCCAAAAGGAAAGGAGTAGTAATTTATTTTTTTTAAGGACCATTTCCCTCACCCACCAGAGGTGGTATGCTTCATCATAGGGTTGCCCTAGTTTCCTTGATCTGTTCCCTCTTTTTCTTGTTAAAGATCCAGGTGTTTATTTGTTTGGTTTATTGGGGTTAGTAATTACCATTCGCTGCCATCCTATAATAATACTCAATCGATTGCCCAGTCAGTGCTCTTTCTTTAGAACAAGGAAAAGTACATTTATTACACACACACTACTAAATACTTCGCACCAATTTACAAATATATACATTAGACAGATGGAAAATACCATAGATAACATTGCATAATCACGTTTGACCCCTTAAAGGGTAATACAAACATGAGTTAAGTCTATTGGCTTGGTAAATGGTTCAAGATCAACAAACACCCTGTTAAAGAGATTATTTTGTACTGTAAATGCAATAATATTCACTTTTTAATGCACTTATTAAAGTTAATAAAGCATATTCCCTTTAATCAGTCATCGCTGTCAACATTATGATAGCAATCGAGTATTTTAAAATGAACATAAAGTGTGTGTGCTTTTTATATACTTTCAAACCATGAAAATGCAATCATAAGAACAGCCCCTAGAGGTCATCACTTTCTGATCACATAAAATACAAGCATAGCTACTAGCCAAGCATAGCTACTAGCCCTTGGAGAATGTTACATTACATGCATCTTACTTGTACATCTTCAGACCACATTAGATGTAACCACAGAGTCAGCGCTTAGAGAGTGTTGAACTCCCAGCTGTAAAGCAGAAGCTCCAGACTTAGGAGAGCTTTAAGAATTGTGTGAATAATCCCAGAAGATCAATGATTCCATTACCCTGCACACGTAGGGTCAGTCTTTTACAATTCCTAGAGGGGGGAAAGGGGCTGCACACTCTTTTTAACGTTGGAAGGGCTCCTGTCATCCTAGGGCCACCACAAGGAGAAAACAAAATGCAAAATAGAGAGCCCCACAGGTCATTTTGGGTTGCACCTGACTGGATCAGTGAATATTATATGAGCAGCTCTCCCACTGAGCTAGGGGGGGAGATGCTTTTTGTTGTCTTTACCACGCGGCCGTGTGCCTTCTTTCTTTTTTTGGGGTTGTGGGGTGCCAGGTCTCACTAGGGCATCCAGATGCCTCCAAAACAATGGGTGCAGCTGAGGGAGCCTATCCCCGACTGCCCACCGGCTCCCGCGCAGTCCATACTTCCACACCGTGGCAGCCAGCAGCTACCCCTTCCCTACCAATCTCTTCACAGGTAATGGCCACCCGCTCCCTCAAGACACAGAGAGTGGGCAGGTCCACAACCTCTGAGGCGTGCCTCCCCTTCCTCCTGGTCGTAGTTTGTTGGGGTTGTGGTCCCGGCCCCATCCGCTGCATATATGGTCTGGAAGATGGGGTCCCAGAGCCAGTGGAGAGTATGGGGAGGAGGGGTACATGCACGCCCCCCACTGGAAAATGTGTAAATCTGCCTTCTTGCACTGACATGGACCCTCAGGCCTTGGCACACTCGGGGCAATTTCAGGTCAGGTGGCAGAACCCCACATGCTCTACTCAGTGAAAAAGGCGTCAAAGGTTGCCAATCTTCAAAATGCCATAACTCTGGGCCCAATGGGCCGCTCTGAACGATCTTGGGCTCATTTATTTCTTAGTGGCGAGCTCTAGCCACCAGGGGATAGTTTTAGCAGGCCGTCTCACCTCCAAAGTGGTGTCCGCTACAGGGAGCTGGTTCTCATGACTCCTTGAGTCAGCCTTCCTCCTGGTCTGTCTCTGGGCACAGATGTCCAGGGCTTTCCCCCAGCAGGTCCTCCGTGTGTGTAAGGGGCAACCTTCCTTCCCTTTGGTGAGACCCTCTGGTCCTGGGGTCAACTGGGGCAGGGCCCTTAATCATTTTTGGGAATCAGGGAGTTCCTGTTTCCAGTTGTTCATGACAGCCCCAGGATCCAGCAAAAAAAAAAAAATAACAGCAAGCACCAACCAGGGTTGGATTGGGATTAAAAATTGGCCCGGGGGCATGCCAAGAAAAAGTGGCCCACATTTGCATATTGCCGTTCCGCAAAACACTGCTTCGGCGAAATTTTATAAAATGCGGTGGGGGAGGCGGGTAAATAAAATGCAAGGATTCATTTACACTGGTGAGGGGTGGGTTTAAATAAAATGCACACTTTGTTTTCACTGGTGAAACACACCTGCAAACAAGTGAGGCCACTTTTGCTCAGGACCTCCCGCCCCCACTTAAGATGAATTTATTAATGGGCCGGCCCAGCGTGAGAAAGGGAGTGACACCTCTGCCCGTTGATAAAAGGGAGGTAATGGATGCCCATATACCTCCAGAAAGGCCAATCGGGCAACCACTGGGCCGCTGGTGGCATCGAACAATGCAGAAACCGTCCAAATCCCCCCCATGGCTGCTCAAAAAAGCAGTCCACAGCTGAACTTCAGATACCAGCCCCTCGGGCACCACCTGAGTGCCCACGTTACCAATATGACACTTGCAACAACCATGAGACAGTCTCCCGATGGTCCAAGAGTTATTAAAGGGGGGGGGGGGAACAGTACAAGCCGGCATCCTCGAGGAGTCCCTAGACACATCTGCTCTGGAGGCGTCAGCTTCATCCCTCACTGACAGGGCCTCTCTCACCAAATCTTCAAAGGGAAGCCCACTCCTGTGTTGACGCTAGAGGTCTGGGCTCCCTCCTTTTTTTTGTGGGCTTGGGGTGGCCCATCTCAGGTAAGGGGAACAGCTGATTGATTGTTGTAGATCCTTCAATCCCACCTCTTTCCCCATCAGGAACTAAGTAAAGCACTGTTAATTGCTCCCTTTGTGTGGGGAGGGCATTGTTCCTGCTGCTGGAGAGAAATGTAATTAACTTGGCACAGCAGGATGACAAAAGTCATGGACTCTAATCCTGAGCTGAGCCAGAAATGTATGACATTTCTGGATGAACTATAAGTTGTACAGATATCATCTTGTAACTCGCATATTTAGTTTTTTCGCACAGATTTCACCCCATTTTGATATGTCACTTTACTTTGTAGGGCAAATGGAAGTGAAACTGCACTTCAAGGCAGTTGTCCGCCTATGTGTATAATAAAGTGTTACTACAGACAAAACAGTAAATCACACAGACTTTCCCAATGTATGTATACTAATTTTGTAAGGCCTGCCCCAGGTCAATATCTCATCATGCAGAGACCCCTCTGGGCTAGGATACCTGTGCATAGTTAGTGTGCTGTGCACAATGGTAGTCTCACATGCAGCCCACACGTGTGCACACATGTTCACGTGCAACCAGCCCCTTACCCTAGCTGAGTCGCAGCGACCTTATCTTAAAGGGCGGGCATTGGTGGTAAACTCATGCAGCCCATGTGCCATGTGATTACCGTGGGTGAGACATATGTGTTGATACTCAACCACAGTCAAAAGTCCAAAACCAGGTAATCTTCAAAAAGCAAACAATTTGGGCATAGTGAATGATCGGAACTCAAAAGCAACAATAGAAATAGCATTTGAATTGTAATATATCCGAGTGTATATGTATACAAAAGTGTGAAACTACATTTTGCATGATGTT
Organism: Triturus cristatus; assembly: GCF_964204655.1. NCBI lineage: Eukaryota > Metazoa > Chordata > Amphibia > Caudata > Salamandridae > Triturus > Triturus cristatus. Next base: position 463,029,698 of record NC_140585.1, read on the forward strand.
AATGGTGCGCAAAAATGTAAATGCACCAAACTCTTCCACCCCCACAGTCAACATATGTTATGGGCTGCAGGACAACGTTTTTATTACTTACTACTACCTGTGGTGCAGCAGGCCCAAGTGGAAGAGGCTCAAACATTCCAAGATCTGCGGCAAGGAAATGTTTATCAGTGTCACTGCCGGGCACACTGGAAGGACTATTAAGAGTTAATTCAAATACATTGCCAACATTTCAGGCACAACATATCCTCTAAAGTATGCCTTCCCAGTAACAGTCTCTTAAATAGATGTTTAGAAGGGATGGTTGCCTTGGATAAGGCTAAGCACCAATGAGTGACATTCGTAGCGAAAACAATGAGAATTAAGGGTGACGTAAAATGGAGTTTACCCAAGGTGGCCTACTCAGGATGGAGGAAGAGCATAGGTTCTCCTCAGTTTGAAACTCTTGTTGTGTCTCATTAAGCAAAGTAACCTGGAAACAACTGTGTGCATTGGGGTGTGTGTTCTGGCTGAAGAGAATCTCTAGGAGCATAAAGATACCAAACCCAAAACACTTGCTGTTAGTTCACAAACCACTTCCCACAAACCCAAACTCAATTCAATTCAATTCAGCTTTATTCCGTGCAAATTAATGACCATAAAAGCACAATACACAAACATAATAAGAAAAAAATAAAATAAAATACAAGGGCAGATTATAGTAGACATAACAATACATTAAAAACAATAAATTAATTAATTAATACTAATTAAAAAAAAAATAGGGGCATTTGCACCCATGGTTAAAAACACATACTTTTCCTGGAATTGATGCATTTGTTTAAAAAGGTTGCAGTATAAAAACAAATATCCGCAGATTGCAAATTAAAAATTAGTTTCATTGCTTGCTCAACTGAATGTGTTCCATATTTAACAAACATTGGTTTGAGAAGGGCAATCCGAAAATTAGAATACAATTTGAAAAATAGCATAAAGTGCAATGTGCTTTGCATGGAGATCCCGTCACATCTACAAGGCCCAGATGGATGTTTTTTCATTGTTGGATGGCCCACCAAATGGTGCGCCATTCCAAATCTGAGTCTTGTTAACACAAATTTATGTGACGGTCTTGTGACCAAGGTTAAGTAGACAGGAAATCCATCCGTAGATAAATATCTGTTATAAAATGTGACAGTGGACAGAGTTCCAGCGGCAACAGCCCTCTTGCTCTCTACAAAGGCCAGAAAAACCCTTTTTAACTCGACTTTGGGGATCAGTAAAACTGCTTTGGGATCATTTACAATGTTCAGGTTAAAAATATCTGAAAAACACACAATAATGTATTTAATCCAGGGTATTGCTACAAATTTGTCTAGTTGCAAACAGTCCTGGATAATAGATCTAGTAAAAGACTTCTCATCCTTCAGCCAAATGGACCGCCAGGTCATCAAAGGCCTAAGGGATAAAAGGTCAAGTAGGTGGTTAACAGATAATTCCCAGTGACTCAAAGCATTAGAGGCCGATGCGGGCAAGCATAAAAGTTTAAGAAAAAGATTTTCTTCGAGCTGCAGATTGTGGGCGCAACAATAACCCCAGATTCCTGCCCCATACAACGCAATTGTTACGCATCTAGCCTGGTAAATTTTAAGCATGTCCCCGGTCCTACGGTTCCCAATTTTAGCGGCAAATCTAAAGATGCCGTGGGCATTTCTAGCCTTTTTATTGCGTATGTTATTGAATTCATAAGTCCACTTCTTATCACTTGAGAAGGTAATACCTAAATAACAGAATTTATCCACATGTTGCACCTTTACATTATCAATAAAATACCCTTTTATGGTCTGTTTTGGATTCTTGGGACCACCGGTCATGGTGTACGTTTTCCCTTTATTAATAACTAATTTCCTATCTTTAATAAAGGATGCAAAGCTATCCATCAACCGCTGCAATCCTACAGGAGTTCTGGATAACAATACAGCGTCATCGGCGTATAATAACACCGGCACTGAGACACCATTGATCCTAGGAGCATCTGCGTTCACTTCCTTTAAAATGGCATCAATTCCATTAATAAATAAAATGAATAAGAGAGGAGCTAAAACACAACCCTGCCTAATACCACGTTTGACACTAAAGTTTGGGGTACATTCTCCCTTCCTGCCAAAACAAACACAGGTTTTTAATTTTTCATACATCCTGGCAAGAAAAAATATTATACCCTCCGGTGCTCCCATATTCAACAAGGTTGGCCACAAAATTGAGTGGTCAACCATGTCGAAAGCGCTGCTTAAGTCAGCGAAACATAGGTGCATAAGGCCGGGTTTTGCGTCACTGTACTTCCCGATCAACAGTTCTAAATTAACACATTGATCAAGCGTACCCCTGCCTTTCCTAAAACCATACTGGCTGTCTGCCAGAATATCATCCTGTTCCACCCATTCTTCCAGTCTTATAAGCATAATTCTGCTCATAACCTTTATAGAGGAGTCCAATAAGGAGACAGGGCGGTAATTCTTTGCATCAGACCTGTTTCCTTTTTTATAAATTGGAACGATAATGGACTCCCCCCAGGTTGGAGGGGGCTCAATACAGACAGCAGCATTAAAAACAACGGACAACAGGGGACCCCAGACTTTAGATGCGGCTTTATAAACGTCAATCGGGACCCCGTCCGGGCCTTGAGCCTTCCCGCCAAACCCAAACTCTTTTCTAAAGAACAATTGCTCTGGTGTCGCTCGTTAAGGAACCATGAATTAAATACATATAAATTCAAAAAGCCTGAAACATAGGTATTAGTTGAAGGAAAACAAAAATGACTTATTTCGCATTGGAAAGACTACCATGTCATGACCGTATATGGCCCTTCGGAAGGAATCATTATGCAATAAATAAATGCAAGAACATGAAGTACCTGCTGGGACTTACAATATACTGGGCACATGCAGCTTAACAGGAGTTTGGCTAGCGTAGACTGCAGACAGACGCATATATCTGACAATTTTAATGAACATAAACTCTCCCGTCCCCATCATGAAGTATTATATCAAATTTTCATGCTCTCCCCCGCCACACCCCTGTCGCCGCTGATTTGTTTGGCTGAAAATATTTCCCATCATAGAACCTATAATCTTAGTTGGATTTTTATTAAATGTGCAATATAGTAAAAAGTGTATAGATTATGCACACAAAATATGGCAAAGTCCACAGTTACTGTAAATGGTTTACTTGGTTCTTTTTTGTGAACTACACATCTTTGTAATGTGCACCCAGCAAACAATCCAGAATTAGATGATTACATTGAATGTCTCCCTAAAACAAAGGGCCAACTCCCACCCTGATAGACAATACTAATAACAAATAAAATGGACAGGAGATGAGGAGTGATGAAGCCACCGTGTTGCTCTCATCCTTGTGTAGGGGGCTTAACCAGTGGCCATGATCTCAAAGTGTGGCCTAGTTGTGAGGTCTAGGGTGAGAGCTTGAAGATGCGCCTAGAGAGGCTAGGACTGGCATGATCCAGCTGCTTGCTCGTGTAATCTGGTGGGTACAGACCTGAATAGATGAGAGCTGGAATGCGGCGGTCTGTGTAAGGTTCCCATGGCAACCGGTGAGGGAACAATGTCCAGCTCACTATTCTCTGAAGAATTATCAAATATTGTGGAGCTGCTAAGCCTCCGTTGAGTAACCTGTGCTCTCCTTACTTTCATCACTTTTGCTAAAACAGCCGCAGGTATGCAACGCTGATTCCAGTAAATTGTTTTAGGATTTTTGCATCACTTACTCTATTTCTGCATTTTACTCGTGTTTACAACTACATTGCACTGGACTGTCAGTAAATCTTGCATGCCACTCACACACCATGTATCAGTGTCTTGTTCCCTGTTGATAAGTGTGCAAGGGGGTGCCTGTGAAGCAATGGTATCCTTACGAGGGAAAGTCATAGAAGTATTCATTTGAAGCAGTAACGGAGTTTTCAGCTGGGGCTAGTCTCAGGGCACCAATCAAATAAGGAACATTTAAGTAATTGAGATAGGCAAAATAGTAGGGGCTGGGAGCAATGCTGAATGCTCCTACGGGATAGCTGCACGCCTGCTCAGTTCTACACCTATACTGGCTTGCTCAACAATCCAAGCGCTCTGCCAAGCTTTTGGAGCAAGTAGACTGTAGGTCCAAGACGTATACTGTGATCTATTTATGCATATTTATGCAGCGTGGACATTACCCAAAGGGGCTACAGTGTTTCATTGGCAAAGTATTTTGTTACATCGAAGTTACAGACGTTTAAGATTGACAATACAGATATAAGTAATTACAAGGGTGAAAGTACAACAGGTAGATCATTCCATAAAACAGAATGCACAAACGTCCATAAGAAGGTTGAGGTAGAATATAGACTGCACAAAAGGTATGTGTGTGTGTGTCCGTAAACCGGCTGAGGTAGCATGCAGCCTTACAAAGCTCGGGGTACTACAGAGGTCTGTGCCAAGAGGGGAGTACAGAGGTTTCGCTGAAATACCCTTGGAAGAGGAGGGCTTCCAGGGCGGTTTTGGAAGTTACCAGCGAAGCAGCAACGCGCGGATTCAGATTCCTGAATGTCAAATCTAGGACCGGAAATGGGTGATGGCGCGAGGGAGTGCTTGGACTCGAAAGTGACTATCATAAGCATCGACCCAATATCAGTGGCTGTTGAGTGCAGCGCTCCTCGATACATGTTTTGACAATGTTAGTATGCGTGGTAGGCACTGATGCACATAAAATATTCCATTCAATGCAAAAACAATTTCTAGGTTTGTGTGTTCACTGAAACCCGGGCCATGTAATAAAGGGCGGCTTCTTTGCTTTATTTCGTACAAGCGGATGATGTATTTTGTGTGTCCCCGAAACTGCCACATATATTTCCCTGCCTTGCTTCAGCTAAAGGAGAATTGTGAATGTTTTGCTGAACATTAGCAGTAGCTGTAGCCAAGGGCTCCAGAGAATGACCTTGTAACAAGCTCTCTGCTTCCCTGCCAATGGAGTGCAAAGAAACAATAACTAATATTTATGTGATGCAAATAAAAACCATTCCTTTAGTCCGGTATTGCAAGAAAACCCGTAACCACTTCACCGAAATACCAAGTAAAAACATATTTAAGCTCACTAATCTGGGACGGACGGACGGGGGGGGGGGGGGGGGGGGAGGGGGGAGGAGGGGGGGAGAGAAGAGAGAAATGGGGACAGAAAGAGCGATCTTGACAAAGAGCAAGAGAAACAGACATGCAGGGGGTGTTACATGCTCGAGCAACAAAGTAAATAATACTCTAATAACCTTTGCAATTGCTGAGGTATTTAATATTGTGATAGAATCTATAATAAATACTAAACATAAAACACCAAGGCTGGTGTGTGGACTGCTTAAGGTTCCCATGAGGGACAGAGACTCGACCAACTTTTATAAGTTTAACTGATAAGGGGAGACGGCCAATACTGGTTTGTTTTCTTTTTGACCTTCAGATACAGTTTTATTTCAGGACCCCTCAAAAAGTGGGGTTCTCACAAGTACACACACTACTCTCTGTAATCATTGGAGCAACTATCGAAAGATAATTTATTGGCTCTGGTGCCTAGAAACAATGCAACACAATCTTGGGTCTACTACCATGAGGAATCACCAAGCAGGGGAGGTGCAATGCCAACCTACTTCAGAAGCAGACCGAGGAGGACATATATAGGGCAGCATCAATACAGAAGCCCCAGCAAATACAATGAAGGAGTCTCTGGGCAGGGACCCTTCTAACCACACCCCTTTTGCTGTCATTCATTTAAATTAGAACATTATGCAGACTGTGGCATCAACTGCAAGAAGCCAACACATTGGCTTTGGCTATCGGATAAAAGGCACACGGTTTGAATGCAATAAATGTTCTTCTGCCTGTTAACGCTAGGAGGGCAGGAGCTTTTGTAGAATTCATCTTAAACTGCTTTAGAGGTACTCAAGTATATCAAAGACTTCTGATCAACGAATAAGGCCCACTCAAAAGCATTGGAAGAACACACCATGTTTGGCCGAGTATGACTTGCAATGTTCTGAATGCGTCTCCTGGCATGGAAGTGTTAACGCAGGTAAGTCTCTTCTGCCTGCCAATCATGGTAATATGATGGAAGCAAGAAATGAGAGGCCCCTGAAAACAACTGAAACCAATTAGAATACCAATAACAAAGCTCAATAACTGCGGCACTCAAGCTCAGAGAACCATTACAAGTACGCCAGGAAACAAGAGAACATTTCACCCCAATGATCAAACCTGAAGGTGCTGAACTGAAAAGGCGCGGCACAAGAAAGAAACATGTGGTAAGCAAATGTGACATTTTTTTAAATGCAACACAAAACAACACATTACATTTGGCAAAAAAACAATTCAACAAGTCACAAAACACAAAAGAGTAAGCCTGGAGCTAATTGAGTTTTATAAAATAAGATGACTACCTGAATAGATCTAGCTTTTTGGACACACTGAGAACGATCCTGGAGCTGAAGGACCTTGAAATCAACGGGCTGGCAAAGGTTGGCCTTTATAGAGGACATAGCAATGCCATCATAAGCATTTACTATCTACAGCAGAACAACTTCCAAATTAACATAGGCACTGACGTACTGTGGAAATGAGGCCAGAGAAGAATGCACACAACGATTGTGCTTTCCAACTAACGAAGACTATTCATTTACAAAAAAAAAAAAAAACTCATCTTACTCTGCTGCTTCAGTTTCAATTTTCAGTGGAGAATCCTGGTCAACCGTAAGGATCACCAAATGAAGATGATGATGGAATGAACAATCTAGCATCAGTTTGGTCAGGGCTCCCCTAGCATTCCTTGACATCAAACCTGGACTTGGATGGCTTCTCATAGGATGATGATGTCAATATGGAGGATCTACAGTCCTATTTTTGGAACATTGCCGGACTGGCCTGTAAATTGTTACATAAGGATTTCGTCCAATTTTGTAACATTCATCAGATTTCATTTTTTTCAGGAAACAGGACCCTGAGAATATTGTATGTTCCAGCTATGAGGGGGTTCCCATTAGACCCACTGCAGATGTAGACACTCTAAAAGGGGTTCGAACCATCTGAAGAACTAAAGTCAAAGTGAGTTCAGTTTTCATCCATGTCAGGCCTCGCTGTCATTCTTAAAGGATAGAACCTTAACCCCAGGGAATTCATACTACTGAATTTGCATTCAACTGCAAAGATTTTAATTTATGGTTTTAAAGTGTCAGCAATACAGCACCATTTGGATAAGAATCATCAGAAAGTTCCAATCTTTTCTGGCAATTTAATTATCAGGATGGATGAGGAAATTTGGGATCCTTTTAAGCCAGTTTATGTCTACCCATCCAAATGTACAGATAACGAAATAAATGAACACGGGGTTTAGATGGCAACAATATTTCAAATAAGAGTGTTGATTAGACTCAATGGAAGAACAAGATCTGACATGCCAGCTCAGCCAGTCCACATGGTATTTGGTTCCTGTACAAATATAGTTTTCACTTTTGCTTCCCTTGCTTCGTTGGAAGAATTAAAGGCCTTTGTGGCAACTGAAAAGACTGAAAGTGACCACTTCCTACTAAAGATAGTATTGAGTGAGAAAGGTATTCATGGAATAAATAGGCCCTCATGATGAGGTTAATATTGCTTTTTTTGGTGGCTACAGAGTTCCAGCTATTTGCAATTATCGGTATGGCAATGCCGTTTCTTTACATGTTTTAAAAACATAAACAAAAATAATGTCATGAGCAATGCCAATAGCTCTAACTTTAACAATGCCGAGACCGTTTCATTGTAAATGCTTGTTCTTTCTTTCTAATAAACGACAGGAGTCCTTTCGGTTTTGTCCCACCCCACATTGGCAAGCAGGTTGAGGATATATAACGAGCCGGAGACTACTAACCTTGTTATATGTAAGCTTGATACGTTCCCGAACGCCCGAACCGGACCTTGAGTCTCCACCGCTGACACAGACTTGTTCTTCACACAGGCCTGCCCCCCCCCTTTTTTTTGCTAATTGGCCATGCATGATTGACTTTTAAAAATGTCAGTGTTTGTTTACCCCAAAAAACGCCCACCGCGCCGTTTTCGCACCTTCGTGAAATAAACTGTTTAACAAACACTAGAAAAAGGCACCACAGATAAATCGTAACACATTTAAAACCCGCATTGGTGCCGAATATGATGAGCTTTCCAAATATTGCGACGGTGGCGTGCGTAAAGTGAAAGCTGATTCAGGGACGCCCGGACGCCTGTAAAACATTAGAGTCCATAACTGCGGTTTTGTAAATTTCAGAAGTTCGTTTTGTAACGTGTTTGCTGCGCGCTGCTGGTAGTATTCATCATTTTTTGAGATGGTCTGTTAATTTGCCTACCCTTGGAACACGCTTTTGTACGTGGGATAAATACAAAAAGACACATTTTTATTTTCCTTAAGATGCATCGTTTATTCGATAGGAAACCTATCGAATAGGCTGGGGGCGAGGTACCCCTGAGTGCGTGTATGTTTTGGGAACACGTTCGTCAGAGCTCCGGCCCCTCGCCAGGGCTTTCCATGCTGCCCGCACCAAGCACTATAACATAAATAACACAAGGGTTGGAACGGAGTCAGCCGCACCCAAAGCTTTGAAACAGCCGCTCCAACTTTTAACTGTACCTGCTACGCAGTTTTGCGGTATTGTAGTGTTATAAAGAGCCAGCTTTCTGGTGCTTAATTTCTGCCGGCGGTTGCTGAAACACAGCAATGGGAGGTGGAAGAGAACCACGGGAACGTGAAGACAAAGGAAGAGCATTATGATTGAGACGAGAGCCCCTGCAAGGATGAGCTAGAGGCCGGAAGTGTGAGGTGCCGGAAGAAAGAGACATGGGGTGGAATGAGGACTATGCACAAGGCACAGTCTTTCAGACAAAACCCGGGGCACTTATTTATTTCTAAACTGGTTCTCAATACAACTAAACGTCTTTGGAGCCAATGTATTTTATTGTTTTGTAAAGTGTTTTGTATGGTGCTTCGTAGTTTTAAAGGTGCGACCATGCAAGATTTGAAAAGGACAGGCGATGACTCTGGTTGCTCATTCCTTCATGAAGCCATTGGCAGTGCTCAGAGCGCCTCGAAGCTCCAACCCATGCTGTACACTTGTCTGTGGGCAGGAGTGAGGAAGGGGACAGTTTTGGAGGTTTTAAGAGTCAGTGAAAAGTTGTGAGATAGGTAGGACCCTCCCTGGGGAGAGCAGCGGACTGAGAGCTCGCAGACACAGCTGTTCCCAGTAGAGGCAGCCGCTGTGTTTTAAAGGCGCCGTTCTCTGCCGGCTTGCTGTTAAAGCAACAGTACTCCCAACAAGGCAGAGCAAAAGGCACACCACCGCCTTTCTCGCTACAGATTGGCACAGAGCGCACGGATATAACGTATTTACTCCTTCAATAAAATTGTAATCGCCCAGCCCCGGTTTACCGAAGAAACTTCCCCTTGAACTCTTACCATGTTGGGAAAGAGCTTGAAGCTGGCCTCGAAAAAGAAGGACCTTCCCTGGGTTTTCAGAGCAGCGGACTGAGAGCTCGCAGACACAGCTGTTCCCAGTAGAGGCAGCCGCTGTGTTTTAAAGGCGCCGTTCTCTGCCGGCTTGCTGTTAAAGCAACAGTACTCCCAACAAGGCAGAGCAAAAGGCACACCACCGCCTTTCTCCGAGGTCAAGAAAAAATGCCTCGGAGAAAGGCAGCGACATTTTCGGTTTGGGGGGCGTGTTTGTCTTTTCTCTCCTCCAGCCATTGGCTGGAGGAGAGAATGTGAAAAGTTGCAAAAAACACGCCCCCGATCCGAAAAGGACGGGGCTTCAACGGAGTGACTGGACCTCTTCTCCAGTGGCTGGCCAGCATTTAAGAGGCCAGCCAATGGAGAACAGGAGAGAAGAGGGGCGGGTGCAAGCCCCTCTTCTCAAAGACATTAAATGTCCGGACTTCCGGTCTGCCGACCGGATGGTCCCGAGACCTAAAAAGGCCACTCTGCAGTAGCAAACGGTTTCCTTAGCTTTTCATACCCTTTGCGGCCACAATGGGACTTAGTACATCTGCACCAAAATCTCCGGTGAGTGCAGGAGGACAGGGTAGAATGGCCTCTTTCTGGTCACAACACTGCTTGCGTCGGAGGTGTATCGAAACAAGGGTTCCTCTTGCTTCAATAAGGGAGTGTGAATGACTGGCTCCTCCCTTTTCAGGGCACATATCCAGCTTCAAAGGAAGTTTTTTCTTTAGTGTTACGAGCAGCTTTGCCAGACACTCACTTGAAGCGCCTTTTATGTTGGTGGTGTGTCTCGTATTGGGTGTAGTAGGAATGTTGGTTCTACACTGTTAATTTCTGGACCGGTAGTTAGGTTATGCTGTAAGTGGAGCATTAGGAAAGTCTGTTGCTGAACATTGGCTTGTGGGACGCTTGTCGTTCTCTTCGCCCGAGTGTGTAAGCTGTACAACCTTTTTCATCACTATTCAATTGTTGCCACCTTCATCACTGCTGGAGCGCCTACACCCACTGCCAGGGCCGTTGTGAACCCCCCGCTTTAGCAGCTACAGCCGGGTGGAGTTATTGATGGTCCTCTTCCATCTGCAACTCGGCAGACGGCAAATAGCATGAAAGGGGCAAGTGGGAGAATAAGTGAGTGAGCGAAAGGATGGACGGGTGATTTAAAGGGTGGATGGCTGGGTAAGTGAAAGGGAGGATGGACGGGTGCGTAAAAAGGGTGGATAGGTAGATGGATGAATGAATGAGTGAAAGGATGAATAAGAATAGACAGATGAGTGAAAGGGAGGATGGATGGCTAAATGAAAATAAGGATGGATGAAGGAAAGGGCGGGTGGATGAATGAAAGGACAGATGTTTGGATGGAAGAGACAAAAGAGAGAGGGTTGTGATAATTTTCTTTGTTTGCTTGGTGCCACAAGTGCTTTGGTTCGAAGTGGGGGGGGGTGCATAAATTTTCAGGCTACTCCTGCTAAACTGATAGGACGCAACATCGGCTGAACAGGAATCACTCACTGCGAAGGAGTAGAAATATGTAGAAGCGGGAAGGGAACAAGATCAGCAGAGGCAGCACCTGGCAAGCTGGGCTTACTCATCAGAGGTCAGGCAATGGGAGGGTGCTGGCCTCGGATTTCTGTCTGCTCGTCTGAGATTTCTTGTGCACGTGGAGAAGAGCATCCAGGGAGCGTCAAGGAAGGAGTCTATCACTGAACCCTTTACAGCTTCTGGTCCTCGATACTTGTGTTCTGCAGGAGTGAAGGTCAGCGGAGAGTGGGCACAGAAGGAATAAGTGGCGTCACTCTAGTGCGTAGGCACACTGCCTGTAAGGTGTGGCAGGGCACTGGTTGTCTTTAAATCGCCTAGCTGAGAGTAAGCTTTTAGGGAACTTGCTCATTAGTTTCCACAGTTGATAACGAGGTGCACTTGACTTTCATAAGACACATTATTTTAATAATTGCTGATGGATCCTTTGGTCAGGTTTGCAGTATATGTCAAGGCAACGGAGGTGCCGCACTGGAGTAATGATTCAAATCCAGAGCTCAAACGTGGAGCACTCATTTGGCAGGAAACTCAGCACTTCTGGTTCTGGCTACAGTGGCCTAATATGCAGCTACAGAACCATTTCCTCCATGTTTTTATCTCCCTGGAGAAACACCCATGAGATATAAAGTATATATCAAGGCATTTGATGTTTTTAAGGGGGCAATCAGAGGATTTAAATTTAAACTAGTATGCAAGAGATCCAGTTTGGAGCATTTACCAGTATGGAAGACCAGGAGATAAAGATATATTTAAAGTTTTCCCTAATGTAGGCGACCACCAGGTGTAGAGTTTTACAAATATAAAGAAAGTGACAACCTTAGAAGAAACATTTGAGTGTTTAACCACTTTAGTCGTTAAGAGATCAAGATCTGTTTTCACATGACTAACACCCTGAATCCACTGCTCGGTCTATTGCTACATTCAAGGCTCTATCAACCAAATGAAGGTTTGAAACTTTCCTGGAACAACTGATAAGTGATCAACTTCTCTTAAGATGTGCTAACAAAAGATACAGGAGAGTGTTCTGGCTTGCAAGAATATGGTATCTGGATGGAGCCATAACAAACCAAAAGCACAGAGACAACTAGTCAACCACATAGACAACTGAACAGTGCAAGTGAGTGTGTGCTGAACAAAAGTTGCACAAATAAGTGTAATTACTGGAATGGGTGAAAATCAGTAACAAAACAGCATGGGAAATGTGTTCTTCTGGTATGTGCAAATGTAGATGGATGAGCTGAACGTTTTTTTTTTAGATTTATATAGCGCAAACTCAACCCAAAGGTATCAGAGTGCTTTACATGAGCACCAGTTGTGTTACAGATGGACACATTCATTTTGCTAGGCACTGGGAGATTAAGAGATTCACCCAGAATCACAGAATGTTGATCATCGCTGCAGAGACTCGAACCCGGATCCCTAGCTTCGAGGTAGATGGTGGATTGTCACATTAACGGTAGACTATTCCATTATTTTGGTGTTAAGCGAGTGTTGAGAGGAAGCCAGCTGAAGTTCACCTGAGAGTCTTGAGGGTGAGGGAAGAGGTAATCAGGTTGACCTGGCTAAAATAGTTTGTCGTCGACCAGGATTCCTAGGCTCCTGGCTTGGCTCGATGGGGTGGGTGTGGTGTGCCTGAGTTCAAATAGCCACCAGGTAGAGGGCTAGATTGACAAGTCCTTCGCAAAGTTTACAACCTCAGTTTTCATTATCCATCTGGAGTTTAATGCAGTTAAATTTCATCCAGAGTGTTACTTCGGACATGCACACATGGAACTTTGCTTTTGTGCTGGAGGTGTCCTTCAAGAGGGAGAGGATGAGTTGTATGTCATTGGCATAGGAGATGATGTTGATTACATAGGTTGTCATGATGTTGGAGAGTGGGAGCATATACAAATTAAAGAGCATGGGGCTGAGTGATACTCCCGGGGTACTCCACAGATAAGCTCGGTGGGTTCTTAGGTGGGGGGGGGGGGGGGGGGGGGGGGGGTCAGGCTAACTTTCTATGTGCAACCTGTTAGGGAGGAGCGAATCCATTGACGAGATGTTCCTCAAATTCGTGACTTGTGTAGAAACTTAAGGAAAATAGGGTGGGAGAAGGTATCAAAAGCAGTGGAGAGGTTGGGGGGATGAAGACTGCGATGTCGCTTAGGTCAATGTTGGTCCTGTCATCGGTGATAGTGATGAGGGCAGTTTCAGTGCTGTGGTTCAGTCAGAAGCCTGATTAGGAAGGGTCATGTTATTTTTGCAACAATTTCTAGATTTTGTTGATGTATAGGCTACATTGTCTTTTTTCAAAGAAAGTGTTTACAGCAAGTGAAGTTTAGTCGCAAGTCTGATTGGAAGGAGGTAGTTTTCTTTCAGGTTGTTTGCTAGTCTCTTCTTGATGAGTTTCTCCCAGGCTTTTGCTGGGTAGGGTAGATCTGTAGTTAACTGGTAAGGACTGGTCTGCTGTGAGTTTCTTTCAGGAGTGATAGAATGGTGACATGTTTCCAGGGGTCCCGGAAGGTAGCCTCAATGGTAAGGTAGTTATTGAGAATCGGGCTGAGGATGGTGCAGATAGTCTGAAGTACTCTTGAGAATGCGAAGTGCCGGTAGGGGTCTGATGGGGCTTCTGAGTTGATGGATCACATGGCAGTGGTATTTTCCATATTGGCGATGGCAGACCAGCATGTCAGGATGGTTTCTGGAGAGCTGCCATCATTTTGAAGGAGGGCTGCCAGAGTGGAAGGATTAAGTTTGTGTGTAAATTTGTCATAGATTGTGCTTAGCTGGTCACAGATGAAGAGCGTGAGCTGGAAACAAAGCTGCTGCGAGGGGGCAATGGTAGTGGAGCTGGCAGTAGGAATGGTGCATTCCTTTACTACGGAGAATATTTCTTTTGAGCTGTTGTCGATCCACTCGGTCAGTGCAATGTGCTTGGTGGCTTTCAGTTGTTGGTAGTATGGCTGGATTGGTTTGTTTGTCGGAGTTGACATGGGTGAGTCTCCCTCGGCACTCGAACTGCTTAACGGCACATGGGGCATCACTGATCATCATTGTACTAGCTTGCTAGCTGTCTGGTCCTTGTGGTGGTTTTGAGAGGCGCCAGGGCATCTGTGCAGGAGGTGAGTCACTGGCTGAAGTGGTCAGTTGAATGTGTGAAGTTGTCTTGGTGCAATGGATGGTGTTTTTACAGTTCTGAGGGCCAGGTTTCTTTGCAAAATGTGTTACAGTTGCAGCAGGTGGTCTTGGGTGGGGCTGTTCCCCGATGGGTGAAACGTAGATTGAAGAGGATGAGGGAATGGTCAGTCCAGTTTAGTGGGGTAGGAGTGTCCACCGGGATGTCTGTGAAATTGGTGAAGATGGGGTTTACCACATGGCTGGCAGTGTGCGTGGGGTCTTTCAGCCATAGGCTGACAACATGTGTGAATGATATCGAAGGGGTTGGTAATGTTTAGGGTCGGTGAGTTTTACTAAGTGGAAATTGTGGATGGCGAGCAGGATGAAGGAGCTAGAGTTGAGAATGAGAGGGTGATTTTGTCTGAAAAGTATTTTCTGAATTCACCTGTTGGCCTTGGTGATTGGTAGAGGTGGACACCTAACAGGGTGATGGTGTTCCAAATTTGAAAGACAGGTGACCCTCTTCGGGTTTGCTGGTCTCATCCTGTCCAGTGATCTTGCATCCTGGTTGATGACAGTTGGGATGTTGGGGGCTGCTGTAGGTTTGAGTCAGGTCTCTGTGAGGAAGAGTAGGTCTAAGGAGAGGTTATATAGTAGGTTCCAGATTTCTGCGAAGTGTTTGGTGAGAAAGCGGATGTATGTACAGTAGGGTGCAGGCCAATGGGTAATTGATTTGGTGCACGCCTGTGTAACTGGTGCTAGAGTGTGAGTGTAGTGAGGGGTTTGGGAGGCGCTGGTCAAGTGGCAAGAGACACAGGAGCATGCAAATTCTGTGTTGATGGGTGTTGATCAGAGCGGTCCGGCACCGTGGGGAGATGCGTCCAACTTTGAGATGTGGCGTGATGAGTCAAGGTAGCATCTTGGGCTATGCTGGGATGACATTAAGTCAGGGGTTCAGAAGCTGGGTGTAGGTTGGGTCTGGACTAGCAGAGACAGGCTTGCCATTAGCACACCATCTGTGGGTGGAGGAGGACCTAGGGTGGAGGCTGGGGTGGGTGGAGGAAGAGATGCCTGAGACAGGTAAGAAGGTAGTGTGGGGGCCACCAATCATGAAAACAGAAAACGAAAGCCAGAGGCAGCCAAAGTGGCAAAGAAATACAGAAAAAAGTGGCAAAAGTGGGGCAACACCTGGCAAGAGAAAAAGCGGAAAAAAGGACAAACAAAGGAAAATTAGAGGCCTAAAGTGTGAGAGAGAGAGCGCAAGAGTGGACAGAGTGAGAAGAGCAGTGCAAAAAAGCACTACAGCAAGCAGCAGACAGAGGTGGAAGAAAGTAAAGAGTGGCCACAAGTGTGAGAGAAGGAGAGATAAAGAGCAGACAGAGTGAGAAGAGTGAGAAGAGCAGGGCAAAAGGAGTGAAAAAGAGCAAAAGGTCACGTAGAAAAAAAAAAAAAAAAAAAAGAGAAATAGTTGCAAAAAGAGTGCCAAAAGCTGTGGGAGGAAAACAGCGTGTAAAAGAGCGTGCTGGACCTCAGGACGAGCAGCAGCACAGCAGAATTACGAGGTCCAAAAGGGACAAGAATGGCAGTGAGCCAGTAAGGTAAGAGCCAAGCAACACCATGCCATAAACCAGTATGGTCTGGACGCACGTCACCAGCACACTAGTGTTTGTCTGCGTGGGTGCTGCTTACAGGTTTGTGTTTCTGCTACAGTGTCATGTGACAATATAATATGGGTGTCTGTGGTTATAGTGTTTACCGTTAGCCAGCCTGCAGGCGGTTGGTGAAATGTTGACAATAATGTCAGGTCAGTGCTGTTCCTTTTGCTTGAATCAGTCATGCGTTTGCAAGAGGAGACAAGCGATACAGTCTTTCAAGAGTGTTCTGTAAAATGAACCACTCCCATTATCCTAAAGTTTGTGTAGAGTTTTAATAAACTGTGCGAGTTCTGAGTCATCTCCACATTGAAGAGTGGATCACAGAACCCCGCTAGTCGAATCTAATCAAATTCTTCAAAGAGAGTAAGGTGTGGTACACGTAAGGACTGAGGTGGGCAGACGTCTATTGCTCTCAGGGATTGACAGATATGACCTGTAGCATCCCCCTTCTGTAAGGAATAACCTACGCATTTGTAAATCTTACCAAAGTAACCTAATTACATATCCACATTTCAAGGTACGTTTAGGGAAGTCATTGCCTGTAAATATGCTATGCACCAATCATCACGCAACAAAACGCACCGAATGCCAGGTGCAATCACAGAATGAATATAGGTACATACGTGTATCATACAATTATTATATAAAGGTCAGTTATTTATGATGCAATACAGTTATGAAAAAGTATATAATTTATTATCTTCATTCTTTACAGCACTATACTTCTGTTCCCTCTAATGGAGCCACTATAATCTAGGAACAAGCATTTGCAATGCAATCGGTCTCGTCTTTGGGACCTTATATGTATTTAGCTATGCAGCACATTATCCTGGGTGCTGAAACATCTACTGTTCTTTAATATGGAGGGAAAGTAGGCACCAAACTGCGTCACACGCCAGATATGGGAACACCTGGAGAGAAATATTGCCTTTCAGCAGGAAATTGTATAGTCCAAAGCTCTGTTTTGAATATAAAATCAGGGCCTTCGGTGGTCATATCACAGAAAATACAAGATCTGAAAAAAATATTATTGTCTACGGGTGCTCGAGGAAGACAATTTCTATGGACTTGAATCTAGAGAATGCTAAAGTGATTCTGGTATTTTAATGACCGTTGCTGGTCGTTTTCTATCAAGAAAGTTAAATAGAGACAGTTGCCAGAAAAAGGAAAAAAAGAAAGTCCCTCAGCAGAAAGCAATTCTGGTATTTTACTGACCTCTACTTGTCGTTTTCTACCAAGACAGTTAAATAGAGGCAGTTGAACAAGCAGAAAGCAATTCTCGTATTTTACTAACCTCTACTGGTCGTTTTCTATCAAGACAGTTAAATAGCGGCAGTTGAACAGAAAAACAAGCACTTACAAATGCAATAGGTCTCGCAAAGACATTGTTTTGAGCTATAGGCATTGAAAAGGTTGGTTTTTTTTTGCCTTCGTGAAGCATTAATCAAGTAATGGCGTTGTAAATGACAATATCTTTTACCCCCTTGTTGACCCCCGCAAAGCTCATCAGCTTGTGCCCGTCATAAAAAGGAATATCTGACAAGCGCATCTTAAACATTTTGCAACAACTCTATAGTTTCACCGCTGTTCTAAATTAAATTGTAACATGAAATGTATATTCTCATAATATTAGCACATTGAATGCATTCAAATAAGAGGTCATTCTTATATTTCTCAGATCGCTTTGAATATTTTTGTCCAGTCCACTATTCTTCTCCAAGATATAACCCTGGCACATTGGTTGGGCTGGCACACACAAAGGGGGAGGGGAGTTGGGGGCTGAAGCCCTTTGAGCCCAATGGGTGTTGTGCACCTGGGGAGTACAGTAAAAAGGCGAATTCCACCATTTCTAAACATATGCAAACACCTTTTCTCCTCAGCTATGTTCCTGACAGATGAGAGTTTGACCTAAAGAACACAGAGGAATTATCTACCTCTTGCAAATTGATAACCACAGCCCCCAAAAACTTCAGACTTAAGCAGCCAAAAATTAACCTCCCCGAAACCCCTTTTCACCATTCTCTTCCATGCACCAAACGGATTTGTAGCTAAAATGCATGTCCGGTCCCCCTCCACCCCATCCCTTCTAAAAGATGTGGAGTGGCTAGGCATCCTACAAGGTGCAGCCCCAACAACAACCACTGGGAATAGAAGGCAGTGCCTCCAAGTTTGGACTGCTGTGGTACATTGATGTAATCACGAGGAAATGCGGCAGGCAAACTGGAAGGGTGAGGCGTGCCCCCTTGCAAAACTTCACCTAAAAGCTCGTATCTAGTCTGCCAACATTTTCTCGTGACGCGGTTACTATAATTGCACTTTCACATTTCAACTATTGCACCTAAATCCGCGGCTCTCGCACCACAGACGTCTCTTTGAAGCAAAGGGCAGTCTTCCCCTCACACACCAAGGGCCAGTGAGGGTGCCTGCCTGCCCTCCCTCCCCCAGTAAGACACAGGCCTGTTCGTTTTAGGCCGTGCAGCAGGGGTGCAATCCTCCGTGCTTCCTGTGCCAGAAACAGCATGTCGGCCACTTCATTTACACACCCTGGCCGGGAGCCAGTATCCGCTGGAAAGTTCTGAACGCCATACCCACTGCAGGAAGTGCAGTGCTGCTCCTTGAGAGCGCCAACTGGGCGCTCCAGAATTATTTGGCCACCGATCACAGTAGAACAATCGGGACAGAGTGAACGGCAGCACTGTGAGGAGGAGAGACGTAACCAGATTGGCTCGCTGTGTTTATCCTGGGCATGGCAGGCCTCTGTACATCCATAGTCAGGCCTCCCTTAAGCATAGGACCAAACATACATGCCTCACTGCAGGTAAACACAGAAGGCTTGCGTAAGACAGCAGCCTTGCGCTACGGTTATATTTTCAGCATGTTTGTAGCACCTTCTGCCGTTTGTAACACACTGTAGCACTTTCTTACTCCGGGTGCCCTTCGACAAGTTATGAAATGTTATTGATTGTCAGTGTGTGGTTTTTAGCCTTCTATAGTTCGAGTATTGTTAAATGTTTGTGTTGTTAATCGTTGTGTAGATTAACGTTAAAGTGAAATGAGTTTCAGCCTACTCAAGATTTTTGCTCTATTACATTTTCGTGTATATAGCGTTTTTCCAACCTTTGCAAGACATGATGCGCTTTAGGATGCTTGTGATTAGTGGGCAGGTGTGAGTAGGTGGTGTGTGTAGGTGTTGTGTGATGGAACAGATTTTTGGCGTGTTACGCCAGGTTTGGTGATGGCCCCACTCACTGCTTGAAGTGTGTAGCTTTGGAAAAGCACAATTGTGTAAGTAATTGATACTATCGTTAATACTACCACACCAATTGGGAAAGGGGGGTCAGGGTGGTCCACCGAGGAGAGCTGAAAGAGAAGCCCCAGGATTAACCACCACGGAAGGTGATGTGGCAAAGGCACCACACACAGACACCTCGCTGCGGGGTTTATGGAGACCCCTAAAAGCTGCTGGTGTCCAAGCCAATAAAAGCACCAGATACCGCAGTACAGGTTCGAGGGTCACCACGCAGAAGCAATGAAGACAATCTAGACACCCGAAGAACGTCTCAAGGCCCACCAGGGAGCGGCCGGGGGGGTAGGGGGAGGGGGGGTGATGTACCAACCCCATGGTAGGTGAGGATCGTGAAACACACTGCACATAGTACCCTCCACAAGACACCGACAGGCTTTAGTGACATGCTTGTGGCGGGTTTAGAAGGACTGTTGTTTCGCCACTACCATCATAGCAAATTATTGCGTTATTCTTTACCTACAGAGAGCTCATCACTGCTGACAGGCGAAACCTGAGCAGCAGCTTGTCTGAAGCCAGGCATTTCCAGTGCTTGGGGTGTGACCACAAACAAGCCCTTCTGGTCTGCGGGGGGAAGGGAGGACACACATATGCACGAGCACATTTCATCACCGTTACACTAGGGGCGATGCGGAGAAGGGGGTCTGGAATTCACCTCTCACTGCCAAGGAACAGCTTCTGCGTGTTTATAGGGACTCACTCCTGGGAAGATGACCCCTATAAAGATAAGAAATTGCTTTACGACAGCAGTGAAGCAGCCGATCCAATCTGGATGGGCCGGAGGAAAGGGAGAAAGGGCAGTGGCAAAAAAGCATCCTTTTCAATGGAAAGCCAGCATTTAGCATAAACGCTGACGTAACCCAATGAAAAAGAATGGGTGGGGGTTCAAGTCCCCTTCTGAAATCTGCTCTCACAAAATCTCTTGCCGAGCGAGCAGCACATGCGCGCTGCAACGCTAGGCGAGACCTAAAAAGTCCCTATGCGGAAGCAGACAAGTCCTAGTGCTGCTCTCCAGAGCCCACAAAGTACATACACATACAAGTACATACTAAAGTATATACAAGAGGTCTTGAATGCTCGACCTAAATAATCATGTCCCCGTCACCTTGTTCGTTAACTTCTACTTATCCTTTGAACATATTCACTATTCAATAACTCAGGCCGTTTTTATTTACATTAAAATGTATACTACATGCCTTCAGTCTGAGTTATTGGTTGATAACTTAATCACAAGATAGATCTTAACCTTTTCTCATACATAGCCTCTAGAGCATGGCAGAGCTTGCAGTACCTGGAAACTAATCACGTGACTCCAGCCATGAACACACTTCCCTAGCTCCCAGTACTAGTAAAGTGAAGGATCAGATTAATTCTACTTGCAAAATCTGGCTCTCCCTTACAAGCACACAGAACATAGGTAAGCCTGCACACACCCAATTCACCAACAAATGTTCATACATCAGAAACCTGGAGGTAGAACCCCCCCAGCCACCTGCAGTAGTCACAGGGTGAGGCTTTAATTACAACAATAAATGACTGGAAGCAATTAAATACATAACTTGACATGGACCCTCCATTTAAGAAACACCCCGCATGCCTCAAGCCTGTATGTTCCAGCACAAGGAACATCTAATTCAGGGACAAAGGACAAATAACCCATTTGACTGGGATAAGAGCAGAGCCAAAATCGACCTCTTTACAAGACCTTGAAGCAGGGCCGGACTGGCCATAGCAGGCACCATAGCTGCAAAATCGGCCGAAAACCGGCCCTGGCAAAGATCTCGACGGCACCCCCGCCCCCCCCCCCCCCCTCGATTTTGGTTCCCAGTCCGACCCTGCCTTGAAGCTATTCCACCCTCTGCTCTAAATCTCATTTCTTTGCCACCTCCTGAAGACCCGTAAAACAAAGCTTTTTCAAGGCATCACCCTGCATCTTTGCACAAATAACAATCAGGCTCAACACAGTTACGTACCAATACAAAGTGAATTGGAGATGGTGCAGCATTTGAGAATTTGGAGAGCCGGAGTAAGATTTGAGGGGGATAAACATCAGGACATTGTTGGGATCTTTTACCCAGGTGGGTATTTCACATCCAATGCTAGCTATGCCATCCGTGAACACTGCAACTGATTAGGGGTAGGGAAGACTCAAGGATTAAGTTACCTACTGTTAGACCTGGCATCTTTGGCGTGGTTTAGCCTGTCTTTTTGCCTCTGCCTCCTGTACTTTTGTGTGCTGGATTTCGTTTTTTGCTGGTCTAGGTAGTCTGGGTACTTTGCCACTGCTGATCAATGCCAAAGTGCAAGTGCTTCCTGTGTAAAATGTGATTATGATTGGTTATGCATGATTGGCATATGTGATTTACTGGTAAGTCCCTAGTAAAATGCACTGTGGGTGCCCAGGGCATGTAAATCAAATGCTACTAGTGGCCCTGCAGCACCGATTGTGTCACCCACACAAGTAGTCTTTCAAAGGTGACTCAGACCTGCAACTGCAGTGTCTGCACACTCAGCTTTTAAATGCCATGTCAACCTGGCAAGTGCACCCACTTGCCAGACCCTAACCTTCCCTTTTCTTACATGTCAGTCACCTCTAAGGTAGGCCCAAGGTACCCCCATAGGAAAGGTGCAGTGGATGTGCATTTCTTTCATCAGTATTGAAAGGCGATCTCTCCCATAGGATTTTATTGTAGCTACTTTGTAATGTCTTACGAGTTTAACTATCCACTGAGAAGTGATAGAGACTTGGAATTTAGGTTCAGTGAAGTCGGAATTTAAAAGACCTCTTTTAGTGAAGCTGGTTTTTAAACTGTGTTTTGAAGTGCCCCTTTTAGAAGGTGGGCATTTACTTGTTTCAACCATCCTGTGCCCTTACTGCCAGTGGAATCAACGTCTGGTTTGTAGCTGGCAGAGGCTGGTTTGTGCATTCACTAAACAGTCACACAAAGGGGGGGGCTGGGGTGTTTCCTGCATATCCTGAGGAGTCTTCATGGGCTAGAGTGGTGGTGGGAGGAGTTAACACTAACACCTGAATAGGCTGCCTTTCACAATGGTCGCAGTGTGCCTGGCCTGGGCAGAGCGGGGCAGGACAGAAATGGTTCTGGTGAGCCAGAGAGAATTTCTTTGAGATGTGTTGACTTCAAAGGCTACAAGTAGTATAAATAGTGGGGCTGGCCCCAGGACTTTAGAACACTTCTGAATTAAGATGAACTCCTGCCAAGAGCTGGGGAGGATGAGTACTGCCCCTTTGATGTGTCTAGCTTTGCTGGATTGGCCTGCAGTTGCTGCTTCTGCTGGCTAGGACAGAGACTGGACTTTGCTGTGTATCCTGTTTGTGAAGATTCTCCAAGGGCTTGATGTAGAGCTTGCCTTCTGTTAAGTCTCACGGACACAAAGACTTAACCTACTGCACCCTTGAACTCTATTGCTGGGAGTTCTGACCTGCCTTGTGGTGCCAATTCCAGCTCTGGGCCCATGTAGGTTGTTTTGCTGTGTATCCTGGTGAATATCAAAAAATGAACAGGGGGGGCGTAAAGGCGCTTTATGAAAAAGGTCCAGCTGTGTGTGCCCTCGAAGTGTACAAAAAGAATGACAGAGCTGTTCCTGTAAGTGGAAAGAAAAGGGAGGGGGAGGGGGAAAAAAGTTGTGTTCACGGACAGTTGAAATATTGGATATTGAGGCCCTCACACAACCTATAGGGTGTCGTGATTCACGGACCCCTTCGGATGTATCGCGTCATCATCGGGCTGCTCCTGCGTCGAGTCGGCTGGTGCAATACCCGACGGGCTCTTGTTTAAGGAGCACTTTTATGGAGATCTTTTTATCCAATGAAGCCGGTGGTTGCATGGGTGTGTGGGGCTCTAGGGTGATGTAGATGAAGGGTGTTGATTGTTAAAAATAGGGGTCGAAGTGCTTACTCAACCAATTTATTAGGAAGCCTTCTCCCCTAATTAAAAAACTATGAGGTTGAGTGTTACTAATTTAGGATTATAGACTAGGTTATGTACACTGCCTCAATCAGGTCAATATCCATGCATCACCCTTTGAGCACCATTTTTCCTGCCGCAAAGTGTGTAACTCATTTCCTGACTAGAAGGAAGGGTCCCTACTTGGACAGGGTGCATACCTCTGCCAACTAGAGACCCCCATTTCCAACACCTACAGTGGCAACATTTCCAATATCTGCATTGAAACCAACATGAAAATATGGTAACAAACGCAAAACATTGGACTCTAGCTGGCAAAGGGTTCACTCATTTTGCAACACCATCAGCTAATACCCATTTTTAAACAAATCTGGACATTATGCAACATGGTAAAATGATACAGACAGAGAAACGCATCTCAGGGGGACATGTACAGAGAAGCAAACACAATGGAGGAATATGCATCCATGGGGAAAACAAAAATAGTTGTTTTTTAAAGCATCAGTGCTGGATGTAAAAATAAAGACAACAGGCATTCTCCAACCCTGCAGAGCAGACCAAAGAAGGGTTTGATTTATGTAAAAGGCACATTCCGAAATAACTCTTAACTACAGATTAGGTGCGAAGATTAAATCCGCGTGAGAAGCAGTTTCATTGTCATATGGAAAGAGTGGCAATCTGGGCAGGTCTTAATTTATAGATTCTTTTGTTTTATTTTATTAGTTCAAAGATTTTTATCATACAACAACATTATATAAAATACAAAATTGCCAAACATGCCACAATTACTTCCAAGTTTAAACAGAGATTAGAATTGTGCAAATCTCAAAATGCATACATAAAGGTGGAATATAAGCAATGCATAAGTCAAATACATAGGGGCTCGTTATGATATGCTAATAATTTGTTTGCAAAAGTTGTAGAAAAGTCAAAGGTGGGTCAGAATTCGGGGCCATTTATCAACCACCTTTTTAAGAGTTATGGGTTAAAGAAGGAGTATGGAACATGATCCGGAGGTGAAAATATTAGAGGCACACAGGGAGCTCCTGTGAGAAGTTGGCCTGGTATATGCTGACCACTAATTAAGTGGGCACCTTGTACCAGTCAAACAACCTTTATTGATGAGTAGGTTAAAGACAACCTTTACTGAAAGCTATCCTAGTGGTAGCTATGGAGAGCAGCCTTCAGGCTAAGTCTTGAAGGAATATAAAGCAGCTTGGTTTACCAGATTATAACCTCCTGAATGACCAAATGAAAGGAGAAGCACACAAGGAACATGTAAAACATATGTATTTATTACTAAACACTCTCTACTAACCTCTTTATGAGATTAGAGAACAAATCACACAATATTAAATCACTAGAACGTAAATAGCACAATACACAGCGGGCTTCAGGGGGAGACCAAACCATATACTAAGAAAGTAGTATAACGACCACGATTTGACTAGACAGTGCCTAAAACACGTAGAATCGCTGGGACCCCAAGGAACCACCCAAGGTAGTGACAGAGGGGACCCACAGAGGACGGGTGCAGTGAGAGAACACAGATGCGAGCTCCGTACAACTCTATGGGAAAGTCGTGGTTGGAATTTTAAAGATTAAGCACACTTCGGAGAGGACTTAAAGCAAACCCAGTTAAACATAGAAGGTTCTAAGGCCAGCACCCTTGAGAGTACCAAGACACCCGTGTTACCTATCCCAGAGGAGCCGGGTGCATAGGAGTCAAGTGATGTCGGAAACCTTCGTAGTTTTCAATGGGGTGATGCGGAAAAGTGCTGCTGCCAAGAAGATGAAAAGTGTTCGTTGTGATACAAGCCTGGATCGGAGATAAGAACCTGAAAGCAGAGGGGACAGAGTCTGGATCACTTCACCGTGACCAGGGGCACGATAGACAAATGCCCACCGATGTCCGGTGTTTCAGGTGAGAAGAGGTGAAGCTGGACTCTGCAGCCATGGGGACCAGGAGACGTCGACAATGACAAATGTCCGGAGGTGAGCAGTCCCACGAAGGATGTCGAGTGCTGGGGGTCAGTATCTAGATTGAACACAAACAAACCTTGGCAACTGCAACCCACGCGGTCAGAGGAAAGATGATTCGGTGAGGGCCAGCAAGGTCCCGGGGACTCTCCAAGTTATGGAGAGTCAGGGCACGTCTGGAGGAACCAGGAAAGCCCACGGAAAATCAAAGTTACCTTTACAGGGACCCACAGGCAACGGACCAGGGATCGCGAAAGGACCTGGTGCTGAAACACAAAGTAACAGCCCACGGAACACTCGTGGAGTGTAGGCAGGAAATCTTCGGTGCAATTACTGCTCGGGGTCAGGACTACAAGTAGCCCAAAACAGCCTCAGGGGTCGCCGAAAAGCATATGCTGCTACAAAAGTACACGCTGCACAGGGGTTCAGGTTGCACGGTCCCCACGAGGGATACGGGCCTTAGAATAGCTGAGAGCGCAGATCAACCTCAGAGACCACGGGAACCCACCTTCTGTGTTGCAGAAATCTTCGGAGCCCTCAGGAGCTCGGGAGATGCAAACCGGTCAGATATGTTTAGGTGCCTGCCCAGGGGAGTAACTCCTTTACGCCAAGGGAGATTCTTCAGTCCTCCAGCATCGTGCAGATCATCAAAGTACTTGGTTTGTGTAGCAGAGTTTAGTCCAGGTAAAATCTAAAGTCCTGAAGTCAGGGGTTCCTACTTTATACCCCAGGAAGGGGTAGGACGAACACTGGGGACCCACCTATGGGAGGGTCAGGACAGTGGGGTGGCTACACCCATGTCCTTTGTCCAGTTTTGCACAAGAGCAAATGGCTCCTGTAACTGGTTTGAGCTGGACTGTGCACAGGGACACACAATGTGCCCCCAGTGCAGACACCAAAGCACCCTCGGAGTGCACCCACCCAGCCCCAATACACTAAAGCCTGTCTGGGAGGTGGTCACACCTCCCTGTGACAGGAAGCCTATTGTCAAGCCTTTCCCTGCTCAAGCTTGGTTTAGCAGCAGGAGGGCAGACTCGTGTCTGTGGCTGGCAGTATCCATTTTGTGATGCCCAGGTCGAGAAAGCTGGTACCGGGTAAACCGGTATGTCACATTTGTCCCTCTAGGAGGGTGGAATCATACCTACCCCGCCAGTTACTGGTGGGAAGGTATGATTCCAAGGTGTTGGACACCAAACAGAACATGTTTCTATGCAGCCGTTTTAAACTTAGCATTTAATGCGAGGTTATAATGCACTTAAGTATATATGGTTCGCTGCATCAGTAACAACCCCGGAAAATAGGTTCCGAAGGCTGCAGGGGGGCTCTGCTGATGCAGGTGCACCTTCTCACATAAATCCCTGCACCCTGCCTTCAGGATTGATAAGGACTGCCATAGGGGTGACTGATAGGTTTATATGTGCAGTGATATAGGATAGATATAGTGAACCTATATCTAAGTAAGGGGTGCATGCACCACCTTACATAGGCTGCTGTAGCAGACCTGTGGTGTCATTTTGGATGGTCTCTCAGGGGTGGCATAATACATGCTGCAGCCCCTGGGAGGCCTATGCCCTGGGTACATAGTATACCATATACTAGGGACTTATAAGGGTACCCCAGAATCCAATCTGGAGTGTACCTAAAGTGCATGCAATCAATTTAGGGAGAAAGCAGATAAACTGGGGTCCTGATTAGCAGGATCACAGTGAGACTAGTCGAAAACCAACAAAACGCCAGGAAAAAAGTGGGGGTAACCATGCAGTCAGGTTCCACCTTCCTACAGCTCCTTAGATTCAATCCACATCGTCAATATAGTGTTTAAGTATAAATTGTTTCTAGAAAAAGTTCAGAAGGAAGTTAGTCAGAAAACTAAGGCCCTCTCTAGGAGTTCCCCATTTCAAATTGGAGCTTTAGAGGGAAGAATGCCAAGCTGCCCTCCACTCAAAGTCTAATAACAACAACAAATAGCTTGGCATCAAGAGGGTTCAAATATTAGTTCGAGGGCCAACCACTGATGGTGGGAGCAACTGTGTTCCGACCACTGGCAATATGTCAAAAAGATTTTTGGACTGGCCCTACACCTCTTTAATAGTTAATTAAAAGCATCTGCAATTCAACCCTTCAAGAACTCACAGAAAGTGTATCACCCCAGCTCACACAAGAAATGATGTGATTCGTGAAAAGAGTGTGAAAAATGAGAAGGCACCTCACGTACGCACCACCAGGTAGGCTGCCAACTGGTACTCGCTGATATGCCCACGTTTTGTCATCATCGGTTGCCAACTCAAAAAAGAAGAAAATAATGTCCAGTAAAAAGAAAGAGAACAGAGATAGTTTTAACAGAAACACTTTGCTGTCCCCATAAACAAAGAGTGAAAATGAAGAGACCCAGTGATTTGCTGAGAACAGGTTGTTCAGAGCAACAATAAAATTGAGATGTAAACTCACTAAAAAGGACAAACTCTTTATTCACAACCAGTGAGTTCACTCAAAGTAAAAGCACTAAATGTCGCTAACCTTTATAAAGAAGGCCAAACAGGTAACTCCTAGAGGCCTCTCTAGGAGTTACCTGTTAAATTCCAGTGGGTGTGGAAACTAAGAACTGGGTGGTAATTATTGCACTCAATAAATTCCATTCCAGCAGAGAGGGTTTAAAGCAACTAATTTGCCTTCTTCCTCCCACAGATCAGACATTTGCAGAACCACATAGGAAACGCAGTGAGACTTCGAGAAAACAATAAGCCTTTAGAGCCGTAGTACATCAGTCCAGAACAAATCGCCAGTTTTTATTCTTCAAAGTAATGCGGCATAAAACATACATATTTAAGATTGGGAAAGATCCAAATATGGTGTTGGCTAACAAATTCAATATAAAATTTATGTTCAAGGATATGTAATGGGATGTGTCTTCTAGCTCACGGCTCTCGTTGAGACCTTTGGGTAACTATTGCTGCAGGCAATAACAGAAGAAAGCAATGAGTTATATCACAAGGATATATTCGTTAGTAAATGAGCTTAAGTAGTTCTTTAAATGAAGAGTTGATTGTAAGCCTGGCGTGGTGGAAGTGCAGATAAGTGGATGAAAATGATGTCATTGGAACACTACGCAAGAACAATGGCCCTCCCTGGGTGGACACAGTGGTCACTTGGTTATGAGTAACGGTTAGAAACAGGGGTCTACTTGGCAGTGGTATATACCCAGTCCAATTAGGCACCCTTCCTTCTAGTAAGGGGATTACACACCCAAGATAACCTATGCTCACCCCCTTGGTAGCTTGGCAAAGGCAGTTAGGCCTATTTCAGAGGCAATGTGCAAAGTATTTGTACATAGCAAACACAGTAACAACATTACAAATGGATCCCACACCAGTTTAGAAAAATAAACAATCTTCATCTATATCAAACAAGACCAGAAAGACAAAAATCCAACACACAGAACTCAAGAGATCACTTTTTAAAGGTTTTAAGCAATTTGTCCGCAGAACTCTATGGAAGCAGTGTTTTTACACAAAGTACCTTAGATGCATCAAACGCCACAAGGAAAAGCAGCCGCAGAGGAAAGGAAGCATCGGAAAACACAGTGATGAGTTGATTCCTGAGTCCCTGGGGAGGCAATACGACAGTTCTGCTGCATGCAGGAGAAGTGTTGCGTCAAATCTGGACTGTAGGAGGAAGCAAAGCATCAAAATCCAAGAAGCTTCTGGTCTGCGGGTGATGCGCTGGAAAACTTGCAGCACAGGTACGAATTGTGGAAATCTGAAGGCGCTCAATGTCGATGCAGCCTCGGCAGCAGCTAACCCATGCTGCGTTGATTTATTCAGCCGTGGTCCCACGATGCGTCAATTCTTTCAGTCGCACAGCAGGGCCTGCGTCGAGTCAGTCAGGGGGGGGTCTCAGACTTCGGCAGCATGGCGCGCTGAACTTGGGCTGCAGTGGGTTCTTTGGCCGTGGGCAATTGCTGCGTCAATTTCTTTGACCATACAGCAGTGCTACAACGGAATAAACAAGCGCTAGAAGGGTGAAGCGTCGATTTTCAAGACTTTGGTAGCTTTTTGCAGCAGGAACCACCTCTAAGGGCCCAGAACTGGAATTGGCATCACTTGCTAGGTCAGAACTCCCCAAGTGGAGTTCAGGGATGCTGTAGGTGAAGTCTTCAAAGGCCCCGAGACTTCTTACAGGAGGCACGCACACAAAAGCCCTTGGAGAAACTTCACAAGCAGGATACACAGCAAAGTCTGGTGATTTTCCTCTCCAAAGCAGAAGCGGCAACTGCAGGCTGACTGAGCAAAGCAACACACACAAAGGGGACAGTACTCCTCCTTACAGCTCTTCTCCTTGGTATAGTCTCCTTTTGATCCAGAAGTGTTTGAAAAAACGTGGTATTATAGGTCCAATACTTATACGCCTTTTGACATTTGAAGTAGGCATACTTTAAAATAAAGTCTTTGTTATCCACAAGGTCCTGACTTGGCTCCAGACACATTCCAGGGGACGGAGACATCTTTGTGTTAGGCCAAGCACAGCCGATTCAGGTGTCAGTGACAACCCCTCCCACCACTGTAGCTCAGGAAAGCCCATCAGCCTGGTGATGGGAAATCAGGATATGAACAGCACACATCAGTTCCCTTTGTGTGAATGTCTAGAGTGAATGCCCAAAAAACCCAGCTGTCGGTCTGAACCAGATGTTGATTCCACAGGCAGGCAGAGACACAGAATGGTAAAGCAAGAAAACACAATTTAAAAACCACCTTCCCTAAAAGGTGTAACTTTAAATTCTGCACTCGGGGAGCCCTAACTCCGAATCTCTATCTCTTCTTGATTGAAACTTACACTTGTAAGATGTTACACGGCAACTCCAATGATAACCTATAGGAGGGATGGTCCTTACCAGAGTGAAAAACGAAATTGGCAATATTTCGCTATCAGTACAATATACCAGTACATGTCCTACCTTTCACATACACTGCCCATGGGGCTACCTTGGGCCTACCTTAGGGGTGCCTTACATGTTTAAAAGGGTAGGTTTGGGCCTGGCAAGGGTGCACTTGAAAGATCGACATGGCAGTTTAAAATTGTACTGATAGACACTGCAATGGCAGGCCTCAGACCGGTTTACATGGCTACTCATGTGGGTGGCACAACCAGTGCTGCAGGCCCTCTGGTAGCATTTGATTTACAGGCCCTGGTCACACACAGTGCACTTTATGTGGGACTTACCAGTAAATTAAATATGCTAATCATGAATAACAAATCGTAATTACAATTTACATGGGGAGCACTTGCATTTCAGCACTGATCAGCAGTAGTAAAGTGCCCAGAGTACACGAACCAGCAAAAACAAAGTCCAACATACAATCAGAAATACAGAAGGAAAAAGTCAAGGGAGACCACACCAGTGATGCCAGCTCTAACAGTAACAAAGGTAGGATGTTATCAGGTTACAGTTGAAGGAGAAATGCAACTCTGTTTTAACAGTTAATCATTCTGCAGAGATTTCTGTGGAAATATGTTAGGTAATATGGGTACCCCCTTCCGTACATTACGAAGGTACTGTATGTCAGCAAGGAGTTCTGTGACAATGTCGACGAGCTCTATATTGCACAATATTGTGATCAATGAATTCATTTCAGATGTTGCAGTGATGTTATCAACAAGGTCATTGAAAATGTCATGAGTGATGTAATATTAGATTACCAGGGCATGGCGAGGGCACGAGATATGGTTACTTTACAGCATGACTTTTAGTTATGCGAGTTAACTATTACTGGTGAATTTCAGAGCTTTTATTTTCATTTTAAACAGTAAGTTTTAACAGACATTTTCACCTAACTAAAAGGTTCCTTTACTCTTTGCTTTTTTCAGTGAAATTTCTAAGTTTGGTGTTTTTCTATATGTAAAGGAACAAATAACCTTACCGTTAGTTTAACCTTAGGATTTCTCAATGAATTTCTATGTTTAATTTTTTTTACATAAAGTAAGATGTCTATTGCTGTGAGCGATGTAGGGTTGCACACAGGGCCTGGCCTGCTGCTCCTTTAATCTTTCTTCTTTTTTCTGGTTATAATTTTTTATTTTTTATTTGGGTACCCCAGTACCTAATCAGGGAACTCACATTTTTATAATGTTGGGAGTCACAGGGGGAACACCAGGGCCGCCAGCCCCCACCATGGCGATAGTCGCCATTTAAAACAAGCATTGGCATAACCAATAGGTCTCGCCTTTGGGACCTTATAAGTGTTTAGTTATCCAGCACAATATCCTTGGTGCAACAACATCAACTGTTGCATGGCTAAACACTTATAAGGTCCAAAGTCGAGACCTATTGGCTATGCCAATGCTTGTTTATATTTAAAGTCTATTTGAACACCGCTAATGCCATATAGGTGATCTGGCACCAATTAATCGGAATGAATGAACAAGGAACTGAATACCCGCATTCACTTTGCAAACTCCTGGTGAATAGTTTCGTGATTTACTGTAATAAAGAGATCATTAGGTTTCACCCAGCGCACACCTTATCACTTCACTTACCACATAGTAAAATATGTTTGTAAATACACCTTAGAATTAAATAAATCTCAGCACGAACGAGAAAGGCAAGCAAATATTATACTGCATGGAGTACTCCAGAATAGCTATCGAGTGGCAGTGATGAACACTAACAAAATTCCCAGGCCGGACCTCACGCAAATATTTGCATGCCTTGATGCCATTGGTCATCAATCTACCCAGCTTTATCTAACCGTCATACTGACCATAACCAACCTCTTATCTCGTCGCACATGCTTGGTCAACGTCAGAGACATCAATAGTCTAAAAATGTGCATAGTGCAGCTCTGGTTCTCGAACATCTCCGGTCCGGTCTGCATTGTACTTGGTGGAGGAAGGTTGCTGCAAGTGCTCATTCATGGAAAATGTTAAAAGCTTCACACATAATTGTTGCACTTGCGTAATAGTTTAAACTAACTGTTGCCTCCGGAAGACGCATGCGCTCACAGTCCACGCACTACAGAGTTTCAATTTAGGAAAATTGTAATTAAGGAATTACTATGCAATAGGTCTTGAGAAACAAAAGCAATGTGCCGACATTCAAAGTGGAGGACTACAAAAAAACATGCAAGTGTAGCCCTTTAATGATGTTACCTGACTGTTTGCCTTTGCCAAGCCTGGATTAATGTATAACAAAATGGCGCTTTCACTCGGGATTAGGGAGGGGCCGGGTGCAACTTTTGTGGGCGGGGGAAGAGGGCCGGGAGAGACAGAAGGCGGTAACTGTGAAGCAATACTTAAAAGAAAACAAGCATTGGACGCGCGGCCGTGAAAGTGACACGGCTGTGCGGCCCTGAAAGTGAGAGTGTTCGCGATCAAAGACAGATGGTGGCTGTGCGCGTGCACACTCAAGTGACCGCAAGCACTAGGCAACCAAAAGCCTGTGGCAGCCTTTGTAAATCACACACACTAAAAGTCTCGCCAGTGCAGCGCATGCGCTGGATCAGGCGAGACCTAAAAACATATTCTAATATTGGGACCTCTATGCCCACCAAGGGCACTGAAAAAGTTTAGTGCTGGAAGGGGAGCTCCACGGCCTTGGCCACTACTGTTGCAGGAGTCAGACTTTTTTTCTTTTTTGGGTGGGTGCCCCACAGTCCACCTGGGGGCATCTACAATCCAGTCTTTGATGGGGCCACTGGGAGAGCCCATGGCTCCCGCGACTTCAGCTGGGTCCCCTACCACCAGGCATTGTGGTACGCCTCCCTCTGCTAATGTTGAAGAAATGGCCCCGGGAGATGGGGTTCCCTTAGCCCCACAGAGTCACTGGGAGGTGGCCACATATCCCTCATGGGGGGTTCTGATAAAAGGAAAACGACCTCCAATTTTATGCTTAATTTTCTTTTTTTTTTTTTATTGGTGCTGCGGATCCTCTGGGCTGATAAATATTTATATATGTTTTTGGGTAGGTGGGGGGACCGATTGGGACCCCTTAACTTCCACAAAAAAACACACCAGGCCTGAGGGAGCAGGGTATCTCTACAATTTTTTTTTTAACTTCATTCCATGAAAGGGTACTTAGTTCTCAAGTCCAAAAATGGCTGCAATCACATTTCTGTTGATGTGGTGACAGCCAATTAAATTTCATCTCTAGATGATTCGGCTCCTCCACAGCGTAAAATATGTATATTTTGTTAATCACTCTAAAACTATTGAACGGAATTAGACAAAATCACAAAAAGCACAATTTGTGGAACAAGATTTAGATTTCTGGCAAATTTGGTATAATTCTGTCCTGCCATTTTGATGGTCTAACTTTCCAATGGAAAAATGAATTGGGAAAAAGGGTTTTGAGACCTTTTTTGGCTCCCGTTCGATAGATCACCCCGAAACATTCCAGGAAGGAGTTGAGGTGAAAGAACGTTTTTTGGGCAAGTTTCGTGAAGATTTCTCAAATGTTGCCAACGTTATAAGCAAATCAAAAAAAGAAAATCTATGGAAACGGGTTTCTAACTATAATATAAATATTATATATTTATATATCACTTAAAAATAGAATAGGAACTAAATTAAAAAGCAATTTTATTTAAGCAATTAAATTGCAAATATTAAGAAATTATTAAAATAACATTAAAATATGGGTTAATGGTTTCATTTATTTAAGTTTATATAGGCGTAGTAATGGATTTTTAGGGTGTAGGAGTGGGTAGTGTATAGGGATAGTACGGAGCTTTTGGGGTGGTAGGAAGTTGTTTGGGTTAAGGGATGGGTGGTAAATAGTGGTAGTAAGGTTGATTTAATGACTGCAACGTAATAACTCCAAATGGAATAAACCTGCAAACGACAGATATTCTTCCAGAGCTTCACTTTTTATGCATATAAGCGCACACATCTTTAACACTCAGTGACTACTTTCTGTTAGTTAAGTGTACACAAAGCTAGATAGACAGAATATCTTTCTGTTCACTCTTCTGATTATGCCATTAAAAATTGAGCCGGGTATAAAATACAAGGAAAATTAAAAGATGTACATTAGATTGCATGCTTGCACTTCAGCAACATAGAAATATCATCATTAACATGGATGCTGCAACTTATTACTTATAAAAAGAACAGTTAGGGCTGCTTTAAATGATACATGTGGGGAGTCAATACTGAGAAAAGACTAAGACGGTCAAAAGAAATACAAAAAACAGAGGCTGCTAAAAATACATTTCGACATACACATATATTGTGTAATGACGATCTCTTAACAAATTTGCCAGATGGAAGCCAGAATTTAAAATATTTGCCAACTATGATTACCCAGAGCACACAGTTTCCAAAGGCATAAGAATTCCATGGCTTTCTCCTAGACAAAGATTACAGGAGTGGGGGTAACCTTTATTAAGTCTAGCTGCTATGAGAAAATGAGTAATGAATTTGCCAATCAATGTGGTCAGAGGATAAATGCTATCCTCTACAGAATGTCCTAGAAGCAATACCGCAAAATCAAGTGGGAATTGTGTTGTACCCTACTTAATTGTATAACATGTACTCCAGCCCTGCTGCCTCTAGCTGCTCAGCCAGAGCGTGAGATGGTCATGGAATGTTGGTGTGCCTGTGATGCGTGGAATGCCTGGGTGTCTGAGTGGATGAGTGTTGGCAGTTAGAGATGGGCTGAGCAGCTAGGCAGGCTGCTCCTGGTGGGGCTGGTACCACACTAGGCTGGCTGGGGTCAAGACAGATGTGACCTGTACTGGGGACTGAATAAAGAAGACTTATTAATACCTCCTGGCTCCAGGTGTCTCTCTTCATAGATCACAACATAATTTTATGCTACTTATGGCTTTCAGGTGTGACAAAATGTCGTTCCATAATGCTTGTTAGGTGTGTACACTCTCACCGCATAGGCATATATGAGCCCCTCATGCACATTTACCCAAAAATATCTGAGCTGTCAAACATTGGTCTCAGTTTACAGAGTTTGAAGGAGCATCGCATTTGTGAGCTAGCAGCTATTTTTTCTTTTCTCTGGAGCATATAGAGAATGTCCCCACTCTTTTCTAGACATTAGACCAAACCTCATCTGTTGGCTCTCTTTTCAGTTCTCACAGCAGCAAAAAGTTATAGTAAAGGACACCTTTGGAAATTTGGATTGGAATACCAGTTAAATAAGACAAATAAAGTCAAGTGGGAAACCACAACACATCCTCCCTTGGAATAAGTGGAAACAGGAGGTCAAGTTCTAACTCGAAAGCTGTGACATGAATTTAAGGAACATTCTACCTAAGGTTAGAGACTTGTGTATTGATTAAAAGATTCAAACCATGTATATTATAAAGCATGCTTTGCTGATGTACCTTTGTAATCTATATCAGGGAGCCAAATGAAGGTGCTATTCAGCCACTGCTTTAGGCTATGATGACTCATAAAAAAAATAGCTGGATGACCCACAATTCTTAAACAAATAAGTAGAGTTAAGGAAATGTATCTCAAAATAGGAAATATAGGAGGTTAATTGGTCTACATGCAGAATTATACATTGTGCTGAGGGATACTATGACTCATCCTCCTAGAGGAACTCTATCCATGTGTGCCTGTTGAAAAAACAGCGCAGACAATGATGTGCAATCTGTGATGAATCGTAAATAACTTAACTTTTTGCACACCCCATAACAAAATAGATGGGAACAATTTTGTGAATCGCTGTATACTTCATTATGCATGCAGGACAGACTTTGCAAGCCACAGACACCTGCAGAGTGATAGGTGTCTGGATACTTTCTGGCATGTGAGCATGGTAGACCTCAGATGTGTTTAGTATTAAAATATTCTTTAACACAATAGGAATTACTATCTTTTGTGTGATTTTAGTCTTTACAGTTTTGCTGGCTGTAGAACTGAAAAAACTAGAGAGATCTACTCACCAACTCGCTAAAGCAAGTAAGATTTTACCAGGGGGAGGTATTTTCATGGCCAACTGGCCCGTTCTGGCTAGCTGACAAATAGCAGGTGTTCTGTTCACCTAGAAAGTGAATGAGCAATAAAGATGCCTTTAAATCTTGCTTTCATCTTGCCACATTTGCTCTGTGGTCAGAGACAGATGTCAAATGTCAGTTTGTGCCTTCCTACAATTTGTAGCTTATTTTATCCTGGAGGCTACAATTTACTTTGCTTTCTGAGTGCAAAGTTAGAGGCTTTTTGCTAAGTGAACTGAACTGTATGACAATCATGCCATACAGAGAGTGAAATGGAAGACTGTAGGAGGTCAGGTTTTATTCTAACACAACATGTAAATAGATTGTAAATGAACTGTACAAACATGTTAAAATATAGTTCAAGAGTTATGAAAACATATTTTTTGTAATTCTATGTGATGAAAATGTTTTAATAGGATGACAAATCATAACACTTCGCTTGATCTGCAAATGATAAATATTTTCCTGAAACCCAATTTCCACAAATGATTATTTATACACTATATAGTTTTATCAGCAACATTGCATGTTAGTGGGAAGGTTTGTGGCCATTTGAATGGAAAATTCACAGACTGTAAATGACACTGCGCTAATACATCATGCTTTAGTAACATTTATTAAAAATGAGTTCTCAAACATTAACTGAGAAACATTTCTGCCCCCGCCCAGATGGCAATGCTGGTAGTGAACTAAGAGTCAAACCAGGTGTCATGTGTACCGTTATGTGTGGGCTGGATTCCTATTATGCATGGAACAAACATTTAGCCTAGATTATCAAACAAAGTAGTTTTTGTACAGCAGAATTATTGAAATCACATATTTGAAGGTGCTGTCATAGGTGATAATGAAGAAAAAGGCAGCCCTGTAAAATAAAAATGTTGCCACGGACCACACAATCTGAGACCAATTTATGGGTCTAGTACATTACAGATAGGTTGAGTACGATATTCAAGTCACTAGACCTGCATGATTGGTAACATCTGTATGATTTTAGAGGCCTGAACTTTGCGTACTGTGTACTTTACCTCTGCTAACAAGTGGTAAATTGCCTGTGCTCTCCCTTTCAGCATAATGAAATGCCATAAATATGCCAATGATTGGCATATTTAACTTGCGTACAAGTCCCTAGTATACGATACAAACAGTACCCAGGGCCTGCAAGTTTAATGCCACCAGTGGACTGCAGCAACTATTGTGCGCTATCCACTACAGTGGCAGTGCAAACACTGATTCAGGTCTACCAGTGTAGTCTGACAGTAGCAGTGTAAAAACTGCAATTCAACCTGTCAAACAAACTCTTTTCACAGGTCAAAACCTCCCTTTTAAATATTAAAAAGCTAAACCCTATGCAGGCTTTGTAGTTCACAAAGCAGGTTGCTTGATTTTTTAAAGTAGGGCATGTAGAAATGTAATGTTAACAAGTCCTTACAGTGACTAGTACCCAAAAGCATTTTTCAATGGCAGTTCTCCGTGTCCTATGTAGAAAACTAGAGTACAGATAAAAATCAGAATTCTGCATCTTGGTAATGACACTTGCTAGAAAACTAATTTAATAACAATTTAATAGTTATTAAAAATACAATTCAGTGGTGAAGTGGGTTTTTAAAATTATATTATGGAAAATTAGCTTTTAGGAACTTTTCTTTTACCTCCCTTAAGTTCACGGAGGCTAAATTAGCATTTGCTCTCCCACAGCAAGAGATGGCGCCTCTGAGCTGAACAGAATATGCAGGGTGGGGTTGAGAGGATTCTTTATGACATTAAAGTGTCAAATCCTGCCTGATGGGTCTGCTGGGTTTTACATATAACAATTGGGATGCACTTGAAAGTAAAGAAAACAGGATGCCAAAAACTTCTTGTGTATACACTGCCTAGATGCTTGAAACCCCTTCTTTTGTTCTATGAGGCTTCAGTTTCTTTGTTTATTGTGGGTACAGTGGCGGCCTCAAACTGGATTTTGGTGCTAGATTTAGGAGGACTAGGATAACAATAGTACACTGCAAACATACCTTCCCCCCCAGTTCTCAGAGGCCAACTTTAGTGTTGACAAACACTTGTGGCATTTTGAAAATGCCCCAAGTGGGTAGCCTTGGCCCCAGGAAATGTTGTCCCATTGGTTAGGGTGCACCATCAAGTCATTTTTACCCACTAGCTCATGCCAAGCAAACATGTGGAACTACCGGGCATCTACTTCAGAACACTCCTGAAACTTGAGAAGATCAGAAGAGAACTGAACCTGCCGTCGGCAACCAGAAAAGAGCCCTGAAGGACTGGATCTGCTCTCTTTCGTACCCAAGACAAACAAGTGGACTCCAAGGGTCATAAGGGTGACCAGCTGTTAAAGCAACAGGGATACACACAAGCCACAAAAGGACTTTTGCTTCTAGTACCCATTGGAAACTGGACCCTGCTGTAGGCCCAAGCCTTGACAGCATGGTAGTCTTTAAGTGCCTACCCTGAGGTCCTGGAGGGCATTAGGTGTGCACTCATTTGGTGGATTGGGACTTAAAAGGACTAAAATTATAAGGTAAAATCATTGACCAGGACTAGCCTGGTTGGTGTCTCTGACCCCATGCTCTATTGTGGTCCACATGAAATTGCACCTAGGTCCCGGAAAAATAGTGACCACTGGCTATCACTGGCACTTTGTGCTTCTTGGTGCTATCCTTACATTTAGAAATCATATCTCCAGGTCTCCTTATTGGATTCTTGTGATTTTGGTGTTATTTTGTTTATTAAATATTACTATATTTTTCAAATTTGGTTTGGGATTTTTACTTTTTTGCACTTCGACTTTATTAGTGTTTCAGTACTAATTAAATACTTTACACCCTAAATTAAGCCGGTCTGTTCTGTGCCATAGCTACCAGGGGGTTGAGCTCAGGTTAATTTAGTGCCTTCAAGGGTTCACCTCGGCAAGGGTTGTGATTATTCATTGAGGTAGGTAGTTACTCCCAATTAAGAACACAATTTCTTAAAAACACTGTTTATGTAAAAGCAAATTGTAGGCTGCATTTACTCCTTGGGTAAGGCAGAAGGCAAAGAGATAGTTCCAATTGATCCACAAGTGAATATAAAGAAAAAAAGTAGTTTATGATGTCAGAAACTCTTGGCTATAACAGAAAGAAAAACTAAGCCAATATGTACAGGATGGGAAAAGAAGTGCACATGCTGGGATCATCAGAAATAACTTTAGGATCCAATACTTTCTTACTACAACATATAATTAGCCCACTTCCGATAAATGGAACAATTAATTTCCCGAAAACTGATTTTGGATACAAGGAAAGTTTTCCAAGCTTAGACATACAGAAACTTTAAATGTGAAAAAAGTTGTACACCTATTGAAAATGACTTGGTGTTCATACATTGTTTTGCCTTGACTTCCTTCTTGAGCAGGAACATATCCAATATGACCAGAAAAAGAACTTGCGTGAGAATATTGGATTATTTTTTATGTTAAAGACAACTTTGTAGATTTCAACAAAAGAGAACAAACTGATTTCGATTTGAATATTGGAGAAATATAGATTAGTTAACAATGGCTAACAGCAGGTCAAGGAAAGGCAGTTGAATGTTTGGAAGAAGTATTGACAATGGGGAAAAAAATTGAACCTCCAACAGTAAATAAGATATTTGCATTCTGAGGTATAACACCCTAACTGAACTTTTCCTATCCCCTTCTTGAGCCCTTTTTTGGATTTGAGTTAGTTAGCCCTTAGATATGCATAACGTTTTTTTCCCATAGAAGGGATCCATGCCAAATATGCGTCCTATTTTTGCAACTTCCTGGGGACTCTAAAGGTACCCAGGGTTTGTAAATGTCCCTGTATTTCAGAACGGGGTTTAAAGTTTTCCATATTTAGATTTCATGTTCCATAAACCTGTTAAAAATTAACTCTCAAATAGGCCAGGTACCAAAGGCTTCCACTTAGACCAAATAAACAGGTTGGTGTGATTTTTTCATATATCAAAAAGCAAGGTAAAATTAAAAAGACAACTTTTTGTTTCAAAATAGTGATTCAAATACAGATAACCTAATTAAGTACAAAATTAAAATGGACAGAATGATGGCTGTCAAAGCAGTTAATAGAATGATATGAACTAGATTCTATAAGGTTCTATCCTGAAAGTCAAGTGTTGAA
Source organism: Triturus cristatus (assembly GCF_964204655.1). Lineage (NCBI taxonomy): Eukaryota > Metazoa > Chordata > Amphibia > Caudata > Salamandridae > Triturus > Triturus cristatus. The sequence continues at coordinate 463,069,814 of NC_140585.1, forward strand.
GGGTTAGTTTGACTCCAGGGGCTGCAGTATCGAGACACAGACTCCAGAGGTAAAAAGACAACCATGGAAGCAAATAGGATCCAATAACTTCTGATTAGACTGGGACCTCCGGAACTGAATGTCAAAAATACTTGTCTCCAACTCATCTGGTCACAGAGAATTAAATGAGGTACTTGAAAGTCTCTCAAGCAAGAGCTATTTCACTTGCGCAGAAAACCAGTGGATGTACACAATCTTCAAACCCCCCCACTAAATACAGTTCATATCTTACTAAATACTAAGTTCACTTTTCCGTAGGTACAAGGCATTATTTTGGAGATTATGCACACAGTGTTTGGGTAACTCCATTATAACAGGTCAAACCTACAAAACACAACAATCCCAGTGAAGTAACACATATCAACTATAAAGCAGTGATTTTTATAGCTGCAAATAAAACTCAATACCAAACTAAAAAACAGTCACATATTGCCAATAACAGTAAATGATGGAATTTAGTGAACTTTCAGTAACTCTGGTTTCTTTAAAAAAAAATGATAAGACTACTCTCCCCCGCCCCCTCTCATCACTGAGGAGTCCACTTCTCTAAGGGGTGGGGGGGGGGGGGGCACCGTCACTTCTTATATACAACTGTATTTAGATACTAAATAAAGTGGCCAAGCAAAGGCAAGCCAGCGCTTCTTCTTCCCTCCTCCATACAATTCGACGTACAATATATTTTGATCTCGGTCTGCTAAGATTCACTAGCACCTGGGAAACATAACAGACCGTGAACTACTTTGCACGCAAAGAACTTAATGTCACGCCGGGCAGCGCATGCGCTGGCTCAGGCGAGACCTAAATAAGTGAGTGGGCTTTAAAAAACCGACCACAGCTTTTCGGGTGGCATAGAGCGTGCGGTTATGCGCACAATGACGAGCAGAGGCGCCATCTGGCTTTTCTCTCTCGTCATGGTGCGCGCACATCGTACACCACTCGCCAGACGTGCCTCCCTTTTTTTTTTTTTTTTTTTTTTTTAACTTTAAGGGTTGTTGTGGGATTTGTCTGGGTCGTGGGATCTGTGGGGGCTCTAGGGGCAAGATCGCATCTCTTTCCCCTGCCGCTTACCGGAGTCATGCACGCCCTCTCTTCATTCTTCTTGATGCTGCAATTCCTGGGGCCTGGCACACCTTGTTCCCGGTCTCTTGTGGGCCCCCAAAAGACTATTGGGTGGCGAACCTCCGGCTCCATTACAGCTCTACGGCAGTCTCCACCCACATGCAAACACCATGTGCGCGTAAAGGCTCGCGTTCTTCTCCCGGCCCTCACGGCGTCGCACACTTGTTTTTAAAGATCTCCGTTCAAATGGTAGCTGTTTTTCAAGAACATTAGCGTTTCAAGCATGCTGGGTGTGAAGAGCCCCGACGAAGCATGTACAAGTGACCAATTCACCAGTAACATGAAAGCCTGCATGGTCCCTCCGACGTCCCTGTCATATTCATCTTTATTTTATCATAATGAATTATTAATAAGTTAGAGTTTTTTAAGCCATCAATTCTGTTGCCATAGGATAGCGCTGTTGCTTAAAAAAAACCTCCAGCACTAGGCATGCCCCGAATACTGTGATAATATGGTGTGCTCAACTAGAATGACTTAATCGAACAAGCATTGGCATAAGCAAGAGGTCTCGCCTTTTGGCTGTATGAACGCAGGAGTTGAATCTGTCTTCAGTGTCTGCATCAGATGTATGCAATTAAAAAAACACATCAGGAGCATGAGGCTTTCCTATGCAGCCAATCTGTCAACCGCTTTTAGACACAGCACTGCATTATGAAGTTATGAAAGACTTATGGGAATCACCGCATAGTGGCCATATTCCATCAAAAGTATCTCTGATAAAACACTACTGGTTAGGTGTAATGTCCAATGACATCCAAAAAGCTGTTGATTCCACTTTGTCGCTGGAATTTTTTGATTTCAAGTCATCTTGTACTTTTCAGCATTTTTGGGACTATCACTGTGCCACTGGACAGAAAGTTGTGCTTCCAATTTAGAGTGGGAGCATTACAACTGAAATCTTTTGCATCCACATGCCAAACACAACAGAGTTGATTAAAACTTTTACTGAACAACTGATTGCGCTGCATGTGGTGCAGTTTTCAAAGACATTCTTCATAAGTCTGCCATTTTAAAATAAATCCTCTCTTAGGACGCGAGGCAGGACCTGGGGTTACAGTAACTACACTTGAGAGCAGTAATTGTAAGGCCTTTTTCTAAAAGTACATCTAATTACAATCAAACAGCAGCGGGTTCTATTTTCCCACGAATTGCAAAAAATATCCTGTCTTCTAAAAGTGAAAGCCTGACACTACCAAGCAGGCGCTCAGCCAGATTTTAGAATCCCTATGGATGCGTTTCAACGTGGTCCACTGAGAATGAGGCACCCGCTTCTCGCCACGTTATGTGCCTTTTTTATTTAGTTTTATATAGCGGGAACTCAATCCATTACAAAAAGGACACATTCATTTTTGGCATGCACGGGGAGATTGAGCGATTTGCCCAGAATCACAGGACGTACAGCCGACGCCGAGACTCAAACCTTGTTCCCAACCTCCAAAGTCTGCAGCTCTGGCCGTTAGTCCACATCCTCTATGAAATGTGGCAAACGCCAAACAGGCTAGTGCCTCAGAAGGGCCGGTAGAGATGGGAAGGTAATCAGGACATGAAAGTCTGGCAACTGACTGACCCCAGCCAGATCTATCATCCCTTCAGACACAAAGCCGCCCCTTTAGACACCAAACTTGCCGATTACCTGCTCTCATAACAAATGGACAGACATATAAGTAGTGAGGTATGTAGAACACTGTAGAACACTGCTGGCAACTAATGATACACACACAGGCTACACACACAGGCTACACACAAACTGCGTTAAATAACCACTCTGTCTCAACCAGACAGGCCTACCGACAGCAAAGATGCCTGCCACAAACTACAGGTCACTAGAAGACCGACACAGTCCACTCTACAGGTCCCAAATAGTCACATATTTTATTTTAATTTTAAAAGTTTTATATAGCGCTAGCTTGACCCGTAGGTATCGGAGCGCTTTACATACATACTGTAAAGAAAAACAGACGGAAATTGCATTACAAAGTAGGCAGGCAGTAAGGAAGCAAAACCAGGGATAGAAAAAATACAGCATGGAAGATAAGGTGGTTAAACACAGTCCGATCACCAACTATCCTTGAATGTCAAGAGAGAGGAGTAAACTTGGATATTGAAGTCTAGGTTAGTTGACGTTGGTCAGGAAATAATTTGTTAAGGAGATGGATTTTCAGGTCCCTTTAGAAACAGGAGAAGGAGGGGTTGCATCTCAGGACTCTAGGGAGAGCGTTCCACATCCTGGGAGCATTGCCAGAGAAAGATCGGTATTGTGTGGTTTTCTTTTTCAGTTTCGGAGGAATAAGAAGGAGTGAGTTGGAGCTTCTCAGCGTTCTGGATTGACCTGCTCTTACCAGTTTGTTGTTCAGGTAGTTAGGGGCCGGAGAGTGAAGGGTTTTGTGTGTGATGCAGGCCAGTTTGTAAATACACCTCCCTCCCATGGGGAGCCAGTTGAGGGAGTTGAGAGCTGAAGTGATGTGTTCAAATCTTTTTACTCCGGATACGAGTCGAGCGGCCATGTTCAACACTGCCCTTAGAGGGGCTAGGTGAGCTTTTGGAGTCCCGGTTAGGATGGCGTTCCCGTAGTCGATTTTAGAGAGAACTAGGGATTGGACTACTGTCTTGAGGTCATCATGGGGAAGAAAAGGTTTCAATTTCTTGAGGTGTTTTAGAGAGCAAAGAGCATACTGTGCACTGATATCCCCTAATGACAAAAAGAATGATAACGCAGCCCATCGTGCAATCTATTTAACTGACATATCATAAGGCAAATTATGTCAAGGAGTACTAACCGCAGGCCATCCCGGCGCATCTCTGACACCCCGCACTCTTTAACAACTCCTGGAACATGGCCCCTCTGCAGACCCATAAGATTACAGCGTGGAAGACCCCCTGCTACAGAAAACACAGGATATCACCAGACAACATCGAAGGGTCACCACCAGCATAATAAAAGGGCCCTTCTCGGCTAATCAGAGCTGCCAGCCTCAAAACGTAATACAAATGTGTGTCTAATCTCACACTTCCTCGTCGCCCCATAACACTTACCGCATAGGATTAAAGCAGGGGCAACAGTCTTGCAACACTCCCTCCCCCCGGTATAGTGTGCTATCCTTGTGGGCAATCCCTAAAGCGCCCCTCCGACAGGTAAAAAAAGCATTGGCATAGCCAATAGGTCTCACCTTTGGGACCTTATAAGTGTTTAGTTATGCAGCACAATAGCCTTGGTGCAACAACATCAACTGTTGCATGGCTAAACACTTATAAGGTCCCAAAGGCAAGACCTATTGGCTATGCCAATGCGTGTTTATTTTGTAAATGTGCACACTTACATTTCTGTTAGCAGCTCGATGCTGTGTGGAATTGCAGGGGCAAAAGGTAGTTTTCCACTAGCAGTTTCTATAAGGGCAAGGACTCTAAACCAATGCAACGCCCATCCGCGTGAATGACTACAATTCTGAGAACAGTCAAGCATCCTGAAATACAAAAAGAAGAAAACTAATTTAAGACATAAAGCCCCTGTGACCTTTATAGATGTGTTCAGTCCTTAAGACCACAGTCTGCATGCGCGTCAAGCAGCCAAGATCAGCACGCAGTCTTCTCACAGGCGAGTACCTTCTTTTCCATTCGACGATCACGTGCACACTTGCCTGTCTTTGCCACGTTCACCTGTCACCTCAAAATTAAAAGGAAATGTGCTCAGGATGCCAAGCAAGCTACAGAACTCCAGCTATTTCCTGACGTTTCTATCTTGAAATGAGAAATCCAAAACGTTGGCAGGGACAGCGCGGTGTTTTACTCACTGAGGAGCGGATTCCGTTCATCGCGTGCCGAAATAAGTTCTGTCAACTAATTAGCAGTGTTGGTGACCAAGCTACAAGCATTGTGCGGGTGACGAATGTAGAAAGGGAAAGGCTAAGTGATCTCGCTCACCATCCCTGCCCATATTAATCCACGCTGTGCAGCCTATACAGCGTCGCCTAGGCAACTCCTGGAAACAAAGATGGATGCCAATTACCTGCTCTGCGTAGCTACAGAGCCGGAGGAATATATTATTTTTAAATACAATCTACCAGAGATTGCATGTGGGCAGGAGCTACACTGGCAAAAGCTTAATGCATGCCACCTTCTTGTCAAATACATGCATAGTCAACCATAAAGTGCATGCTTATTTCTGGAATATACTGGACACACTAAATTATACACAGTTGCAAAATTCCACTTGTATAAAGGCAGCTGATAATGGTCCTTTGACTTCTGTGCGCCCCAATACCACTGCGATATCAAATCTATAACAGGGCTATAGGAACCTTGATAAAATAAGAATCAGGATGCACTGAGTCCACAACGTGTGTGATTAGGTTAGAAAATTCAGATGTGAAATGTCGAAAATAGCTGCTAAATGATGAAAATGCAAATTTTAAATACATTACAAAGGTTAAATAGACACTACAATTAAGTTACAATATTTAGAACAAGTCTTCGAAAAACTACGAACGTTAGTTTCTAGCTTATTACTACAGACCAAAAACACTTACATACAACACTGTTCAGTGACTCACAGATTGGTGTAGCTTTCACTGGTGCAGCAGGTGCAGTTGCACCGGGGCCCAGAAGCCCGAGGGGGTACACTGAACTTGTATTGCTGTATTTTACAGTTCAACCAATAGCCAGGGGCCTATTTGCTTTCTTGCACTAGGGCCCATGACACACTGGCTAGTGCACTGTTCACCGATATCATTTAAGAGTGACTACGCATGAAAACAACCCTGATACACAGGAGGACTCCAAAGTAATGGATGGTTTAGCTCACTGTAACCATGTAATCCATTGTATCTTGGGTTTTTAAAAATATATTTTTATAACTATTCGCAAGAGAACAAGGAATGCATAAACCGCATATTCCGAAACCTATCGAGTAATATGCTAGTCATAACTATTGTTGAGAAGCATTGTGACAAACTCAATGCTTATCCCCTCATTACACCTCCCCACACTTAACAATGATTGGGTGCCTGCGACAAAAAATACAACACTCTTTAATTGTGAAGGTAAAAATGCCCAATTTTAGAAAATAAAACACCCTTTAAATTGTTAAAAAGCATGGTTTCTGTAGAAGAAAACAATTGTGAAGCTGTTTTCTACAGGAAGTAACTAAAACTGCTTCCTGTATCGGTATTAGAATGTTTAGGTTTTATTTAGCTTTCTTCAATAGATTGTAAATAAACAATGAGCAATGGTCAGTGCAATTATGGGATTGTGACTGAAATATATTATAGATTGCTTGTAGTTATCACATTGTTTGCAGATGATAACAGAACTAGACACTGACAGAAAATGTTTCAAATAATGGAACATATTGTCACATATATTTCCCTTCTCATGCCTCATAATTTTGCCCTCCAGTACCCCAATGTCCTCTTGGCTTTGCCAAAGGTAAATTTCTGCTGAGTGGGGTTTGAGCTTTTATTATGATGAGACACATATTTCTAAGAACTGTGAAACAGTTTCACTTTACATGTTTCCTGAGAGAGGGGGGGGGGGGGGGGTCAATGTGCCTAGGCCGTTTCCACCACAGTGCACAATCATGAGGTCAGGGTGTTGGAGATGCAAATAGGTTTTAACCAAAGGCAACAATTGGTGCCACTTCAATCCTCTCTGTGCAAACCATTTAATGTCCACATTTTGTAAACCTAGGTCTAAGTCAATACGTCTCTGTTCTGCATATCTCTTGCACCAGAAAACATAGCTATGTCCTACGATCCACACTAGCATTTTGAAGGTATGGCTGGGAGGTATGGTTAGATGTCTGTAGCTCATGCAGTCCGTTCGTAGAATAAGAGATCTGTTTAAATATGGGGAACTACTTTTTTTCCCCATACAAAACGATAACTGATTGGGAGATAAGCATTGTTTTTTAAAAGCAGGGTGCACATTTGTTTTATGGAAAAGCATCTTTGTGATTGGTTAAGAAAAAGCAGTTTAAACGTAGAGTACATATCATAGGATAAAATTTGCTCAACTCAACCACACCTGCTACTTGCATTTGGAAGGCACTGTTCGAACTTTAAACAATCGTGACCTTTTAACCTACACGTGCCGCTAAATGTTTGAGAAAATGTTGCAAAAAAATATCGTTAGGTTTAAAAAAATTGATTAACTTTTAACCTGCACGTGTTGTAGAATGTTCTAGAAAGTGTGTTGATAGAAGTCAGAAGTGCAACGTATTCTATGTGTCCTTGAATATTTAAAAAACTGTTTATATGGAAAATTCAAAAATAACCAATAGAGAGAAGTTTTGCAAAAAAAAGAATCAAGGAACTATTCTAATTTGTTCTTTACATGTATTTGTGTGTGGAGCAACAAAATTAGAGACATAACAGCACCAGGAGGGAGTGGGGGGGACGGGGGGGGAGATGGGCACAATGGCACACATGCACAATTAAGTACAGCACAACTACAGACAAACAATGGCCAAAATGAAACACACCAACAAGGAGCACAAGTCACAACGCACCAACATCACACCACTGAACAAGCACAACACTGCCTGAAAGGGAGAAGGGTGAACAAAACCTCACATGAAGGGACATCTCACACACAAAGCAGCACACACACATAGGAAGCAGAGCACACCAACATCCAACACAATGTTGTCCAAACACAAACATTCGCACAATCGAACACAGGACACAAATGCACTCGCCTGTGGCGGATAAACGTCCAAAAGCCAGAGAGTCCGTGACACACACATTGGCATACAAATGAAGACAACACATTTGGAGACAAGTGAAAATGTGGAAACTTTATTAAAAAAAGCGTGTGTCAGAACGGCCAAGAGTAGTGCCACGATATGCAGACAAATGCAGCAGCATGCCTGAATAGGGAACTTAGGAAAACGTCCATGTTCACCTCGGGGTGTCCATCACCAACACACGTCCGTGTCAAGCAGCATTGGTTGTCCGCGCCTCGGACATGAGTCGACGCCAATGCAGCCATGTCCACTATCGTCTTGGGACATGTGACCAGATGCACAACGTGCAATGATGCGCCGGGACAGTGCAATGTGGCACATCGAATCTTGGTTGCAGGTACCTTGTCACTCGTCCATGAACGCGAGTGCAGCTGCGTAAGCCACTATCTCTAATGAGTGATGGTTGGCCACAATATTTGACATGTCGTCGACGTACTCCCATCAGCTGACCGGGACAGATGTGCTGACTACAACCTCTGTACCCAATGTGCACCAAAGCAGAATCAGGAGTGGGTCAATTTGCTCACTGCATACTATGACACGTGCAATCTCCCAGGCCCAGTTCCCAACATGCATGCCAAACATCCATGCATGCCATAAACAGGCATCACCATGACACTCCTGGTCGTGGGTCAACAGGGGGCGCACACACCCGTCGTAATCCATGTCGGCTACCCACACGTTGGAGAGGCACACGTCTATGCACCTTTCGGATAGGCACGTGCGACATGGCAACACAGGTTGAACGCAGGTGACGTCTGCAATGTGGAAGCTCAGCCAGTAAGTGATCCGCAGCACTGCCAAAGGGAGTGCACCCAGGACATGCAGCAGACGTGCAAGGTATAGGTGGACGTGAATGGAGTCGACTATCTGCTCGGGATGCCCTGCCATTGCGTCAGTGGCTCTGCTTGTAGCTGCACTGGCTTGCCGTGTGCCAGTCTTGTGGATGAAATGGCAAGCTTGGTGCAATGCGTCTGTGTCCAATGGGTGCAGGGCAGGGGTGTGGTGGTAGTACGTGTGAAGGCCATTTCACGCATGTTAACTACGACAAAGGACTTTTGAGTGTGGGATGTGTACTCGTTTCTCTCAAAATCGGGCAGTGCGTAGTGTGGGAGACGGATGCAAATATTATCGTATCTGTCAGGGGGGGGGCTGGCCACTTGCAAGTTCCTTCTCGGAGCAGATGTGCTAGTGCAAGATAGCCCAGCCAAAGAACCTTTCATCCCTACAGTAACTTCTCCAGCTGCATTCATACAGGATGTGTACAGAGGCCGGTCGTGGGTGTTGTGGGATGTCTGCGACCTTGGTCATCATGGATGAAATGCCCAGCATGTGGCACATGGGTGGGTTTGTTACGTTGCCAAACAGCTTCTCCTCCCTCCCACGAGCCCCACACATTTGTGCGCTGCGCTGTTGTATCCCGTGCACTCCTACGGCACACCACTGTAATGCCTATTCGTGCATGTCCTGCGGCATTCCAACCACACTGCGACACTGCCCTTTGAAGGTGGTGCATGCCACTTTACAACATCGACTGCTGTGGCCCTTGTGGCGGCCACACTAGGGCACAGAGACACTTACCGCACTTCCTGCATACAGACATGTCCGAGACACCCCGATCCCCTTGCCGGACAGGCACACCCCTGCGCTGACCTGTATACGCCGGACCAGCACACGCCACTTGTGCATGCAGGACGATGCATGCGTAGCTACATGTCCTGGCTCACTGCCAACGCTGAGGTAACATGGTAACGTCTGCTGAAGACAGCACACTGATGTTGCAGGGCCTGGGCCCATCATGCTAACACAATGACCACACAGACACTTGCTCAGATGCGGGTTCGGGGGGGCATTGGCGGTCCTGGGGTTGTTGCGATGAGTGTTGTGGCCCTCATGGGTATCCGTGTATCATGCTCATTGACTCTATGGCACCTGTGGGTGTTCCGGTGAGGCTCTTGGTTGTGTTCCCTTTCATGCTGCAGGTAGTCGTCCTGCTTAACACCAGCAGAAAGCAGGTGTAAAATCCCTGGTGCTAACGCGGCTTATCGCCAGAATTTGTTTCGCATCGCAGTTTTTGCCTTTCGTTGTGTGAAAGTTGTGATTTGTTTTTTTTGTGTACAGAAAAATAAACGAACTGGGCAGTGTATCCCGTCAAGATCCAGCAACTGACCCACTAT